>NW_006399956.1:1125690-1149901 GCF_000299155.1 Elephantulus edwardii
CAACAAAGGGGTATAAATCATAAACCCATGGATTTCTACTTGTTTTTAGAGAATAATACAGAAGCAATTAATTTTTTAAATATTGCTTATTTCAGCCAACATCAGACCCTAGCTGCAAAAGACTTCTATGTTCAGTGAGTAGTCAAGTTCTCTTCTGAAGACCATTCATTAAAGGTAAAACTCTGAAGTCTGAGGATTTAGACAATCTAATTTTTAATTGATTCTTCAATGCTAAATTAATTTCTTAACTACCTTGCTATTACTACTCCAAATTAAATTGACCAAGTTTAAGCTGAACGAAAAATGAGGATTTCTTTATTCTTAAGACAAAATTATCCAGGATACAATCACATTAATTTTTAATATGGGCAAACCTTCCAACAGAGAATGGAAACTTCCACAGTTTGAAGAGTTTCCATCCTGATTTCCACTTCTCTAATTGTCTAGAGGCAGAATCTACTCATAGTTGATCCCCTGTTGGGTTTCTAAGACTACAAATTGCATAGAAGGAGATAGCACATCTTTCTCAATGAAACTGCTGGGGGATTCAAACTGCTTTTGAGTTAAACAGTGCCTAACTCCCTAAAGACTATTCAATCAGAGCTCCCTTGACTTCCACAAGAAAAGTAAAAATATTACCACAAGACTTAATATAAAATAATAACAAAGGCATTGGCAAAAAATAAGGCCCCAGGAATCTATGGAATACTAATTGACTTGCTTCAATTAACAAATACAGCCTTGGATGTACTCATTTAGTCTATGCCAGAAAATTTGGAGGATGGCTGTCTGGCCAATAAATTGGAAGAGGTCTATATTTGTTTCTATTCCCAAGAAACTATTTAACAACATCATGGTTATCACATGCAAGCAAAATACTACTGAAAATAATTTAAAAATGTCTGGAACATAGATGGAATGAACACTACATAGATAGGCAATTGCAGAAGTTCAAGTCGGATTTTGAAGAGGTCATGGCACCAGGATCATTGCTGATGTCAGATGTCAGTCAGATCCTGGCTGAAAGTAAGGAATTCCAGAAGAATGTCTATTTGTGCTTTATTTACTGTGCAAAGGCATTTGATTGTGTGGATCATGACAAGTTGTGGCTGACACTGAGAAGAATGGGAATCTCAGTGCATTTGATTGTGCTCATGAGGAACCTATACCTGGACCAGTAGACTGTTGTGTGAACAGAGCAGGGCAACACTGCATGGTTTGGAATTGTGAAGGGAGGGTGTCAGGGATGTATTCTGTCTCCATATCTGTTCAATCTATATTGTGAGAAAATTATAGAAGAGGCTGAATTCTATGAAGAGGAGTATGGTGTCAGGATTTGAGGGAGATTCATCAATGATATGTATTATGCAGATGACACAACCTTAGTTGCTAAAAGTGAGGAGGATTTGAAGCACTTGTTGCAGAAGATCAAGGAATGCAGCCTTCAGTAAGGATTGCATTACACTATCAAGAAAACAAAGATTCTTATCACTGGACAAATAGGTCATGTCATGGTGGATGGAGAGGAGACTCAAACTGTCAAGCAGCTTCATCTTACTTGGACCCACAATTAACAACTTTGGTATGAGCAGTCAGGAAATAAGGAGAAGCATTGCAATGGGAAAATCTGCAGTTAGGACCTTTCCAGATTATTGAGGCGTAGCGATATCAGTTTGAGGACTAAGGTGTGCCTGATTCAGGCCATCATCTTTCCGATTACTAGCTATGCATCCAAGATCTGGACAATGAATAAGGATAACAGAAAAAGAATTGACACCTTTGAGCTGTGGTTTTGGAGAAGAGCACTGAACATTCCACAGATGGCCAAGAAAACAAATAGATATGTCTTGGAGAGGGTGCAGCCAGAGTGGTCTTTGGGAGACAGAATGAAGAGACTCTACCTAACATACTTTGGACATATTGGTAGGAGGTGCTATTCCTTGGAAAGGGACAAGATGATGGGAAGGGTGGAGGGTCACTGAAGGAGAAGAAGACCATCAATCAGGTACATTGACAAGGTGACTGCTGAGATGGGCTCTTATGTGTCAGGAAGTATGAGGATGGCACAGGACAGGACTGATTTCAGATCTTTTGTTCATAGGATTGCTATGGGTTGTACACAGTTTGATGGCACCAAACAACAGCTTACTTTGAGATACCAGATGAAGGGTACTTCTTTATGTAGCTCAATAGTAAATTAGTAAATTGAATTTACTCCTACAAGGGTCTTTATTGTTATTATTATTAAGTGCTATCAAATCGAGTGCAAACCATAATTACCCTAAGAACAGATCTAAATCCTTTCCTATCCTGTTAACCATCTCTGGTATACTTGATGCCATAGGTGCAGATCCAGTATCAATGCATCTCCTTGAGGTTCTTCCTCTCCTTCACTGATCTTCTGTCTTTCCAAGTACGGTGTCCCTCTCCATGCAATAGCCTCTCCTAAAAACCTTCCCAAGGTATGTGAGACAAAGCTTCACCATCCTTGCCTCCAAGGAATACTATTACTTGCACTTTCTCCAAGGCATATTTGTTTGTTCTTTTGGCAGTTCATCGAATAGTCAGCACCCTTTTCCAACACCACAACTCAAATGCATTCATTCTTCTCCTGTTATTCATTGTCCTGCTCTCAAATGAATAACAAGTGATTGGAAAGACTGGCTTGAATCAGACACAACTTTGTCTTTAAACTGACAACATTGCTCTTCAGGACTTTAGAAAGTTACATGACAGCAGACTTCCCCAATGCTATGCATCTCCTGATTTCTTTACTGCTTGTACTAAGGATGTTAATTATGGATCCAAGTAAGATGCAATGACTGACAATTTTAGTCTTTTTTCCACCTATCATGACAATGTCTTGTGGCCTAGTAGTGAGAATATTTTCCCCCTTAATGTTAAGATATAATCCATACTGAAGGCTATAGTCCTTGATCCTCTGCAGCAAGCACTTCAGGTTCTCCTCACATTCAACAAGCAAAGTTGTGTCAACTGTTTAATGCAGATTGTTGATGAGTCTTCCTCCAATCTTGAAGCCATTCTTCTTCATAAAGTTCAGCTGTTCTAATGATTTACTCAGCATTCAAACTGAATAGGTGTGGAGAAAAGATACAACTTGGATTCACACTTTTCCTTATGTTCCCTCGCAGTGTTCATCTCTAAGAGACACTAAAGACACAAGGCTTAGGTTCACCTTGGTAAGTACAGAAATAAGTAATAATATAAAATTAATAAGAAAATATTCTATTAAAAACTGAAAAAATCTAAATTATTAGCACTCTTAGTTTGAAAAGGAATTAAGATGGGGAAGGAGTAAAAGTAAGCTGAAAAACTCTCTATTTTCCATGTATTTAACTCTTCCCTTCTTGTCGTTATTGTGGTCATTGTTGTTGTTGTTAGGTTCTATCAAGTTGAGTACAACTCAGTGATCTTATGAACAAAAGATCTGAACCCTGCTCTGTCCTGTGCCATCCTTACACTTTCTGACACATAAAAGTTCATTGTAGAAGCCATCATATCAATCTACCTGGTCGAGGGTCCTCCTCACTTTTGCTGACCCTTCACCCTTCCAGCATCATGTCCTACTCCAAGGAATAATCTCTCCTAGGAACATGCTCAAAGTATGTGAGGTGAAGCCTCATCATTCTTGACTCCAAAGAGCACTCTGGCTGCACCCTCTCCAAGACATATTTGTTTGTTCTTTTGGATGTCCAGAGGATGTTCAGTGCTATTCTCCATTACCACAGCTCAAAGGTGTCAATGCTTTTCCTCTCAGATACACACAAGTGATCAGAATGAGTATGGCCTGAGTCAGGTACACTTTAGTCTTCACACTGACATCATTACTCCTCAATAATTTGGAAGGGTCCATAACTGAAGATTTTCTCCTAATTTCCTGGCTGCTGGTACCAAGGATGCTAATTGTGGATACAAGCAAGATGAAGTTGTTGACAGTTTCAATCTTTTCTCCGTCCATTATGATGTTGCTATCAAACCAATGGTAAGTAACTTTATTTTCTTGACATTGAGATACAACTCATACTGAAGGCTGTAATCCTTGATCTTCTGCAACGAGTGCTTTAAGTCCTCCTCACTTCCAGCAAGCTAGGTTGTGTCATCTGCATATGAAATAGAAAGTATGAATATTGATATACTACGTATTAGTGAGATGAGATGAACCAACTTTGGCCACTTTGAATCAGATAATCATATGGTATACTATGCTGTGAATGCAAAACAGAAAAAGAATGGTGTTGTATAGTCAAAAGTCAAGTTCTATCCTGAAACATTGTAATGTTGTGAGCTATAGAATAATATCCATATGCATACAAGAAAGACCATTAATGTAATTATTATTCAAATATATGTTCCTATATCTGGAGCCAAAGAGGAAGAAATTAAGAATATTTACCAAATCTTGCAGTCAGAAATAGACCAAATATACAATGAAAATACATTATTAATAATTGGTGACAAGAATGAAAAAGTAGAAAAATAGTGAAGAAGGGATAGTAGTTGGAAAAAATGGGCTTAGTGATAGAAATGAGGCTGGAAATAGAATGATTGAATTTTGTATTTAAAATTATTTATTCATTGCAAATATCTTTTTAAAAAGATACAGATAACAGCTTTATACAAGAATCTCATCTGAAGGACTGCATAGGAATCAAATTGACTATTTTGTGGAAGAAATCTTTGGAGAAGCTCATTATAAGCAATCAAAATAGGCCAGGGGTGGACTATGGGTCAGACTAACAATTAATTATTCATATGTAAGTTCAAATTGAGGGTAAAGAAAATGAAAATAAATCCACAGGCACCAAGATATGTTCTTGAATCAATTCCATCTGAATTTAAAGAACACCTTAGGAATAGGTTTGAGGCGTTGAACACCAATGATTGAAGATCAGATGAGTTGTGGGATATCAAGGATGATATCTGTGAAGGAAGTAAAAGGTCATTACAAAAACAGAGGAGAAAGAAAAAATCTAGATGGCTGTCAGAAGAGACTCTAAAATTTGCACTGGAGCATCGAGATACCAAAATAAAAGGAAAACATGCCAAAGTAAAAGATATTCCAAAGGGCAGCTCAGGAAGACAAAGCTCAATATTAGGATGGAATGTGCAGAGAGCTGGAATTGGAGAATAAAGATGAATTTCTCAAACTGAGAGAATTGAAAAACAAATTTAAGCCTAAACTTGCTATATTGAATAATGCTATGGGCAATATATTGAATGACCCAGAAAGCAACAAAAGAAGATGAAAGGAATACACATAATCACTGTGCTAGAAAGAATTGATTGATATTGAAGAATTTCAGGAAGAGGAATTGATTGATATTGAAGAATTTCAGGAAGAGGGAGCTTTAGTGGCCTACTAGCAAGAAGCTGTGCGGCAATCCTAAAGGCACACAGGTCGAATCCACCAGATGTTCCACTGGAGAAGGAGGGACAATCTCCTCCTGTGTTAGTCAGATCTGATTTGATGGTATGCAACAAGGAAAAAAGAAGAAAAGCAAAATTTCAGGAAGTAACATATATATAGGAGTCAATGGTAATTAAAGAGGAAGTAGAGACTACATTGAAGGCATTAGCAAAATATAAAGCCCCAGGAATCGATGGGATGCCAATTGACTTGTTTCAATTAACAGATGCAGACTTGGATGCACCCACCAGTCTATGTAAGAAAATTTGGAGGACTATGTCTGGTCAAAAATTGGAAGAGGCCCATATTTGTTCTCATTCCCAAGAGAGGTGATCTAACTGAATGTGGAAACTATTGAACAATATCATTAACATCACATGCAACCAAAATACTGCTGAAGATCATTCAAAACCAATGGAACTTCCAAAAGTTCAAGCAGGATTTAGAAGAGGCTGTGGCACCAGGGACATCACTCCGGATGTCAGATGGATCCTGGCTGAAAGTAAAGAATACGACAAGGATGTCTATTTGTACTTTATTGACTATGCAAGTACATTTGACTGTGTGGATCAGAACAAGTTGTGGCTGACATTGAGAAGAGTCCCAGAGCACTTAATTTTGCTCATGCAAAATCTTTACCTGGACCAGGAGGCTATTGTATGAATAAAGCAGGTAAACAGTGCATAGTTTAAAATTAAGAAGGGACTTTGTCAGAATTGTATTCTCTTTTCATACCTATTTAATCTCTTTGCTGAGCAAATTATTTGAGAAACTGGACTCTGTGAAGAGGAAAATGGCATCAGGATTGGAGGGAGACTCATCAATAACTTGCGTTATACAGATGACACAACTCTTCACTTAGAAGTACCAATTTTAAGCCATAATAGTCTTTAAAAACTAGCTTCAGAGTAAGCAAATCATGATGTTATTTATGTGAATTTTTAAAGATTTTAAAACATTTAAGAAAATGTGCTGTCTTAGATATATGAAAATGTCTGTGTTTAAATATTTAGAGACTACAACTTGCTACATAAGTGCATTTGCATTCATAGTTATATACTATTGTTGTTGTTAGTGCCCTTGAGTTGATTATGCCTATACACAGATTCAGAGACTCCATGATCAAAAGCTCTGATTCTCAGCTTATCCTGTCATCCTCATCCTCTCCAATATTCTTGAGGCCACTACTAGAATCACTAGGTCAACCCATTTTGATAAGGGTCCTCCTCTCTTTCTCTGACCCTCTCCCATTCCCAGCATAATACCTTTTTTTCAAAGTTAAGAGTTATTCCCCTTCCAACAACATGCTCCAAGTATGAGAAACAGACTTTCACCATCCTAGCCTCTAAGGAGCACCCTAGTTTCACTTCCTCCATGGTTCATGAATATTCAAGAATAATGGATTACTTAAGAATTAAACAGATATTAATTTGCATACCAAAAAAGGCCTTCCGAGAAGAGGACTTTTTACAAAAATACCACCCAGCATCTCCTCTACTTTAAGTGTGTGTGATTGATTGTCCTATATAAAGAGAAAACACTAATCAGAGCAACCAATTCCTATCAAGTTAATTCCAGAAGCACTGTACTCCCTGCATAGGTATTCAACGGCTGATTCTTTCAGAAGAATATTTTTAGGCCTTTCTTCCAAAGTGCTTTTAGGTGGACTCAAACTGCCAACTTTTTAGTTAGCAGCTAAGTGCATTAATTTTTTCCACTACCCAGGAATGCTTTGATCAGATAAGGATGGTTAATATTACACCAATATAAAATTCTCCCTCCGTATCGGTTTAAGATCAATGCTCAAAAAACTGACTTCTTGCATTTAATGTTTTGTAGCTTAGCCACTCATTAATGATGCCACCTTGGGAAATTCGTTACATTCATTTAACCATTCTCTGACTTAATTGATTCCATAATAGATAGGAATAAAAATAAAACCTATCCTATAGGCTGGAAAAGACCAGATGATTATAACTCATATGGTCCTAAATCATTGGGGCTCAATACTCCAAACCTATTATTAAGAAGATCTTTAAATTCAGGTAGGATAGACTCATGCTTGAGAAGGTGGAGGGCTAGTGAAGGAGAGGAAGACCTTCCTCATTCAGGTGGATTGATAAAGTGCCTGCAACAAAGGGCTTGATTGTGTCAGAGATGGTACAGGATAGGACAGGATGCTGAACAGTTGTTCATATGGTTGCTGTGAATCCTTATCAACTTGATGGCTCCTAATAACAACAACTCTGTGGGGTGCTCTAGTGGCTTAGTAAGAAGCTGAATTTCCAACCCAAAGGCAAGCAGTTCAAATTCACCCGCTGCTCTGTGGGAAAAAAATGGACAAGTTCCTCCTATGAGATTTATCAGGCTTCTGAAAACCCACTGGAGGGTCAGCTCTAAATTGGTTTCCACTCAATGGCCATAAGATGATGATGAGATAGGATTATTATGAGAGTTAAATCAAGTAAGATTTCTAAGGACTTGACATAATACATGAAAGAGAAGTGTCATTTTTATACTATGTTAAACACTGAAAATGCAAAGTTCCACCCATCAGCTTCTGATTGCTTAAACAGCCCACAGTTGATTATTAACTAGTTCAGAAGTGGCCAATCAGCTGACACTTGATTGTTGACAAAATTTTAAAATGCCCAGTTTATACCCAGCTTCTGAGTAAATAAAAAAAAATTACTTACCCTCTAGAATCCAACTGCTCCAAGCTGGAGACTAACTCTCAGGCAGGACCCAACCAACTTGTAAATACAAAGGCCTGCCCACCAGGTCCTGATTACTAAAAGAAAAGGCTTCCAGTCCACAGCTGATAGTTAATGAAATCAGAAACAGCCAATCATCTGACACTTGATTGTTAAGAACATCAAAAAACCTTTGGTGTGTCAGCAGTCAGGAAATAAGGAGACATATCACACTGGGTAAATCTGTAGTTAAGGACTTCTCCAAATTATTGAGGAGTAACAATGTCAGTTTGAGGACTAAGGTGCTTCTGATTCAGGCCATAGTCTTTCTGTTCACTTAGTATGCATCTGAGAGCTAGACAATGAATAAAGGTGAGAAAAGAAGAATTGATACCTTTGAGCTGTGGTGCTGGAGAAGAGCACTGAACATCCCATGGATGGCCAAAAGAAGAAATAAATATGTCTTGGAGAGGATGCCGCCTGAGTGCTGTTTGGATACAACAACAATGAGACTTCACCTCACCTACTTTGAGCATGTTGCTAGGAGGGGCTGTTCCTTGGAGAAGAATGGGATTCTGAAAAGGGTGGAGGGTCGGCAAAGAAGAGGAAGACCGTCATCCAGGTGGATTGATACAGTTACTGCTGCAATGGGATATGTGTGTCCGAAAGTGTGAGAATGGTGAGGATAGAACAGGGATCAGATCTTTTGTTCATGGGGTTGTTGTGAGTTGTAGTTAGCTAAATGGCACCTAACAACAACAAACACTGAAATCTTTTTCTTTAACCTGTATTATGCTGATTGTGTGCCAGGAGCTGTGATGAATGTTTTACATTTATATTGTCTCTTAATATTCACAGAACTTCTAGGAAATGGGTTACTGTTATTACATGCAATTTAAGGACAAGAAAATCAAGGCATCAGAGGGTCACTAACTTGCCCAAGGTGACCAAGAAATCAGGTTATACTACATAATCTGTATTCTTGATATATTAGCACTCACTGTAAAAAAAGTCTTTCTACCTTAAAAGATTAAATTATAAATACATTTTACGTATTTAAAAATAATGGAAAAGACTAAATAAATATGACAATTAGTATATAATACTAATGCTGGTTCATAAATTCTTTTAAATATTTTTTTAAATATGCATCAAATCTTTCTGACCTTGGATCACTGAAATTCTACAAATATGATTTTTTAAAAATCTGTTGTTTAAAGACCCATCCACTGTCATTGAGGTCTTGCTTACTCATGGTAGCCCAAAAGATAAAACTGCCCCATGGGATTGCCAAGGCTGTAAGTCTTCGCAGAAGCCAACTGTCTCATCTTCCTTCCATGAAGTGAATGGTATATTTTAGCCACTAATCTTTTGGTTAGCAGCTGAATGACTTAACCACAGAGTCACCAGATCTCCATGTATAAATAAAGACAGAGTCTTAAAAATAATTCTGTATTCCTGCGCTGCAATCCTGAAGACACACAGTTTGAATTAACCATATGCCGTCCGGTCTGATTCAACGGTACATAACAAAAATATTTCTGTATTTGAACTAGATATTAAGTAGATTAATAAACTTTTACCAACCAAGTGCACAGAAAGTAATTTCTTTTTAGAATCTGTTTTATATGTGAAGTAAACTGAGTAAACCAGAATGTTAAATTAGTATCTCTGAGACATTTATAAGCATCTCCAATTGTAGAGAGGTGTCTCATTCCGAAGCTGACTAAATTAAAAAGTACGCTGAGTCACAGAAACAATAGGGTCTAGTAACTCACTTTACTGTTTTCATCATGAATCTGCTTGGTAAAGATCTTGTTGTTGTTGTTATGTATTGTTGAGTTGGAACTGGCGCATAGCTGATCCTCTGGCAGGCTTTCAGAGGCAGTAAATCACACAGATTTCCCATCTTTCTTCTACTGGGTAGGGGGTGGATTTGAACCACATGCCTTTGGGGTGGCAGCACAACACTTCCACAAACTCTGATAGAAGCACTCTAACTATTCCTAACCTTCATCAAGGTTTCCAACACTGAGGTGGGGGGAATTATTTAGATTCGTTTGAGACCTTGGCAGCAGGCTGTTTCTTCTGTGACTTTTGAGTTGCTCAGAAAAGGAGTTGAGGAGTTGCTAGCTGTGATGAGTAACCCCCGGGCCCTTAACCATGACACCCTCAGGCACAACGCTCAGCCTAGCACCGTCCTCATGACTGGTTGCAGATCCCACCCTCTTGATTCATAGGGTTTCCTTTAACTGATTTTCAGATATAGAACCCCAGGTTTTTCTTCCCAGCTTAGCTTGGTCTGGAAGCTTTGCCAAAATCTGTTCAGCAACATAGTAACACACAAACCACCTCTGACAGACGACTGGCTGCTACATACAAACTTCATAGTCTGTGAATCGGACCTGGGTCTCCTATGTGGAATTTAGCAGGAAAATTACACTATGGAATCAACGTTTCCTCCTACAAAACGTAATTTTCTTTGGTTAATGTAATAATAACTCCCACAAAATACAGTTATTCTTTGATTAATAACATGTTTTCAATCCATTTTAAGTGTCTGTTATTAATCAACAAAAATTGTATTGTTTTTGTGTACCATCAAGTCAGAACTGACCCATAGCTGACCCCATGGCAGTTTTTCAGAGGCAAATAATCACAGAGGAGGAGATTGCCCATCCATCCTTCTGCAAAGCAGCTGGTGGCCTCAAACCGAGTGCTTTCAGGAGTGCAGTGCAGTTTCTTACCACTAGGCGACCAGAGACACCCCAAAATTTTATTATCAGAGTCACATACCAAATATGCATATACCAGAAGCTCAGATATAAAAAGCATGGAAGAAGTGATTCACTGTCCTCAGACTAAATGTTGATACCAGATGCCAAAAAGTCTGGCAAGATAATATATTTCCCTCATCTCTGCTCGTGCAGAACCTGGACACAGCCGACCTGACAGAGCAATTAAAGAGAACATCTGAGAAACACTAAAGAAACAGAAGTCATATCCAAGAGTAAAAGACGGAGGTGAGTACTTAGATAAATGATCCAAAGGAAAAGTCTCCTGGAAATAGATAGCTCTCTCTCCCAGATAAACCGAAAGAAAAGACATGGTTCTCATAGCACTCAGTTAAAAAGACAAAGTGGTCCTGGCTAAAATTGATGGTGTGAAATCTTGAAATGTGATTGCTAAAACCTTATGTAATATTATCTGCTCTGTGTGTGTATGTTATTTAGACTTGCAAAATAAGAACCTAATAATGCAGCTCCAGACAAATAATTAATCTAAGCCCAATGGGAATCACAGAGTTAGGAATAATCTTAACAGAGCTCAAGCAGTGGAACACTTTTTCTAACGTGTTCACTGCTATACTAGGGCTACCAGGTTTCTGGGCCATCATTTCTTTTTTCATATATCATATGAAAGTCAATAAAGAGAAAACAAGATGGTAAGAAATTTCCAGGCCTAAGTCAAAGGGAAGCAATCAGGAAAACCTCTGGCCTATGTCTAAATGTGACATAAGCCAAAACAAAGACACTATTTTTAGGCCACCACGATTTTGACCACAGCAGCTATTTATACTGGTAAGGCCGACTGAGTTGATCAGAAAACATATATTATAAAGAAATGTCCCTGACAATCTGCATACTCAAGTAAGTTTACACATGGGTTATTAGAGGAATATCATGCTTGGAAAGGTGAAGGGACAGTGCAAGAGAGGAAGACTCAACAGTGAAACAATGAATGAATGAGAACCCCAAATCTCTGTAAATGTTCATTAAAACTAATAAAATTTAATAATAATTAAAAATTTTAAAAAAGAGAGGAAGATCCTGATGAGAAGGACTGACATAGTAACTGAGACTATGGGGGTAGGTGTGTCAGAGACAGTGAGACTGGCTCAGAATAGGACAGGGTTATTGTACATAGGATCACTATGAATCACAAGTAACTCAATGACACAAAACGACAATTATAAATAAACACTAGAATGAGGGGATTAGAATTGATGGAAGTTTTCTGAGGAAACCCTGGGTGACCCAGTCTGGAGGACATTATGTGGAAACTCAAAGGCAGTGCCTATCTGGAGGTTTGGAGCCAAGAGAGGCTCTAGCAGAGAAAGGTGAGAAATCTCTTCCTGTTCAATTTGTAGTCTATAAAAAGCCATTGGCAGTCAGCTACTAGTTGATCCTAACTCCACAGAAATGAGAATCAATGAACATTCTCTTTGTTTAAAATAATCATCAAATTAAAATACTTCAGTAAGTATTGTAGTAGAAGCTTAAATGCTAAGCATTGGAGAAGCCATTTTATATGTTAGCATCAGAGAAGTCATTTTGCTCTGACAGCGGTTTTAAGAACTGTATGCTTCAATAATTTTGTCAATAATATGTGTTGTTAAGGTTTATGTTTCCCAGTATATGCTAACCCGGTGTGGTTATTTACCACTCCCTGACCATATCCTGTACCTGGCCCGGAACCTGAACACCCATTAGAAGGCAGAAACAATAAGAACTCCCGAATGGGAAGAAATCTCATCTGCCAACCACAATGAACTTCGTGTAACCCCCATGCCATATCTCTGTATATAAACCTAATCTTTGCTTCCCTTTGGGGTTGGAACAATTTGGGCAATAGCTGACGTTCTTGACCTGCATGAAATGAAAGGTCAATCTCCAATATTGGCTGAGTGTTTAATTCTTGCATTTTCTACCATAACATTAACAATATAACAGTTGGAAAAAACAAGTGTAATTAAAATCTTCTAAGGTCCTTGTGTAGTTCAAGCTGTTGTCATTGTTGTTACGTAACCTTGAGTTGGAGGGGGTTTTCAGAAGCAGTAAATCACAAGGGAGGAGACTGACCATTTTCACCCATGGAGCAGCTGGTAGGCTCCAACTGGATGCCTTCAGATTGGCAGCACAGCTTCGTGCCACTAAGCCACCATAGCCCTTGTGTCGTCCAAGGGTGGAGTAAAATTGGGCTTTGATAATCAAATATCTACATTTTATTTTGTAAAATAATACTAAAAGAAAATAAATAGCATAATTTTTAAATTAGTAGCAGAGAAAAGAAATAATAGTACTAAATTAATATAAAAGGAGACAAATAAAAGGGAGAAAATCAAAGTAAACCTAGCAATCTAGAAATCACAGTTAATAAACACTAGTATATCAATAAATATTAAATATTTGTAGACGTCCGTTACTGTCTTCATCATGTCCCCTCAGAGTCATAGCTACCCCTCTAGATGGCTTTCAGAGGCAGTGAATCACATATGAGGATATTGCCTATCTTTCTCTCATTGAGTAGCTGGGTGATGCAAATGTATGCCTTTGGGTTGACAGCCCAAGTCCTTACTATCAGGGCCGCAGAGCTGCTCTCCCTCCATTTCTCCGGAACATTCACAGCAATGATCAAAGCAGCAGCTGCAGCTCTGTTTATCTCTGTTAGAGCTGCAACACTATTTCTCCTCCCTTTCCCATGACTCCCAAAGTTGTTAGTTCTTCTCTGGTACCAAGGGGCTGCAAACATCCGAACTCTCAATTTCCTTGTAACTTTAAGTAGGGGCTGATCTCTGCTTTAGAGACAGCCCAGAAGTTTCTCCTCAATAAACTTTCTTTGCCTGAACTGGGTGTTGCTGTTCTTCCTCAGCAACTTAACACTTAGCGCTGAGCTATCCCTTTACCCAGTAAGATTAGTAAACTAACTTATTTAACATGAAGACAGAGATTGTAAACTTAGATGAATATAAAAACTCAAGTGGTTGTTATTGTATACAGTCGAATTGCCTGTGACTCATAACGACCCTTATAAACAACAGCTCTGAACCCTGCTATGTTTTGAGCCAATTTCATTGTCTGTGACATACCTAGTCCCATTGCTCCAGTCACTGAGTCAATTCATCTCACCCAGGATCTTTCTCTTTTGCGCTGGCCCTCCTCCAACCTTCCAAGAATGACATTTCTCTGCAAGGACTGATCCCTCATGGCAACATACCAAAACTATGTGAGCTTTAAAATCCTTGCCTTCAAGAAGCAGCTTGGTTTCACCCTCTCCAGGTCAGACCTATTTGTTCTCTTAGAAATACACGGTATATTCAATACTCTTCTTCAGCACCATAACTCAAAGGCATCAATTTTTCTATCATCTTTAGTCATTGTCCAGCTCTCTGATACACAGCAAAAGACCATGGCCTGGATCAGGTGCACTTTAATCACCAGACTGACATAATTACTCTGCAGAGGTCCCTGACAACAGATTTTCCCAGTTCAACACATCTTTTGATTTATGGCTGCTGCTATCAAGAATATTGATTGTGGAGCCAAGCAAACTGAAGCTGTTAACAATCTCAATCTTTTCTCCATTTATATAATGCTACCAATTGGCCCAGTGGTGAGAATCTTTGCTCTCTTGATGTTGAGCTTCAATTCATATTGAAAGCTAGAGTCCTGACCTTCTGCAGCAAATGCTTCAGGTCCTCCTCCGTTTCAGTAAGCAAGCTTGTGTCATCTGCATAACGCAGATTGTTGATGAGTCTTCCTCCAATCCTGATGCCACATTCTTCCTCATAGAGCCCAGAGTCTTGGATGATCTGTTCCACATATAGATTGAAAAGGTATGGAGGTAGGACACATCCCTGGTGCACATACCTCCAAATTTTGAACCATGCAGTATTTCCTTGCTCTGTTTTGACAACTGCCTCCTGGTCCAAGTATAGGTTTTGCATAAGCACAATCAAGTGTTCTGGGATTCACCATCTTTCTCAGAGTCAGCCATAATTTGTTGACATCCACACAGTCAAATGGCTTTGCATAATCAATGAAACACAGATGTTCCTCTGTTTTTTTCTGCTTTCAGCTGAGATCCATCTAACATTGGCTATAATATCCCTAGTACACAGCCTCTTCAAAACCCAGCCTGAACATCTGGCACTTCTCTGCTGATATGCTGTTCCAGTCAATTTTTGATAAATTTCAGCAGGATCTTGCTTGCAAATGATATCAATGATATTATTCAATAATTTCCACACTCTGTCAGGTCATCTGTTTTTTGAATGGGAACAAATATGGATCTCTTCCAGTCAGTTGGCCAGGTAGTTTTCCTTCAGGTCTCTTGGCACAACCTAGTGAGCCCATTCAAGGCAGCATCTGTTTGTTGAAATATGTCAGTTTGGTATGCTATCAATTACTGAGGCTTTGTTTTCTGACAATTCCTTCAAAGCTGCTTGAACTCCTTCCAACACCGTAAGATTTTAATCATATGTTGTTTCATGAAATTCTGTGTCGGCCAATTCTTTTTGAATAGTGACTCTGTGTACTCCTTCAGTTTTTGTTGTTGTTGTTGTTGTTGTTGTTATGCTTCCAGGGTCATTCAACATTTTCCCCACAACATCCTTAAGTATTGCCACTTGAGGCTTGAATTTGTTCTTCAGTTGCTTCAGTTTAAGAAATGTTCAATGAGTTCATCCCTTTTGATTTTTCCAACTCCAGCTCTTCACATATTTCATTATAATATTTTACTTTGTCTTCCCATGCTGCCTTTTGAAATGTTCTGTTCAGGTCCTTAGTATCTTGATTTTTAAAAATCATCCTGATTTTTTCCGCTTTGCTTTGGCTTCTGACTCTCTAATGCAATATTCAGAGTCTCTTCTGACATTCGTTTTAGTCTTTTCTTCTTCCTCAGTCTTTGTAATGGCATTTTGCTTTCTTCATAGATGATGTTCTTGATATCCTCCTACTGCTCATCTGGTCTTCGCTCATTTATATTCAGGGACTCAAACCTGTTCCTGAGATTGTCTTTAAATTCAGGAGGGATAAACTCAAAGTCAAACTTTGGTTCTTGTGGATTTGATTTGATATTCTTTAGCTTCAGTTTGAACTTAACATACAAGTAGTTGATGATCTGAAGTTTCACCATCCTTTCCTTTAAGGAGTATCTTGGTTGCACTTTCTCCAAGGACTATTTCTTTGTTCTTTTGGAAATTCATAGGATATTCAGTACTCTTCTCCAACACTACAACCCAAAGGCATTGATTCTTCTTCTATTATCCTTATTCATTTTCCAACTTTCTGATGCACAAGAATTGAAAAGACTACATCTTGGATTGGAGGCAAGGATTCCGAGGCTCCGTCTAACATACATTGGACATGTTGTAGGGAGGGACTGGTCCTTAGAGAGGGACATCATGCTTGGGAGGGTGGAGGGACAGCGCAGGAGGGGAAGGCCCTCTATGAGGTGGATTGATTCAGTAACTGGGGTAATTGGGGTGGGTGTATCGGAGACAGTGTGATTTGCACAGGACAGAGCAGAGTTTAGGGCTGTTGTACACAGGGCCACTATGAGTCGCAAGTGACTCGACGGCACATAACAAAAACAACAACATTACTTTGGAGAAGTTGTTGACAGCAGATTTCCTCAATGTAGCTTGCCTTGATATTTTGTTTGTTGGTACCAATGATGTTGATTGTGGATCCATTAACATCATCAGTCTTTTCTCTGTCTAACATCATGTTGCCTATTAGACCAGTTGTGAGGACTTTTGTCTTCTTGATATAAAGATGTAATCCATATTGAAGGCCATAGTCTTTAATCTTTTGCAGCATTTCAGTCCTCTTTACTTGCAGCAAGCAAGGTTATTTCATCTGTCTATGAGATTCACAATTGTCCCTATTCCCCCCAAAAAAAAGATAATTCAACAGAATGTGAAAATTATTAAGAAGTATCATTAATATCATATGCAATGAAAATCTTGCTGAAGATTATTAAAAATAAAAACTTCTAGAAATTCAAACTGAACTTAGAATAGGCATTAACACCAGGGAAAACATTGCAGATATCAGATAGATCTTGGCTGAAAATAGAGATTTCTGTGTTTATTGACTATGCAAAGTTATTTGACTGTGTATTAAGATACTATCCATATATATATATATATATATATATATATCCATATATCCATTATTTTATTCTAAATTTTTGCTACCCTAACTTGTTTTCTAAACATCATCTAACAGTAATTTGATGCATTTTATGTCTGCTCTTATCTTTCTGTCTTAAATTCTTTTTGTGTTTCTGGTTTATCCCATTTGGTGTCTTTTGGTATCTTCTTAATTCATTTCTTTTTTAAATATTCAAGCCATCTTTCCTTTTCTTTCTACCTCTTTCATTACATGATTATGTAGTCCTTGATCTCTATTTTTAGTAGACAGTTTTGCTTTTTTCCCAATTGTGTTTTTGTGACTTCAATGTTAATTGAAGTACTGCCCTACATCAGCTGTGTGACTTTAAGTCAGGGAATATGAGAGTTGTTTGGGACACAAATAATGATCTATTTTAGATGGCTTGTTCATATTTGCAGTAATGTGGTATCCAGTGTCTGTGCAGTATTCTGTATCTGTCTTTTAGGTCAGGCTTGTAAGCTATATTAACTTGTGTTGTTATTGTTGTTTCTGTACTTCATCAGTTACTGGGAAAGATGCTGATTTGGCTTGTTATTGCTTTCCCTTACAGTTATGCAAAATTTTGATCTATTTATTATTTTTTTATGCAAATTGTTGTTTTTAGGTGCTGGCGAGTACAACTCATAGTGACAATATGAACATCTCCACACTTCCTGATACACTAGAGCCCATTGTGGCAGTCACCGTATCAGACCACCTGTTTGAGGGTCTTTTCTCCTTTGCTGACTCTCCACCCTTTCAAGTATCATGAGCTTCTCCAAGGAATAGCCCCTCCTTAGCAACATGCCCAAAGTATGTGAGGCAAAGCTTCATCATCCCTTGCCTCCAAAGAGCACTCCTCTGCACCCTCTCCAAGATCTATTTATTTGTTCTTTTAGCAGTGCTTGGGATGCTCAGTGTTTTTACCCAACACCACAAACCAAAGGCATCAATTCTTCTTCTGTAATCCCTATTCATATGTAAATAGGAGTAAATAAATTGTACACTCTTCAGTAAAAAAGTGTTTTCTAATAATGTCTTTTTTAAAAAAATTCTGATATTAAGAAGAACAGACTATGTTTTTAAAAAATGCTATTTTTGTGTAGCCTATTTTCCCCATTGTTCTACTTTTAAATTTTGTGAATTTTTTCTTGTACTTGAGTTTATTCTCTTCTGTGTCAATTATATTGCCCTTAGCATCCACAGTCTTCAAGGCTAGTGGAAAAGACTAATGGAATAATAAAGGGCCAATTAGCTAAACTTCTTGCTCCTTTGGATTTAAAATGGTTTTAAGTGCTTTCAGTCCTACTAGTGAATCAACTTCAACCTTCCTGGTAAATTGACTATCTACTCCATTTGACCCTCACAAAGTAACTCCATTAAAAATGTTCACTGAGTCCATTCTGCCTTTTCCTCATAATAGTGAAATTCCTGATTCAAATCTAAACTCTCAAAGTCTGTTTAAATACTGCCACAGTTTAATATAACCTAGTTTCTTCAGAAATAAGAGAGATGTTGAAGAAAGAGAAACACAAATCTAAAAGGGCAACTCAAGAAGCAAAGCCTATAAAGAAATATACCAAGCTATGCAGTTGAAGAAATGTAAAAGAAAGAACATGCTTAGCATTTCTTAAGTTGAAAGAACTTAAAAAGAAATTCAAGCCTTGAGTTGCAATAATGAAGGATTTTACAAGCATAATCTTGAATGATGCATCCAAAGAAAATGGAAGGCGTTACACAAGTGCCAAGAGTAATTAGTTGGCACTGAACCATTTAGGGAAATACCATCAAAGAGTAACAATCTGATCCCAAATCATGCTAGGAACATTGGCAAAAAAAAAAATACACCCCCAGGACTTGCGTACCTATTGTGGTATTTCAGAAAAACAGATATTGTCACTAGTTCATACCAAGAAGATTAGAAGACAGCTACCTGGCCAACTGACTAGAAGAGATTTATTTTTGTTCTCATTCTCCAAAAATAGGCGATCCAAAAGAGTGCAGGAATCTTATACATATATATAAAAAAAAAAACCATGTCAACGCAAGTAAACTTTTGCAAAAGATTATTTTAAAATGACTGAAAACTTCTAGAAATTCAAATTGGATTCAGAAGAGGCTGTGCAATGCAGGATATCCTTGCTGGTGTCAGATGAATCTTAGCTCAAACAACGAATACCAGAAAGACTCTTAAATATGATTTATTGACTGTACAAAAGCATTGATTATGTGTATCATAACAAATTATCACTAACATTGAAAACAATGAGAATTCTAGAACACTTAATTGTGCTCATGTGAAATTTACATATAGACTAAGAAGCAGTTGTCCACAGAGAACAAGTGAACACTAGGTGGCTTACTATTAGAAAAGGTTAAGTGTTAGGGCTATATCCTTTCTCCATACTTACTCATTCTATAAGCTGAGCAAATAATTCAAGAAGCTGTACTGAATAAAGAAGAATGTGGCATCAGAATTGGAGGAAGAGTTGTCAACATTCTGCATGGTAAAATTGACACAACTTTGCTTGCAGATGATGAAGACTTGAAGCACTTACTGAAGAATATCAAAGCCTTCAATGTGAATGATATATCAACATCAAGAACAAAAAAATTCTCACCATTGAACCAATAGGCAACATCATAAAAGAGGAAAGATTTAAGTTGTCCATGACTTCATTTTATTGGATCCACAATCAACACCTGTGAAAGCAGCAGTCAAGAAATCAAAAGACATGTTGCATTGGGAAAATCTGCTGTCTAGGTCCTCTCTAAAATGCAAAAGATAAAGGATGTCAGTTTAAAGCCTGAGTTAATGCTAATCCAAACTATGGTGTTTTCAATTGCTTTATATATGTATGTGAACGTTGTACAATGAATAAGGAAAACCAAAGAAGAATCTAGGCCTTTGGATTGTGGTGTTGATAAAGAGTACTGAGTATCTCATGGACTGCCAAAAGAATAAACAAACCTACTTTGGAGGAAGTACAACCAAGGTACTCATTTCACAAACTCTGGGCCTGCAGGTAGAAGATGGCAAGCTTTGCAAAAACACAATGTATCGGAGAAGTAGAGAGTCAGCAAAACAAAAGACCCTCAATGAAATGGATTGACATTGTGACCGCAACAATGGGCTTGAGCATGGAGATTGTGAGAATGACACAGGTTAGGGCAAAGGTCACCTGTTGTTTACAGGGTTGCTATGAATAGCTGACTTAGAGGCATCTAACAGCAACATATTCAAGCGCCTTTTCCTAACCATTAAGTTTCTGGGTCCTAGTTAATGTTGATTATGGAAACTGTAAGCATCATCAGATAAGCAATTGCTTGCAGCTGAAGTGGGAACTATTTAACAATTTGTTAGCTATGCTAAAAAATTAATTTACTGCAGATTGTAGGATGTAAAACTCTATGAACAACTTTCTCAGCCAATGAAAGCTAAGGTTCTTGATTGGATGATCCAGCCAGCTGGAGATTAAAGTTGGAAATTCAGAACTCCAAAAAACCGGACTGACCAGCCTCCTTACTTAAATAAAATGACTCACAAATAAAAATGCAGCTGTCTTTACAAAAGCTGCTACTTTCTTTAGTATGATATTGGTTGTGTTAACTGTTTGATTTTCCTTTTGTCTGTTAAGGAGTTTCATAATGGTAATGAAAATGCCTTACTGTCCCAATCTATAGTCAATTCTAACAATTTAACAGAATGTTGAGTGTATCATGAAAATCTTTAGTTTGGAAAAAAAACATCTGACTTTTTTTTTTTTCACATCCACAATGTTGACTTATCATTAAATCTACCCTCTAATTTTAAGCTCCAGGGAGCACTCCTGGCCTAGGGGTAAGAAGTTATGCTGCAATCTCAAAGACAGGCAGTTCGAATCCATCTGCTACTCCACTGTAGATGGATGGGCAATCTCATCCGTTTGTCCTCTCATGCAATTTTCTGCCTCTGAAAACCCTCTGAAGTGTCAGCTATAAGTTGGTTCTGACTTAATGTCACACAATAACAACAACAACTTTAAACTCCATCAAAGTTTTGTCTCATAAATTAGAGTTCAGTTATGGACACCTTCTTTGGTGATTCAATTACCCTTGATACCCTGTTTTAATACAATAATCACTTGAAAAAGAAATATCTTAGCATGTCTTGCATGTTCTCTTCTTCTGTTCTGACAACTGCTTCTTAGTGTCTGTATAGATTTTACATGAGTACAGTTAAGTGGTCTGGAATTCTGCTCTTCTCAATGTTAACCATAACTTATTATCATCTGCACAGATAAACACTGCATGGTTTAAAATAAGGGAAAGTGTGTCAGGTCAGAGTTATAGCAGGTCAGAGTTATGTCTTCTTCAAAGCTATCAAATCTGTATGCTAGGCAAATAATTCAAGAAGCTTGACTCTATTAAGAAGAATGTGGCATCAGGTTTAGAGGAAGACTCATTAATAATGTGCATTTTAGAGATGACAGACACAACATTACTTGTAGACAATGAGGAAAACTTGAAGCACCTAGTGAAGATGAGAGGAGGAAAAAACAGATATGTCTTAAATATAGGTTACACATCAACATCAAGAAAACAAAAATTCTCACCACAGGACCAATAGAAAATACCCTGATAGAAAAAAGTCTGATGTTGTCAATGGTTTCATTTTACTTAAATCCACAATCAATATGTATGTTAGCAGCAATCAAGAAATGAAAAGATTGGAGAAGTCTGTTGTCAAGTACCTATGCAAATCAGTTTAAAGACTAAGATGCGCCTAATCCAAACCTTGGGATTTTTAATTGCTTACCATATCCCTGAAAATTAGACAGTGATTAAGGATGACAGAATTGCTGCCTTTGAACTGTGGTGGTGGAGAAGAGTATTAAATATCTGCAAGCAATTGCTTATCTGATGATGCTTACAGTATTAAATAACTGTGGTATTGGAGAAGAATATTAAATATCCCATGGACTGCCAAAAGAGCAAACAAGTCTTCCTTGAAGGAAATGCAACTAGAGTGCTCCTTACAGATAAGAGTATCTTATTCTCACATACTTATTCTCATATACTTTGAGCATATTTTCAGAAAGAACTAGTTCTTAGAGAGAAACATGCTGGGAAAAGTAGAGGGTCTATAAAAGACAGATGCTAAGTGAGATGGCTTAACATCTGTAGTGACTACTACAACGGGCTTGAGCATAATTAGAGATGGTACAGGATAGGGTAAGGTTCAGATCTGTTGTTCTTAAAGTTGCCATAAGTAATAGTCAATTTAACAGCACCTAACAACAGCAATAACAGTGTGCCTTGCGAAGAAAATAGTCTTCATAGAAACCTATCAATGGACTTCAACAGATTTAAGTAACTGGTATAAGCAATATTATAACCATATTCCTGGAAAAAGAAAACCTTATCTAAACTTGTGTCTAACTTCAAATTTTTAGAAAAAAAAAGCTAATCATTATTTTGGGTAGAACTTCACTGATTGTAGGCTCGATTGTTTCCTCATTTATAAATGTTTTTCTATTTTCTTTCCCTTTTACACAGTATGCCAAATAAATTCTTCTTGACTGCCATAATATGGTTTTTCCCTTAGAGTATTGCACTCTAAGGGTTGATGGAATGAGTACAACAGCCACTCTCGGAAGAAAAGGGATTAATCTACTTTAAAAAAGATTGACAGCCTTATAAACCCTATGGAGAGACTTCCTTTGAGTTGGAATCAAATCAACAGTACTGGGTGGTAGACCAACATGTAATAAGACAGAAAAGTATTAGCTTTATAAAGTAGTTGGGGAGTAGCAAAATAATCAATAATGGAAGACAAGCTTATTTGAGTTAGGGAGTCCGGCAAGTTTTTTCACGGTAATGTCAGTCTGATCCATAATATGCTGTGCTAACAAAAAGGCCACGATTCCAAAAATTTTAACCCACCAACAGCTCTAAGGCAGAAAGATGGGCAGTCTCTTCCTTCTCAGCATGATTGACTATGAAGACTTATAGCCTTGGAAAGTCAATGGAGACTCACCATGTGTTGGAATCCACTCAACAGGAGCAAGTTTTCCCAGCAATGATAATATCAACATGCAAAAATATCACTTCTTTGCATCATCAATGACCAACTAGAAAATGTACTAGAAAATGATTTAACATTAACACTAGCGATGACATGATAAATGATCTAGACATTAACGTAGCAAAGAATATATAGGCTAAATGAAGAAAAAGTTCCTATTATCTTATTGTTGCTGTTGTGTTGTTAGCTGCTGTTGAGTCAAGTATGACTCAAAGCGACCCTATGAACAACAGATCTGAGCCTTGTCCCATCCTCAGGCTCTTTGCCTCCAAAGGGCACTCTGACTGCACCCTTTTGAAATCTATGTTCTTTTGGCTCAAATTATCTTCTTTTTTATACTTTTTTAAATTATGATTTCTTTTTTCTTTTTTTGGTTGTTATTAATTTTAATGAAAGTTTACAGAGACTTTGGATTTCCATTCATTCATTGTTGCACTTTTCTCCCTGCCCATCCTTCCCTCCACCCACCCAGTTCGCTCTTCTCTTTGAAAAGTAAAAGAAAAATTCTTTCATTGTTATACAATCCCTCACCCCAAGTCCACTCCATTTTGAGGCATTCATTCTGGACTCCTCTCATGACAACAATATCTAATCACATCTCCCTTTTAAACAGTTTTCTCCCTCATCTGTTTCAATGCAGTATACATTATATTCCATCTTTCTCAGTCTCCCCTCAACCCCTATGTTGGTCCCATTTTACAACAGTGGTACTATGCACTATTTGTCCTTTTGTGACTGAGATATTTCATTCAGCATAATGTCCTCCAGGACAAATTATCTTAAAAAACTTAAAGTAAGATAAAAAGAGAATTTATGCCTTTGAGCTGTGGTGCTGGAGAAGAGTGTTGAATATACCATAGACTGCGAGGAAAACAAACAGGTTTGTCCTGGAGAGGGTGAAGCCAGGCTGCTCCTTGGAGTCAAGGATTCTGAAGCTTCGTCTGACGTATTTTGGACACGTTGCAAGGAGAGACTGGTCCTTGGAGAGGACCATGTTTGGGAGGGTGAAGGGACGGTGCAGGAGAGGAAGACCCTCAATGAGATGGATCGATTTTGTGATTGGGGTGGTGGCAGTGAGTGTGTT
>NW_006399956.1:1153161-1154869 GCF_000299155.1 Elephantulus edwardii
GGTTGGCGCAGGATAGAGCAGGGTTTAGGCCTGTTGTGCATATAGGGTCGCTATGAGTCGGAAACGACTCAATGGCACATAACAACAACAACAACAACTACATACACACACAGAGCTGGACTTTGATGTTCTTGGTGGTGGTGATAGGTGCCATGGAGTCAAGTATGACTCAGCAAACCAATGAACCCTGCCCTATCCTATACCATACTCATCATCTCTGACACACTAGTACCCATTGCTGAAGTCACTGTGTCAATTCATCTCATTGGGGGTGTTCCTCTCCTTTGTTGGCCCTCCATCTTTCCAAGCAAGATGTCCTTTTCCAAAGAATAAGCTGTTGTTGTTGTTGTTGTTGTGTGCCGTCGAGTCGTTTGCGACTCATAGCGACCCTATGTACAACAACCCTAAACCCTGCTCTATCCTGTGCCAATCTCATTGCCCCTGACTCACCCATCCCGATTACCGCAGTCACTGAATCAATCCACCTCATAGAGGGTATAAGCTACATGTCCAAAATATGAAACGTGACGCTTTACCATCTTTGTCTCCATGGAGTACTCTGGCTGCACTTTTTCCAAGACATGTCTGTTTGTTCTTTTGGAAGTCCTGAGATATTGATAGAATATAACAAAGTCTCAAATTTCAATGAAGAAATAAATCTCTAAAAATAACTGACAATTTTGAAAGAGACAGGTAAAAAGAATTGTTACATAGGAAATAAACTGACTGAGACATTCTAAAAACAAACAATATTGCTGTTAATCCTGAACCGCTCGTAGTTGGCCCTCCATTAGGCTTCTGAGGCTAATAAATCACAAACTTGGAGAATCCTCATCTTTCTTCTGAAGAACCTCTGTGGATTCCAAACACTCAAGAGCTGAGGCTTTGGGTTAGCTGTGTTGCCCCCTACTGACTAAGTCAAGCATTACACATCTGTTTTCTCCGTTTTCCATTATTAGAGGAAAGGCAATTGAAACTCCAACCCCCTTCTTCCATGTCCTCAAAGGAATGAGCCTATCCCCAGGGTACATTCCAATAGTCTTCAAGAATCATTATGAGTCCTTTTTCTTTACCAGTAATTGTGTTAGTAGGTATTTGGTGTACTCTTACCAATAATGTGTGAGAGGAAGCATCTTTTAGTCTTTCCAATAAAGGTTTCTTCATTCTTAAGGAGACAATAAAGAACAGTTCCTCTTTTAGTTCTATCTTTAGTGTGCTTGAATAAAGGACTACTGTATCCATTGTGTAACCAAGTGGAGAGAAAGCCAACATGTAGAGAATAGCTGCAAAGAATGGATTATGTGATGATATTGTTGCCTCTCCAAATTAACCTACCCTGGAATGTCCTTACCTTAGAACTTCTTGTCATAACATGATTAAATTCCTTCTTTGCATACAAAGAAAAGTAAGAATATATTCATGGATATAAAAAGATGATGAAATGTGTTTTAAATAAAAAATAATTTAAAATTTTATATATAATAGGATTCCATTTGTGTACATTAAAGATACATATGCATTATTTACCTTTGTAATGTATACATGATGTCAGACTGGAAACTAAGGTGCACCTGACCGGGCTATAGTCTTCGGAATTACGTGCTATGCATCAGAGAGTTGGACAGTGACTAGGGTTGATAGAAAGATAATTGATGCCTTTGAGTTGTGGTGCTGGAGAAGAGTGTTGAATATACCATGGACTGCTAGG
>NW_006399956.1:1154989-1156851 GCF_000299155.1 Elephantulus edwardii
ACCTTTGATGAGATGGATCGATTCTGTGACTAGAGAGGTGGGAATAAGTGCGTTTGAGATGGCTAGGTTGGCACAGGATAGAAGAGCGTATAGAGCTCTTATACATGAGGTTGCTATGAGTCGCAAGCGACTCGATGGCACATAACAACAATGTATGCATAAGATATATCTAAGAAAACAAGAGAATTATTAATTATTAATGTTTACTATTCTCACCAGATATTGGACATTTCACATTATAATCATTTTCTAATATTTTGTTTTGTGTGAGCATGTATAATTCCTGGAAAAAAAAAGAAGGTAGGTTTGAAAAGAAGAAGACAATTTTTTTTTAGGTCAAGAGAGATTTAAGAGGATACAGATGTGAATTAGAACAAGGAAACAAAGGTGCCGACAAATACCAGTGAAGAGTAAAGTCAACATCCTGAAGTTATGTAAGTTCTGGCATGGATCATACCATTGCAAACTGAAGCTTCCTTTTCAATCACAGCCAGATTCCACCTGCTGTCTATCCTCTGAGACACTGAAGGGAGGAGAATAAAGTTTGGATAGTTAAGCACTCATAATATATCTACTCCCTGCTAGCTGAGAAAACCAGAATCTTCATGTTCAACATCTTGGCTCACCTTATGAGAGTCTCACTTGTCTTGTCTGCCATCCAATGGGCTTTCTTTTCCATTTTCTTTTTTGGCATCAAAAGGCAAGTTACACAGTTGATTAGCTATAGTGGATGGTGGTGGAAGGCGTAAGAGATGAGATCAATCTGCTGGGAAAATAGGCCCCAAAAATCTACTAACATCAAGTCACTTCAAACTCATAGTGACTGTCTACTAGATTTCCAAAATTGTAATTCTACAACAGATGAAAGTTGTTGTCTATCTTTCTCCTTCAGATTAGCTGATGGATTCTAACTGTGAACCTTTTGGTTACCAGCCTGATACATTAGGCACTTCACCACCAGGACTCCTGGTTGGGAACATAAACATCAACAGATCATCTTAGGAAACAGCATCTATCCATACAAGATCTGGGCAGTCACTGGTTTTCCTGTACCAAAAGTTTAAAATATTCTGTAAACTTTCACTAAGAGACCCTTGTCTAAGATAGTATTACCAAATGTTTATTCCCAGTAGGTAGATTTTCTTTTCACCCTATTAGAAAAACTTTTTGGTGTGTACATTTAATCTTTGGAAGGTCCCGTTCATCAATTTCATCTTCTTCAGATTGTGCATTTTTGGTTGTATTTGACAGCCTCTTTATACTGTGGACTAGGCCTTCTAAGCTTGATCCCAGTGTGTTTCTTATGAACTTTATGGGTTGGGCTTTATTGCAAGGTCTCTGATACACTTTGAGTTGAGTTTTGTGTATTGTGTGAGATGTGGATCCTGTTTCAGTTTTCTGCAGTTAGCAGTCCAGTTTTGCCAACACCATTTGTTGAACAGGTTGTTGTTTCCCCATTTGATAGGTATTATTTCCTTGTTGAATATCAGTTCACTGTAGGAAGATGGGTCATTAATACTCCTGGGTCTCCAGAAGAAAAAGTCTGATGATCCAATTACAAAATGGGCAAGAAACATAGAAAGACTTTTCACAGAGGAGGACATATGGATGGACAACAGACACCTGAAGAAATGCTCAAAATCACTGGCAATAAGAGAAATGCAAATCAAAACCTCAGTGAGATATCATCTTACCCCAGTAGCAGTGGCAATGTTTAGCAGGGCAGTGAGTAATAAATGTTGGGGAGGATGTGGAGAGATAGAAACTCTTATACATTGTTGGTGGGATTGTAAAATGGTACAATCACTCGGCAAGGCAGTTTGTTGTTTCCTAAAAAAGCTGAACATAGAAATTTCATATGA
>NW_006399956.1:1157456-1157993 GCF_000299155.1 Elephantulus edwardii
TTTTTTTTTCTGTAAAATGTAAGATCCCAGTGTTAGACACTGAGAGGAAAAGATTAAGTTAAGGTTCCATACAGAATCATAGCTCAACTCAGTTTGGGTGCAGAGCCAGAGTGCAACCCTAGGGAACCTTCATGGGAACAGAAAATGCATTAAGAAGATCCTTGTTACCATGGTAGGGAATCAGAATTTTGACAAGTTTTCTTTTTATACTAGATAATTTTGATATTTACCAATAATGAGGCAAAAGTTAAGTGTTTAATCTCCTAGTGGGTCAATTTTCTTTGTGTTCAGATCTCATAGTATAGTTTGCCTTTTAAATGGGAACCCTCCCCCATCCAAAAGAAAAGACCTGGGACACATGTGAACCTATCAACATTACTGGGAAGCTTCTCAAAAGCCTTATCCCGAAGATGGCAAATTAATCATCTTTAAAAAAAAGAGTTCAGCCTTTTTAACAAATGGTGTTGGCAAAATTGGAAAAATATCTGCAAAAGACTCAAGCAAGACCCACACCTCACTCCATACACAAAAACCAAC
>NW_006399956.1:1159735-1214957 GCF_000299155.1 Elephantulus edwardii
AAAAAAAAAAAAGAAGAGTTCATCATTATGATCAGCGAAGCCTCTTGGAAAGCCACTAGTATAACTCACACCAGTGGTAGGAAATGTATACCCTCATTAGCAACAATTCATCTTTAGTATTGTTTTTTATATGATATAAAGTATTTTTATATCAAGATCTCATATAGTCCCTAATATCAACTTAATCTACATTGCTTACCAGAGAAAAAATACATTTCTTTTGGATTTTCCTAGATAATCATTTAAAACATCCTTCTCTCAGAGAGGAAATACATTCAAACAACCTTGCTAGCTTGCCCTTATTATTGCTAAGACGGATAATGTTAGTTCTTTTCAATAACACTTATCATTCAAATACTTTTTGCCACTTGGCCTTTTCATAATAAAAGAAAGAAATGCCTTGTCAATGTTTATATATTGCATTTAGCCCTGGACACCTTTAAGATCTTCACCAATGTGCTAAATTGCTGCCAAACTCTTCAAATCTGACTGTTTAGATTTTGGAAATAACAATGAATCTCATAACAAAACCTTGATACTTGAATTCTAGTAATTCTTTTTAGGGGGTGGGGAAAGTTATCTTGGAAAGAATGGATATTTTCTTTAGTCTGGAAATTCAGTTTCCAAATGTTCATTATCTGTAGAGAAAAAGCAGTCTAAAAAAGGGAGAGGAGGAGGAGAAGAAATTATAACTGGGTTTCTGGGAAGAATAAGAAAGGTCCTACTTGTTCAAAAGATTCTGCCTGAGAGACCATGAGGATGGCACAGGAGAGAGCAAGAGTCATTGTCTATGCAACTGAATTTAAAGGCAACAACTTTGATGATTACCACAACCACAGGTCTCAGTATTTATCTGAATCCTGGTTTGTGTAAATGTGTTTAACTTTATATGCAGAGGTGGATTATTTTCTATTTGCACTCTGACTGACAAGATTTACCAATTATATTTTCAGATAGTATGAAAATTGTCACAATGTGATGCTTGGACACTTGTGTGCTCTTTCACCTACTCTGTTTAAAAGTAGAAATCAAAGCCAAGGCAGTAGTAACTTTGTCTGCTGAAAAAGTAATTGAGAATGAATTATAAGGAACTAATTTTTCAGAAAATAATGATCAAGTTAGAATGTTATTTTAATGTTTTGGAAAGATTTGAAGATAACATTTACTTTATCATTATGGTAACATTATGCAATGCCTAAAATAAATGCTTTCAACTTTTTTAAAAAATGACATTTTTTTATTTTATACTGTTTTACATACAAGGCTCATATACATTGTTCTTCACACCAGATATTTCCCATTTCCTTTACCCATTCCTCCCTCCACCCATCAAATTGTGTGACCCTAACCTGTACCCCCCACCTCACCCCACCCCCTGCCCTCCTCACCCCTCTGCTTCCCCCTCTCCCTCTTGGATCCTCATACAAGTTCTACAATAATGGTCTTAAACAGTCTTTTTCCTTATAGGACTGAGTCAGTTCACTTAGCATAATGTTCTCTAGTCCCTTCCAAGTTAGGTAGTGATTTATAAAATCATTGCTCCTGTATCCTTCATAATATTTCATCCTGTGAAAATTACCATAAGTTCTCAACTACCTGCAGAAAGGACTGCTACCTGCAGAAAGCTGAAACAGGATCCACATTTCACACCGTACACAAAAATCAACTTAAGGTGGATCAGAGACCTGGGAGAAAAGATCAAAACCATAAAAGTCATCAGAAACAAACTGGGACCAAGCTTAGACAGCCTAGTCTATGGTATAAAAAGACTTCCGAATACAACCAGAAATGCACAATCTGGAGAGGATAAAATTGATGGAAGAACCATCCAAAGAAAAATTAAATCTCTGTGTGCATCAAAAGCATTTTCCAACAGAGTGAAAAGAGAACCTACTCACTGGGGTACGGGGGGTAACACTTGGCAATTCCATTTCAGACAAGAGTCCCATTTCAAAAGTTTGCAGAATCCTACAAGTCCTCCATAAGAAAAAGACTGCTAGGGAGCTCTGATGGCCTAGTGGTAAGAAACTGCACTGCATATGAAGGCATGTGGTTCAAAGCTACCAGCAGCTCCACAGGAGATGGATGGTCAATCTTTTCCTGTGCAATTAACTGCCTCTGAAAATCCACTGACAAATCAGATATGGGCTAATTCCAACTTGAAGGCACACAACAACCATAGTATCCTAATGGGTGCTGCTGATCTTCGGAGGGATGTGTGGAGTTAGGGCAGAAAAAAGTAGCAGGCACTACTGTGGTTAGAGCTGTTTCTGAATCTTCATCTTGCCCAAGAGTTCTTCGTTGGTGCAAACTATTGTAAGTTATTAGTCCAAAGGGTAGTTACTGGAACAAACTCTGGCATTTGGAAGACTGGCCTGGATATTTGCTTCTGAAAACTATATCACCTATTTTATACATGTTATCAGGACAGATGAGTGGCTGGAGAAGGATATCACGCTTAGCAAAGTAGTTTTATTATTGTTGTGAAGTGTCATTGAGTCAATTACAACTCAAAGTGACCCTATGAACAACAGATCTGAACCCTGTCCTAGCCTGTGTCACCCTCATCATCCCAGACACATTTGAGCCCATTGTCACAGATGCTGTAGCAATCTATCTCATTGAAGTTCTTAACCTCCTTAGCCAACCACCCTTTCCTAGAATTATGTTCCTTTCCAAGGAATAGCTCCTTCTAATAACATGTCCAAAATATGTGGGACAAAGTGTCACCAACTTGGCCTCCAAGGTACACCCCTGCTTGCACTTTCTCCAAGATGTAGCTGTTCTTTTGGCAGTCTACGAGATATTCAATATTCTTCTCCAACACCACAACTCAAATGCATTGATTCTTCTCCTGTCATTTTCATTGTCCAGATCTGAAATGCATAGCAGGGGATTGGAAAAAGCATGGTTTGGATCAGGAACACCACAGTCTTTAAATTGACGTCATTGTTCCTTCAGACTTTGGAAAGACCTGACAGCAGACTTCACCAATGCCATACATCTCCAAGAGTGTTGACTATGGATCCAAGCAATATGAGATCATTGACAATTTCAATCTTTTCTCCATATGTCATGAGGTTGCCTAGCAGCCCAGTGGTGAGGAGTTTTGTTTCCTTGGTGTCAAGATGAAATCTGTATTGAAGGCTTCAGTCCTTGATTTTCTGCAACAATTGCCTCAGGTCTTCTTTGTTTTGAGCAACTAAAGTTGTGTCATCTGTATAATGCAAGTTGTTGATGAGTCTTCCTCCAATCCTATCCTGATGCCATACTCTTGTTCATAGAGTCCAGCTTCTCTACTGATTTGCTGAGCATGCAAATTGAACAGGTGTGGAGCAAAGATGCAGTGACTGCAACAAAGGGCTTGCTCATGGCAGAGATTGTGAGGACGGTGCCGGATAGGGCAAGGTCAAAAGGGAGGCATTTATCCAGGGCGCCGCCAGGTCTCCTTCTCATCAGTAGTGTCTAGGGTTGTTGTCGTTGTTGTGAGATGCCATCGAGTATGACTCATAGTAAAGTAGAGGGTAAGCAAACAGAGAAGGATTCTCCAAGAGATGGATTGACAGTGGCAACAATAGGCTTTTAAAGCCAAGTCATGGCGGATAGAGAGGAGAGCACAGGTTCAAGCAGAGTCGTGTTCTGCTGTACACACGATTATGTGAGTCCAAACCGACCAGTGTTTCCTAACAGAAACAATCATGAGATCCTTTAAGCATTGTTTTGCTCATCACGGAGTTTAAGTCAGTTTAACATCCTGTTGCTCTAGGAACATTTGGGGCCAGGCTGACCTGAATAAGTATTCTTTCTGGGAACATGCTGTGAGAGGAAGATGAGAGAGGGGAAAGGGGAGCGTGCAGGCTTCCGGAGGCACTCGAGATTGGTGACTCTTGACAGTTAAGTCATCATGATCAGTAAACAACAGATGGAGTCTAGCCCACAACCTAGACAAAAGTCGTCTTTCTCTTATGTCAAGTACTTAGATTATTAGAGGCTTCTCTGTGCCTTTTTCCTAGGACTGTGCTAAATTACTCACTTTCAGTCAGACTTCTCTAAGGAAGCTACTGGCTTTTCCATGGGCTGTCTTAGAGCAATTAACATGCTCTTCCATTTTTTCGATAATAACTTATTTTTTTTCAATACCATTATCACCAAGTCCCATTGAATGACTCATTTTATTGTAGAAGTTACTTCTATCAGTTGCTGGTGTGTGCCATTGGATTTATTGTCATTCATCACAATCCTACAGAATTGAGTAGAACTGCCCATTGGGTTTTCTAGGCCGGGAGATTTGTTAATAGCAGATTGTCAGATTTTTTTCTCCCACGGAGCTGCTAGTGGGTTCAAACCGTCAACCGTCAAGCATGGTGTCTTTTCCCATGGACTGACACCTTTTGACAACATGCCTAAAGAATGTTATATACTGTCATGGCTTTCTCCCTGGTTGAATTTCCTCCAAAATGGAATTATTTGTTCTTTTGAAATTTGTAATATATTCAATATTTCTTATAAACATCATAATTAACATCTTTAGTACCTACAATCAGGAAATAATGAGATGCATTACACTGGGAAAGTCTACAGTTACAGACCTCTCCAAATTATTGAGGAGTAGTGATGTCATTTTGAGGACTAGGGTGTGTCTGATTTAGGCCATGGTCTTTCTAATCACTTGCTGTGCATTTGAGAGCTGACAATGAATAGGTATGACAGAAAAATAATTGATGCCTTTGAGCTGTGGTGTTGGAGAGGAGCACTGAACATCCCATAGATGGCAAAAAGAACAAACAAATATCTCTTGGAGAGGGTGCAGCCAGAGTGCTCTTTGGAGGCAAGAATGATGAGACTTTGCCTCATATACTTTGGGCATGTTTGTAGGAGCATGATGCTGGGAAGGGTGGAGGGTCGGTGAAGGAGAGGAAGACCCTAGACAAAGTGGATGGATGCAGTGACTGCCAAAATGAGCTCTAATGTGCCAGGAAGTGTGAAGATGGCACAGGATAGGATGAGGTTCACATCCACTGTTCATAGGGTCACTGTGAGTCATACCCGACTCTATGCTACCTAACAACAACAACTCAACAGTATCAATTCTGCTTTGGGTCAGCAGTACAACTCCCTACCTGTCATGCCATCAGAGCCACCTTCAATTCTGCCTTGGTCTTCTTTATTCATTGTCTAACTTTCACATGTATATGACGCAATTTAAAATTCTGTGTCTTGGATAAGGTGCATCTTAGTCTTTAGGTTGACACCCTTGCTCTTTTATACTTTGGAAGAGTCCTTGACAGTAGATTTGCCTAATGAAACATGCCTTTTGATTGCTCGACTATTGACTTTAAATGCCTCTTTTGCATCTAAGTAAAATGAAATAATTGACAATTTCAATCTTTTCTCTATGCACCATGATGTTATCTTTTTGTCTAATTATATGGAATTTTGTTTTGCTGATGTTGAGGTGTAATATCTATTGAAGGCTAGTAAAAATATAATACAAATACAAACTAAGGCTAACATTGAGAAGAATGGTAATCCCACAACATTTAATTATGCTCATGTGAAATTTATACCTAGACCAAAGACCTGTTGTCCAAACAGAGCAAGGGAACACAGCATGGTTTAAAATCAGGAAAGGTGTACATTGGCGCTATGTCCATTTTCCATATATTTTCAGTCTGCTTAGCAAATCATTAGAAAATCTGGATTTTATGAAGAATGTGGCATCAGGATCAGGGGAAGACTCATCAACAACCTGCATTATTCAGATGACAGAATGTTGCTTGCTGAAAGCAAGAAGGACTTGAGGCACTTGCTGCAAAAGATCAAGGACTGCAACTGCAATGCAGATTATACTTCAAAATAAAAAAAAAAAAACAATTTGATGAGGGGTGTGAGGGAAATTGGAAGCATCTGGTCTGAAAAACAATGTATTTGAGTTTTGCAAATAAACTAGTAAAAATTTAAAAATGAATTATTTTTTAAAAAATCCCCACCATTGGATTGATAGATTGTGAAAAGATTGGCATTGTCAACTATTTCATCTTGCTTGGATCCCCAGTCAATATCCTTGGTACCAGTAATCAGGAGATGAGGAGATGTATAGTATTGAGATGTCTATTGTCAGGGATCTTTTCAAAATCCTGAAGCAATGATGTCAGTTTAATGACTAAGGTGCTCCTGTTTCAAGCCACAATCTTTCCAGTCACCAGCTATGCATCTAAGAACCATACGATGATAAATATTACAGGGAAAGAATCCATGTATTGAGGTATGGTGTCAGAGAAGAGTGCCGAGTATCTCATAGACTGCCAAAAGAACGAATGGGCATGTCTTGGAGAAAGTACAACCTGAGTATTCATTGGGAGCAAGCAAAGATGGTGAACTTCATCTCACATATTTCGGACACGTTGTTAGAAGAGGCGATTCCTTGGAAAGGGACACCATGCTTGGAAAGTGGAGGGTCAGTGAAGGAGAAGAACCTCAACCAGATGGTTTGATACATTGTCTGCAGTAACGGGCTCAAGTGTGTCAGGGATGATAAGGATGGTGCAGGATAGGACAAGGTTCAGATTTGTTGTTCATACTGTTGCTGTGGATCATAGTTGACACAACCAGCTTAATAACAACAACAGCATAAAATCTAATATCAAGTGTCTACTAACAGTAGTAGTCTGGTATATAATCTAGTAAGAATTTGAAAATTTCTAGAAAACTGAGAAACAAAATTGAAATGAATAAACAAAAAGTATATAATTATATTTTGAAAGCCATAAAGCACTACTATTAGAAACAACTACACAGGGGTGTGTGTGTGTGAGAGAGAGAGAGAGAGAGAGAGAGGAAATAGATAGGTATAGATATCTGTTGGCCTAGTAAGTAAGGAATTTCCAGAAAATTGACAAGATAGATATTGAAGGAACAAAAAGTATGTAACGATACTTTGAAAACCATACAGCACTATTAAAAACAACTACACACATGTATTCATACAAATGTACATGTGTTATATATATGGTAGCCTAGTGAGTAAAGAGTCGCTTCACCTCAAGACACATGGTTCAAATCCACCAGCTACTCCATGGGAGAAAAATGGAATGTCTCCTGTTGTTCAATTTAAAGCCACTGGAAACTTGCTGGTGGGTCAGCCATGACTTGATTCCCACTGAATGACAATGAATTTTAATCTTAATACAATGGTACTTGGTTTATTTTTTTTCTATATATATTTTCCACATAATAGTTCAGGACATCCCAGGGTTTTCAAACATTTTAAACATGAAACTAATTTCATTATTATCCTCTGAAAACTGTAACAAAGAACAGTTTAATAAATAGAAGACTGCTCTGAATGATGTCTTGAACCAGTAAACCCATTGTCATTGAGTCAGTTCTAACTCACAGTGATCATACAAGACAGAGCAGAATTAACACTTTGGATTTTCAAGGCTGTGAGTCTTTCATAAGCAGATCACCTCATCTTTCTCTCATGAGCCTGTTTGTAAATGGCACAAAGTTTAACCCACTGCAGCAGCAGAAGCCCTAACATCCTTAATGTCCTCATTCATTATCATTGAGAAGCTTCCAGTTCTGAGGAGCAGGGCACCTAACAAAAATTCCTCATCTAATTCTCTCAAAGGTGCTCCCTGAAATTGATGGGTGCTGGGCCTGCAGTCCTCAACCAGAAGACACACCTCTCATCAGCTCCAGGGCAGGCTTGGAATCTATAGACTCAGGAGCCACCAATAGCTACATGTTAACAACTGACCCTGGAAAGAAATTTCTTACACTTTTCCACTTTACTAATTTATTATTCTCCTATGTATATCATTGCATAAAATTCTGTTAGTCAAATTTCACTAATTTGTTATTTTTTTTAAAAAACCTGGTGCTAACTTCACAGTGGTATGTGAAATGTTTCCTTCCCATGTAATCTGAATATCTGCTATTTCAGCAGCTTTAGCAAAAAATACTCAGTGCCTTTATTATTAAAATGAGCTAACCAGGAGTAAAAGATCATTCAAAATGCTCATTAAATGAATTAACAAACATGTGATTTAAAATGTGACAGGTAATTAGTCTTCTATAGTCTAGGATTCTGGAAAGCCAGTTTAGAATGGATGATGCATCTGAAAGAGGGCAGTCATTAGTCAGAACCTTTTGGATTTGCAGTTTCAAAAGAGAAAAGTATAATCTATATATAACTGCATGGCATTTTCAGTGACTACTGATATACCAAGAACTAGGAAGCTTTGATCATAATACTAACAAAACACTCAGCAGAGTACTTGGTGATTTTTTTGCAAATATGACAGTCAGAAGTGGAAGGATAAACCTAAAGTGGTCTTTAAATACTGAAAAGGATTCCCTTTTATCCTTTCTTTCATTCTGACCTTGTAGAAATTCACACTAAGTTGGAGAGAAAAGGTTCCTATACCAGTGTGCATTGTTTTTACCATGCCAAGTATGTGAAAAAGTGTCTGGGAAGTTTAAGAGATTTCTGTCTCTGTCATGTAATCAAAGTGGAATGTTTCCTGGGGCATTGGACTGTGATAAATTATCTTCTTCCAGGACAGTTTTGGTTTGGGGGGTGGGGAGGAATGTCTTGCTTCTAGTGTGTGAAGTCCATTGTTCTTACTCAGTTCTCTGTAGATTTCACCAGCTGGGAAAAGAAATATTTTTTAAAAATTAATTACAGCAGAATCAGACGCTTGCAGTCATGGAAGAATTTATAGAAAACAGAAATAGAAGCAATTTCCAATTTTCCTTATTCTGGCTTTCAGTCCTTACATTAATGGATCCAAGATAGGGTGAAACTTGAGGAGATAGGACAGCAGCTTTAAGGGACTAGGTGGTGTGGTGTAGACAGTCATATTGGGCAGGACCTAGTCACACTTTTGGCCAAATAGTGTGCTGGATAAGTTTTGGCCATCTGTTGGCTCTTGGAATTGTCCCCGAAAATTTTAACCATTGTCTGAAACTTATAGTGAAGCAATTCCACTTATTTACAATGAGTTTACCTGTTGCCAAAATATAAGTGCTGGAGAAAACCATTGCAAAATCTAAGCAAAAATGGAAAAGAAAAGGGTCCAAATCAACATTATCATCACTAGATACACAGCTTTGGGTAAGTTCACCACTAATCATCACTAGATCTAAAAACACGGGGGAATTGACCCAAAAATCCTTGAAAAAAATTTGAAAAGGAAGCTGCTGAGATGAGAAAGTGCTCCTTCAAATACACCTGGGTCTTAAGGAAACTGAAAAGCTGAATATGAATATGGCATCATCATTCATACTTCCCTGTGGAAATGTGAGACAACAAAGGACTATGTGACCATCCGTGACTTTGTTGTTATGTGCCGTCGAGTCGCTTGCGACTCATAGCAACCCTATGTACAACAGCTCTAAACTCTGCTCTGTCCTGTGCCAATTGCACTGTCTCTGACACTCCCATCCTGATTATCCCAGTCACTGAATCAATCCACCTCATAGAGGGCCTTCCTCTCCTGCGCTGTCCCTCCACCCTCCCAAGCATGATATCCCTCTCCTAGGACTGGTCTCTTCTTACAACATGTCCAAAGTATGTTACAGCCTCAGAATCCTTGCTTCCAAGGAGCCAGCCAGTTTAACCCTCTCCAGGATGAATCTGTTTGTTTTCCTAGCAGCCCATGGTACATTCAGTACTCTTCTCCAGCACCACAGCTCAAAGGCATCAATTCTCCTTCTATCCTCTTTGGTCATTGTCCAACTCTATGATGCATAACAAGTGATTGCAAAGACCATGGCCTGAATCAGACACACCTTAGTCTCCAGAGAGACACCATTGCTCTTCAGTACTTTGGAGAGGTACCTAACAGCAGACTTTCCCATGGCAATGCGCCTTTTAATTTCCTGGCTACTGGCGCCAAGAGTGTTGACTGTGAAGCCAAGCAAACTAAAGCTGTGAACAATCTCAATCTCTTCACCAACCATCCTGATGCTGCCAATTGGCCCAGTGGTGAGAATCTTTGTCTTCTTGACATTGAGCCTCAATCCATATTGGAGGCTGCAGTCCTTGACCCTCTGCAGCAAGCGCTTCAGGTCCTCCTCCGTTTCAGCAAGCAGGGTTGTGTCATCTGCATAAAGCAGATTGTTGATAGATCTTTCACCAATCTTGATCCCACATTTCTCCTCAGAGAGCCCTGCCTTAGCAGAGGCATAATTAGAGGAACGTGCTGTGCTGTGCTGTCCTGATTATCAGTTGTGGTGGTGGTGAGTTTGAAGCCAGTAAGTAGCATAAAGAACCATGAGCAGGGCCCTAGACATTGGGCAGGAAACAACTAATTGCTGGTGTTAACAAAATGGATTCCACTGAGCCACCCTTCAGCCAGAAAAGATAAAATGACATTATTAAGGAAATCAGTTCCTAAATCAAGAAAATTGGCTATTACTTTCATCCAGTAGCATTTGTGCCTATTGTGTTTGGCATGGTGACAACATGCTGAAGTCAAGTGCTAACATGCCTTGATTCAAGGAAGGGAAAGTCACCAAAGGATAGCAGTGTTGGCAGAACTTCACTGCTTGAAGCTTTGGATTGCATTTTGCCACCAGTTCGCTCGACCAACAAGCCCCTATGTCCGCCTCTCCAGCGTGTCTACAAAAATGGTGGCTCTACCACTGTCCCTGTAAAAAGAGTGTATGGAGTCCGGTATTCTCAAACCCAGCATGGAGGTCACATTTGCCACAGTAAACATCACCACTCAAGAAAAAAAACCTATGAAATGCACCATGAAACTTTGAATGAAGTGACATTACGTGGTGATAATGTTGGTTTCAGTATCAAGAATGTCTCTGTGAAAGATGTTCTGATTGTTGTTGAGTGCTGTCAAGTTAAGTATAATGAACACCAGGTCTGGACCCTGTCCTATCCTGTGGCATCCGTATCATCTCTGGTATACCTGATCCCATGGCTTCAGTCACTGTGTTGATCCTTCTTGTTCAGGGTCTTCCTCTCTTTCACTGGCCTTTCCAAGTATGATGTCCCTACCCAAGTAATAGCTTCTCCTAACAACATGCCCAAAGTAAATGAGAGGAAGCTACACTACCCTTGTCTACAAGGAGCACTCTGGCTGCAATTTCTCCAAGACAAATTTGTTTGTTCTTTTGGCAGTCAAGGGGACAGCACTCTTTTCCAACACTACAGTTCAAAAACATGACTCTTCTGTCGTCTTTATTCCTTGCTCAGCTCTCAGATGCACAGCCAGTGATGATCGAAAAGATCACAACTTGAAATAGGCACATTTTAGTCTGTAAGCTGGCAACATTGTTCTTCTACTTTGGAGACATTCCTGACAGCAGACTTTCCCAGTACAATACGTGTTTTGATTTCTTGACTGTTGGTACCAATAGTGTTGATTGTGGAGGCAAGCAAAATGAAATCATTGACAACTTCAGTCTTTTCTCCATCTATCATGATGTTGTCAGTTGGCCTAGTGAGGTCTTTGTTTTCTTGATGTAGAATTGCAATAATTATTGCAGGCTGTAGTCTTTGATCTTCTGCAACAAATGTTCAAGACCTCCTCAATTTCAGCAAGCAATGTGTCATCCACTTAACAAAGGTTGTTGAGCTTTCCTCCTATCCTAATACCATCTTCTTCTTCATGAAGTCCAGTTTCTCAAATGATTTGCTTGGCATGCAGATTAAACAGGTATGGAGAAAAAAAAATATAGTCCTAATGCACACTTTTCTTTATTTTAAAACCATGCAGTGGTCCCTTGCCTTATTTGTATTGACTTCTTGATCTAGGTTTCATATAAGCCCGATTAAGTATTCTGGAATTACCACTCTCTTCAATGTGAGCCACAGTTTGCTATGATTCACACAAAGGCTTTTGCACAGTCAATAAAACACAAATAGACACTCTTCCAGTATTCTCTGCTTTCTGCCAGTACTGAAACATCAGTAGTGATATCTCTGGTGCCTCTTCTAAACCCAGCTTGAACTTCTGGCATTTCTCTGCCTATGTATGTAATGTTCTAGCTGTTTTGGGATCTTCAGCAATATTTTGCTCGGATGTGATATTAACAATGTTGTTCAACAGTGTCCACACTCTGTTATATCATCTTTCTTGAGAATGGGAACAAATACAGATCTCTTCCAGTCAGTTGGACAGGTAGGTGTCTTCCAAATTTGCTGGCACAGACTGGTCAGCATATCCAGGGCTTAATTTTTTAGGTGAAACATATAAATTACTATCCTATTGATTCCTAGGGCCTTATTATTTTGCAAGTAACTTCAATGCAGCTCAGACTTCTTCCCTCATTATTTGGGTTTTGATTATGGCTGAGTGTTATTGTTTACCGTAGAGTCAGAAAAGACCCATAGCTAACCCTCCAGCAGATTTTCAGAGGCAATTAATCGCATGGGAGGAGATTGCCTATCCTTTTCTTAAGGAACAGCTGGTGACCTGGAACCCGTGCCTTCGGAATTGCAGTGCAGCTTCTTGCCACTAGGCCACCAGAGCTCCCTATTACGGTGGTGGTGGTTGTTGTTATTGTTGTTATGTGCCGTCGTGTTGCTTGCGACTCATAGCGACCCTAAGTACAACATCCCTAAACTCTGCTCTGTCCTATGCCAATCTCATGTCCTCCAACACACTCATCCCGATTGCCCCAGTCACCGAATCAATCCATCTCCCAGAGGGCCTTCCCCTCCTGCGCCTGCCTTCCACCCTATCAAGCATGATGTCCCTCTCCAAGAACCTGTCCTTTCTTGCAAAATGTCCAAAGTATATTAGACGGAGCCTTAGAATCCTTGCCCCCAAGGAGCATTCTGGCTTCACTCTCTCCAGGATGAATCTGTTTGTTTTCCTAGCAGTCCATGGTACCTCAATACTCTTCTCCAGCACCACAGCTCAAAGGCATCAATCCTCCTTAGTCATTGTCCAACTCTCTGATGCATAACAAGTGATAGCAAAGACCATGGCCTGTATCAGACGCACCTTAGTCTCCAAAGAGACACCATTACTCTTCAGTACTTTGGAGAGGTCCCTAACAGCACATTTCCCCATGGCAATATGCCTTCTAATTTCCTGGCTGCTGGTGCCGAGAGTGTTGACTGTGGGGCCAAGCAAACTGAAGCTGTGAACAATCTCAATCTCTTTGCCATCCATCCTGATGCTGCCAATTGGCCCAGTGGTGAGAATCTTTGTCTTCTTGACATTGAGCCTCAATCCATATTGGAGGCTGCAGTCCTTGACCCTCAGCAGCAATCGCTTCAGGTCCTCCTCAGTTTCAGCAAGCAGGGTTGTGTCATCTGCATAATGCAGATTGTTGATAGATCTTTCACCAATCTTGACCCCACATTTCTCCTCATAGAGCCCAGCCTCCCAGATAATCTGTTCTGCATACAAGTTGAAAAGGTATGGAGACAGGCCACATTCCTGGCATACACCCTTCCCAGTTTTTAACCATGCTGTGTTTCCTTGCTCTGTTCTAATGACTGCCTCTTGGCCCAAGTATAGGTTTCTCATTAGCATGATCATGTGGTCTGGTATTCCCATTCTTCTCAGAGTCAGCCACAGTTTGTTATGATCCATACAGTCAGACACCTTTGCATAGTCAATGAAACACAGATAGACATTCCTCTGGTACTCCCTGCTTTCAGGTAAGATCCATCTAACATCAGCTACAATATCCCTAGTACCATGACCCCTTCTAAGCCTGGACTTCTGGCAGTAGTTCTCTGCTGATGTGTTGTTCCAGTCATTTTTGGATAATCTTCAGTAGAATCTTGCTTGCATGTGAAATCAATGAGATTGTTCTATAGTTTCCACACTCTGTTGGGTCACCCTTCTTTGGAATGGGAACAAATATAGATCTCTTCCAGTCAGTTGGCCAAGTGGTTGTTCTCCAGATTTCTTGACACAACTTGGTGAGCACGTCCAGGGCAGTATCTGTTAGCTGAAATATGTCAATTGGTATACCATCTATTCCTAGAGCCTTATTTTTTACTATTTCCTTCCAAGCAGCTTGAACTTCTTCCTTCATTACCATAGGCTCTTGCTCATATGTTGTTTCTTGAAATTCTTCTGTATTTGCCAATTCCTTTTGATACAGTGACTCGGTATAGTCTTTCCATCTTCTTTTAACCACCAATGGAAGCACTTGCCTCACCGCTCAGGTAATTATCCTGAACCATCCTGGCTGGTTATGCACACTTATGCCGCTAGATTGGCACATTGCTCATATTGCTCGTAGGTTTTTGAGCTGAAAGCAAAGTTTGAGTACCATAATGATAAGAACTGGAAGCTGACACCAAATTCTTAAGATCTGGTGATACTTCTATGGCTGACATGGTTCCTGGCAAGCCCACATGTGTGGAAATCTTCTCTGTCTTCCGCTGATGCTTTTGCCATCCATGACATGAGACAGACTATTGCTGTGGGTGTCATCAAAGCAGTGGAATAAAAGGCTGCTGGAGCTGGCAATGTCAGCAGTTCTTCTCAGGAAACTCAGAAGGCTAAATGAACATTACATATACCACCTGCCACCCTGGGATTCATCAATGGTAGAAGAATAGTCTCAGAATCATTTGTCTCAACTAGCCATTTATGTTGAATAGTAAAAGGCTGGTTTCTGATTTATGATAAAAGTGTATTGTAAAACCTTCAGAAGGAAAGGAATACTTTTTGCAGATCACTTGTTTTCTTTTTCACAAGGCAGTTTTAAGTTCTGAGGTTTTAAAATCAGTAATTTCTAAATGGAACAACGTGAGCAAAAATTTGTCATAATAACTTGGGACCCATTAAAACAAAGTTTAATAAGAGAGAGAGAGAGAAAGCAATTCCATGTTTACAAAATAATGAATCAGTCACATTTAGAGATACATAACACTGGAGGCTGAGTATGTACTTTAAGTGGTAACCAAAGGTTTTCAACTTGACCCCTGAGGTGACCTGCTGCAACACCAGCTGGTTCAAGTTAGCCAGAGTCCAGCCAAGGACAGCAACCATAGACCTGGGCTCTAGTAGAGTCCTGGGTGTTTTTTTAACTTTAGTGAAGAGCCCAGAGGTCATATATTTCAGGGTAATATAGAGGTTAAGCATGCCTTTCCTCTTGATAGTTAATCCTTTTGTGAATTAATTTTGAACTCTAATGGCAGTGCTGTGTGCATTGTATGCAAACCAGCTGCAACCAGAAAAAGGCATGGGGCAGCTAAGTGTAGCAAGAACGTCACACTTCACATCACTTTTATTTTCTGAGCTCAAACTCTCCCACCTGGTGTCAATTATGTGGGGTGAAAAAAATAAAAACAAACCTAAATAGCTGGGTGGGCTTTTCACCATTTGGCATAGAAATTTGAACATCTGAACAGCAAGTTGGACAAAGTATTCTTTGAAAACAGTTTCTCCAAAATGTATGCTCTTACCCTGGTGTTAATTCCATCCTGCACGGCTGGTCTTGGTACCAGTAGTGTTTTATTGCTGTCCTTCTTTCCCACATAAGTGTGTGCCACCAACCCATGGACGATACAATGCGTAGGGACATGAGCCCCCTGCAGCACCAAAACTACCTTTTAGGTTGTGAATTGAAAGCTGACGAAGATTATCACTTTAAGGTGGATAACGATGAATGTGAGTACCAGTTGTCTTTCAGAACAGCCCAGTTAGGGGCTGATGCAAAGGATGAATTGCACATTGCTGAAGCAGAGGTGATAAGTAATGAGGGCAGCCTAATTAAAGTAACACCAGCAACTTTGAAAATGTCTGTACAGCCAATGGTTTTTCTTAGGGCTTTGAAATACCACCACCTGTCATCTTGCAGTTGAAGTGTGGCTCAGGGCCTGCGCATACAAGTGGACAACACTTGATAGCTGTGGAGGAAGATGCCGAGTCAGATAATGAAGAGAAGGAGGGTTGAAACTCTTAAGTTTATCAGGAAAGAGACCTGCCCCTGCAGGTGGTAACAAAGCTCCACAGAAAAAAGGGAAACTTGCTGCCCATGAAGAAGATGGTGGCCAGGAATTCGAGCTGATGAGCTGAAGAAAAAGCACCAGTGAACAAATCTACATGGGATATTCCAGCCAGAAATGTACAAAAATCAAACCATAATGGAAAAGACTCAAAACCATTAAAACCAAGATCAAAAGGACAAAAATCTTTTAAAAGGTGGGGAGGAACTCCCAAAACTCCAAAAAGACCTAGTGCTCTAGAAGACATTAAAGCAAAAATACAAGCATGTGTAGAAGAAGGGCATTGAACAGTCCTGGGCAGTACTGGTAAATTAAGCCCCAAAACAGAGAGGAAAAAAGGAGAGACAGAGATAGTTAATACTAGTATCATTAACAATCCAGACTGAAGTCTTCTAGTTTAATCTTTCCCCCTCTCCTGATTTGCCACCCAGCCACATCCCTGCACAGGGTGGAAGCAATCTTAGTCTTGATTTCCTAAGTCACTTTTTATTGACTGCTGTGACCCAGTGAACCGTATTCTGCTTTTCCCTTGTGCTTTGACCTCACATTTTAAAACATGTTTTATAAACTTTGTCGCTCCCTAGCTCTTCAATAAATATTTAATTAAATTTTTAAAATGTATGGTCTTATATTTATGTCACTCCTGCCACTTACAAAGTACCTACAAGTATTTGCTGATGTTTATTTTGCTTAGTTTTGTCTTTTAGCAGAAAGAGTTCTTAGAGGCCATCTCCAGTCCAACATCTTAATTTTCTAAATGAGCAAAATGAAAAGGAGCTGGTTTACTTGAGAATACAAAAAGCTGACAGCAGTCATTTATTCTTGTATTCAATAATTATAACATTATTTATAAAGTTATTTGTGCAATTGTGCAATTTAAGTTACCAATTTTTCACATTTTGACATCTATGAAATTAGGGTCTTAAAATTGCCATCTGTCAGGGGATGTCTACACATAATCATCAAAATGTACAGATTAATTGTCACCATCTGGGAAACAAATCTCGGTTAATAAAGGCATTGTATTCTTTTTAAGAAGCATGCCTTCTCAAATTTCTTGATGTCAGAAATAATGATATTGTGTGGAAAACAGTGAATATTGAAAATTGATTCTAAAAAATTTAATTCTGAACAAAAAGTTGTGTTAAAAGTAGTTTACCTGATTTATTTTGCCTCTAATTTCATTGTTAGAGCATACAGTAAGATTACATTAAGCATATATTAAAAGCTTTAATAAAATCAAGAGAAGAAGAATGGCAAAAAGCATTGCATTTTGAAACCTTAATTAATGAAGATTAATTGACAGTATTTTTTATTTTATTTCTTACATACATAGAAAATGACGGTGCATCTTAAAATTGATGTTATCCTATACTCTGGAATATGGTATGTTGATTCCTCCATCCGAGACACTAGCTATTCAGTAATGAGAAAGGACAGATAAAGTCTCTGACGTGTAAATTTAGAAAAATAAGACATAGACAGTAAAAAGAGCAAGTAAAAATAAAATAAGTCATGGGTGACCCAGTATGAATAGAATTAAGATTGGGTGATATGAAAGAGTACCTGGCTTCTTCAAGTTAACAAGGTTCTCACCTTCTTTTTTTAAATTTTTTAATTGATATTTTAACACAAGTTTACCTAACACTTGGATTTCCATTCATTCACTGTTGCACATTTTCCTCCCTAGTCCCCCAGTTCACTTTTCCCTTTAAGAAGATTCTTTCATTGTTTCCTCCCCCCACTGCCCCCACCCAGTCCACTTTGCTATGTACCGTTTATTCTGGACTGTTGTCATGTAAATAATACGCAATCATGTATTTTTTTTAAATTTTATTATTTTTGTACGTGTACCGTCAAATCAGATCTGACTGGTACAGGAGGAGACTGCCCCTCCTTCCCTGGCAGAGCATCTGGTGGATTCGAACCGTGCGCCTCTGGGATTGTAGTTGCAGGTCCTTGCCACTAGGCCACCAAAGCGCCCCAACAATCATGTATTTCTTTTAGACAGTACTTTCCCTTATCTATTTAAATGCAGTGTTCATTATTTAAACCCTCTTTACTTAGTGTCCTCCCAACCCTCATGTCAGTCCTATTTTATAACAATGGCATTATGTAGTATTTGTCCTTTTGTGACTGAGATATTTCAGACAGCATAATGTCCTCCAGGATCACCCATTTTGTAATATTTTATGAGCTCCTTGTTCTTCAAAGCTATGTAGTATTTCATTGTGTGAATATACCACAGCTTCCCTACCCATTCGTTTGTTGATGGGAGGTTCTCACCTTTAGAAAATGTGACATTTAAGCTTAGAAAGTAATAATAAAGGACTAATAACTGATGCAAATCAAAACAACCATGGTATGTTATCTCATCCAACATTAATCAAAAAGGGTTTTTTGAGATTTTATAAAGAACTAAGATTTCCAGTCATTCATTGTTGCACATTTTCCTCCGGGCACTCTCATCCCCTCTCCAGTTAGCTTTTTTCTTTGGAAAAAAAGTTCTTTCATTGTTATACAGTCCCCCTCCCAGACCACTTTACTATGCAGCTCTTTTTCTGGACTACTGTCATGCCAATAGTATATAATCATATATTTCCTTCTATACAGTTCTCTCCCTTGCCTTTTTCAATGGTGTGTATTTATTCCCTCTTCTCTTAGTTTCGCCCCAACCCCCATGTCAGTCCTGTTTTATAACAGTGGCATTATGTATTTGTCTTTTTGTGACTGAGATATTTTGCTCAGTGCCAGAAGACAAATTTGTAAAGACTAGAACTTATAACCTGTTGGTGGTATTGTGCAACTGTAATGCATTTTTTTAAAAGTTGGAAAATGGAAAATCATATAATCCAGTAATTAATTACTTAAGTATATATCCTACACAAATAAGAGCCATGACATGAATAGAATATGCACAGATGTGCTCATTGCAGCACAACACACAATAGTAAAAGCTTGGACATAACCTAATTACCTGTCAGTGAATGAACAGAAAAACAAACTATGGTGTGTGTATATATATATATATATACAATGCCATCTGTCAAACATATATATTCATGAGTAAGGTCCTATCCACCTTTCCACACCTGTTTAGCTGCAAGTCTATATCCACTTGTAGAATATTATTACAGTTATTATTGGACTGGGTATGTAATAGTATTTGCCATTGTCTCCTTTTACTCTTAGACATCTTCTAGTGTCTTCCTTTGCTGTAACCTACGCTTTAATTATATATTGCCTTTCTTTTCACTAAAGTTTACTGTATTGACTCTTTAGTTAGTGATTTACTGCCATTCTTGGTATCCATCAAACAATGTTACTTTCTTTGTGTAATGTATTTCTCGTAAACCTTTATATGTGTAAATCCTCACTTTTTATAATGGTGGTTTTTGAGATTGAATTATTTCATCCGGCATAAAGCCCTCCAGGTCCACCCATGTTATGAGGTATTTCACAGATCTATTCTTACTCTTTAATGTTGTATCGATTCTGACTCGTAGAGCATGTTGAGCGTAGTAGAACATGTTGTTGTTCTTGTGTGACATCGACTCAGAACCAACTCACAGCTGACTCTCCACTGAGTTTTCAAAGGCATAAATTGCACTGGAGAAGACTGCCCATCCTTCTCACGGGTGGTAGCTGGTGAATTAGAACAATGTGCCTTTGGGATTGTAGTGCAGCTTCTTATCAGTAGGTGACCAGAGCACCCTTGTAGTAGAGCATACATGGGCTGAATTGTGATAGCTTCTTAACCACTAACAAATATCTTAAGAGAATGAGTCACTCACTGGGCCTGGGGACTTAGGGCCATGGTCTCCAGGGACTAGATCAATTGACATAAAACACCATTCTCAAAGATAATATTTGACACTTTGATTAGTAGTGACACAGGTCTGAAGAAGTTTGTGAGTGGTCACCCAACATTCAACTGTTGATCACTTCCCATTTGTAAACAGAGTGAATAAAACAAAGATGGAAGAAAACAATTAGTTCAAAGGACTAATGGACCATGCAAACTTCAGCCTCTACTACATGGAGAACTAGATGGCTCTTATGGCCACTACCTAGAATTACACTAGATGATAGAAAGTCCTGGAGAGAATGGGAGGAAATGTGGAACAAAGTTCAAAACAATAAAATAAGACCAGACATACTGAATTGATAGAGTCTGGTAGAATCCTTGAGACTGTGGTCCTTAGACACCCTTCAAGCCTGGAACTGAATTACCCCTCTAGATCATTTCAGCCAAGCAATAGACAAGCCTACAAGTGAACAAACAATACCAAAGAGGAACACACTCTTTAAAACAATCATCCATGTAAAATCAAAAGGGTAGCATTCACCCAAAATGAAAGCTCACAAAGCAAGAAGGAGCAGGAAAGAATGATGACTGAGAACAGGTAAGACATGGCTGTTGTTAGGTGTCATTGAGCCCACTAGAATTCATAGCAACCATATGAGCAACAGATCTGAAGCCTGTCCTATTCCGTGTCATCCTCATAATCTCTTACATATCCAAGTTCATTATTGAAGTCACTGTGTCAAGCCACCTGGCTGAGGGTCTTCCTCTCTTTCACCATCTCACTTACCAAGCATGATGTCCTTCTCCAAGGAATAGCCTCTCTTAGCAACATGCCCGAAGTATGTGAGACTAAATGTTCATCTTTGCCTCCAAGTAGCACTCTGGCTGCACTCTCTCTGAGACCTATAAATTTGTTCTTTTGGCTGTCCATGAGATATTTAGTATTCTTTTCCAACACTACAATTCAAAGGCATTAGTTCTTTTTCTCTTATCTTTATTCATTGTTCAGCTCTCAGATGCATAGCAAGAGACTGAAAAGAACATGATATTGATAAGACACACTTTAATCTTCAAATTAACAACATTGCTCCTCAATAATTTGGAGAAATCCCTGATTGCAGACCTTCCCAATGCAATATATATCCTGATTTCTTGACTGCTGGTTGTGGATCCAAGTAAGATAAAGTCATTGACAATTTCCATGTCTTCTCCATCTATCACAGTGTTGTCTGTAGTCCAATGAAGAGAATTTTTCTTTTGTTGATGTCAAAATATAATCCATATTAAAGGCTGTAGTCTTTGATCTTCTGCATCAAGAGATTCTAGTCCTCCTCACTTCAGCAATCAAGGTTATGTCTACATAATGAAGGTTATTGATGAGTCTCCTTCCAATCCTGATGCCACATTCTTGTTCATAGAGTTGAAATTCTCAAATCATTTTCTCAGCATACAGATTAAATAGGTACAGAGAAAGGATACAACCCTGACACACATCTTTCATGGTTTTAAGCCACTTAGTGTTTCCTTGCTCAGTTCACACAACAGCTTCTTGGTTTAAGTATAGGTTTCACAAGAGTACAAGTAAGTGTTCTGGAGTCCCCATTCTTATCAATGTTAGCCATAGTCTGTGATGATCCACACAGTCATAGTCAATAAAACACAAATAGGCATTCTTCTGGCATTCTTTACTTTCAGCCAGGATCCATCTGATATCAGCAATTATATTCCTGGTGCCACATTCTTTTCTAAATCCAACACGAATTTCTGGCAGCTCTCCGTCAATGTTCTGTTCTAGTTGCTTTTGACTCTTCAGTAGTATTTTGTTTGCATGAGATATTAATGATATTCTATGATAATTTCCATGTTCTGTTAGATCACCTTTCTTGGGAATGAGAACAAATATGGATCTCTTTCCGAAGGAGCCAGAAGGGTTAAGAAACAATCTGCACACAGATGTCTCTGGCTTTCCTCAATTCGGATGGGTTGTGAGAGAAGAGGGTGTCCTTGGGTCTGCAAACAGATGGGGACCTTGGGCACTTGCATTCGAGGTCCAAGAATATTCCTCTTTCCAAGGCACAGTCTTATTCCTTCTGGTAAACAGAGATATGGAAGAAAGATTATGTGAGAATATCCTGTGCTAAGCAAGTCTAAACAGGTCTTGTTGTTGTTGTTGCTGTTGTTGTTATGTGCCGTCGAGTCGTTTGCGACTCATAGCGACCCTATGTACAACAGCCCTAAACCCTGCTCTATCCTGTGCCAATCTCATTGCCTCTGACACACCCATCCCGATTACCCCAGTCACTGAATCAATCCACCTCATAGAGGGTCTTCCCCTCCTGCGCTGCCCCTCTACTCTACCCAGCATGATGTCCCTCTCTAAAGACCTGTCTCTCCTTACAACATGTCCAAAGTATGTCAGACAAAGCCCCCGAATCCTTGCCTCCAAGGAGCAGCCTGGTTTAACCCTCTCTAGGATGAATCTGTTTGTTTTCTTGGCAGTCCATGGTACATTCAATACTTTTCTCCAGCACCACAGCTCAAAGGCGTCAACTCTCCTTCTATCCTCCCTAGTCATTGTCCAGGTCTAGTTTCTGGTAAATAAGTTTTCCCCAAATCACTAGTAGACTGTTTTTGGAAGATTATAAAATAATAAAAGAGGCAGGCCTGGCGGTTCTTCAGTTTTTGTCCCGTGTGAGTGTGTTTTTCTTTACTGTAGTCCTGTCTAGTCTTCTGTGTGTGTCTGTCTCTTTGTGTTCATTTTTTCCCAGGAAAAAAGGTTGCAGGATTGCAGCATCTTCCAGTCAGTTGGCAAACAGCAGTCCTCCAATTTCCTGGCATAGACTAGGGGTGGGGGTGGTTGGGGACATCCAGGCCTTTATCTGTCAGTCGAGACATGTCAATTGATGTCCCATTGGTTCCTGGGGACTTACATTTGCAAATTCCTTCAGTACAGCTTGAACTTTCTCCTTTATTACCACTGGCTCTGGATACTTCCAGAAACATTTCTGTATCAGCCAATCCATTTTGGACTTGATGATAAAAACGAGATTGGAACTAGAATAATTTAATTTTGTACATTCAATGACTTATTCATCACAAATATATTTTTTTAAAAAAAACACAAACAGACACTATACACATAGACATCCCTAGATGGACTGCATAGGAACCAGACTGACTATATCTGTGGAAGAAATTGTTGGAGAAGTGCAAGGTCAGATGCTGACTATGGAACGGAACAATTAATTACTCTTGTGCAAGCTCAAATTGAGGCTAAAGAAAATTTTAAAAAGTCGACAAGAACATAAACATGATTTTGAGTCTATCCCACTGGATTTTAAAAATCATCATAAGATTAAGTTTGAAGCCTTGAACACCAGCGATTTTAGAGCAGGTGAGTTATAGGATGAAATCAAGGACAGCATCCATGAAGAGAGCAAAAAGTCACTACAAAGACAGAGGCTGGGAGCTGGAAAGCCAACATGGCTCTGAGGAGAGACCTTAAAAATTGTACTAGAGCATCCAGAAGCCAGAATAAAGAGAACAGATGTTCAGTAAAAGAGTTGAACAAAGGGCAGCATGAGAAAATAAAGCAAAGTATTATAATGGAAAATTTTGAAGAATGAAAAAAGAACTCACTCAGAATTTCTCAAACTGAAAGAACTGAAAAACAAACTAAAGCTTAGGGTTGTAATATTGAGAGTTACTATGGGCAAAATCTTTAATGATCCAGGAACCATTAAAAGAAGATAGAGGGAATATGTAGGATCATGGAACCAAAAAGAAGGAAGGGGGAAATGTGAATGTTATTACATAATGTCATGAAACAAAATATCTCTAAGTTGTTAGACAGTGAACTCATTTTCCTGTAAACTTGCACCTAAACCACAACAATAAGGTTTAAAAAAAATCAAAATGTTAACGAAATGAGCCTGGACTAGAAGTGAAATCTCATGAACTTGAGCCCTTTTGCTCCCAAACCCTGTTAAACTGATAATATAATGATTGTGCCAAAATCTACTTACACTTTTCTATTGTTGCTACTTTGTTTTGTTTTTCTTTAATTTCACTCTACTTGCATAAGTCTTGTTTTAAACTTGAATATAGACCTTAGAGTAAACAACTCCTTCTACTGGTCATTATTATTTTTTTTTACAATGGTTTATTTACACTTCATTTCTATTTATTCTGTGAAACTTCCCATGTTGTTGCTGTTGTTATGTGCCAGCGAGTCACTTGCAATTCATAGTGAAAGCCCAAAACTCTGCTCTGTCCTGTGCCAATCTCACTGTCTCTGACACATCCACCCCGTTTACTCCAGTCACTGAATCAATCAACCTCATAGAAGGTCTTCCCCTTCTGCGCTGTCCCTCCACCCTACCAAGCATGATGTCCTTCCCCAAGGACCGGTCTCTCCTTACAACATGTCCAAAGTATGTTAGACAAAGCCTCAGAATCCTTGCCTCCAAGGAGCCACCAGTTTACTTTCCGGGATGAATCTGTTTGTTTTCCTAGCAGTCCATGGTACTCTCAATACTCTTCTCCAGCACCACAGCTCAAAGGCATCAATTCTCTTTCTATCCTCCTTGTCATTGTCCAACTCTGATGCATAACAAGTGATTGCAAAGACCACAGCCTGTATCAGACACACCTTAGTCTCCAGAGAGACACCATTGCTCTTCAGTACTTTGGAGAGGTCCCTAACAGCAGACTTTCCCATGGCAATACGCCTTTTAATTTCCTGGCTACTGGTGCCAAGAGGGTTGACTGTGGAGCCAAGCAAACTAAAGCTGTGAACAATCTCAATCTCTTCACCATGCATCCTGATGCAGCCAATTGGTCCAGCGGTGAGAATTTTTGTCTTCCTGATATTGAACCTCAATTTATATTGAAGGCTTCACTCCTTGACCCTCTGCAGCAAGAGCTTCAGGTCCTCATCAATTTCAGCAAATAGGGTTGTGTCATCTGCATAATACAGATTGTTGATGAATTTTTCATTAATCCTGATGCCACACATCTCCTTATAGAGCTCAGCCTCCCTGATAATCTGTTCTGCATATAGGTTGAAAAGGTATGGAGATAGGAAACATCCCTGGCTTACTCTCTTCCTGCTTTTGAACGGTGCACTGTTTCCTTGCTCTGATCTGACATCTGCCTCCTGGTCCAAGTATAGGTTTCACATTAGTACAATCAAGTGTTCTGGGATTCCCATTCTTCTTAGAGTCAGCCACAGTTTGTTATGATCCACACAGTCAAACACCTTTGCATAATCAATGAAACACAGATAGACATTCCTCTGGTACTCCCTGCTTCCAGCTAAGATCCATTTAACATTAGCTACCCTTATACCACGACCCCTTCTAAACCCAGCCTGGACTTCTGGCAGTTCTCTGCTGATGTGCTGTTCCAGGTTATTTTTGGATAATCTTCAGTAGAATCTTGGGTTATTTTTGGATAATCTTCAGTAGAATCTTGCTTGCATATGATATAAATAATATTGTTCTATAATTTCCACACTCTTTTGAGTTATCTTTCTTTGGAAGTGGAACAAGTATATTCCAGTCAGTTGGCCAAGTGGTTTTTCTCGAGATTTCTTGGCACAACTTGGTGAACATGTCCAGGGCAGCATCTGTTAGTTGAAAAACATCAATTGGTATACCATATATTCCTGGGGCCTTAATTTTTGCTGTTTCCTTCAAAGCAGCTTGAACTTCTTCCTTCATCACCATAGACTGTTGTTCATCTGTTGATTCATGAAATTCTTCTGTGTCTGAAAATTCCTTTCAGTAGTGACTCTGTATACTCTTTCCATCTTCTTTTAATACTTCCTGGATCATTTAATATTCTTCCTAAAGCATCCTTAGTTATAGCAACTCAAGGCTTAAATTTGTTCTTCAGTGTCTTGACCTTAAGAAAGGCTGAACAAGTTCAGCCCTTTTGATTTTCTGACTCTAGCTCCTTGCATATTTCATTGTAATATTTTACTTTGTCTTCACGTGCTGCCTTTTGAAATCTTCTGTTCATCACTTTAGTATATTGAATAGTTCCTTCTGCTTTGGCTTCTCAGAGCTCCAGTGAAATATTCAAAGTCTCTTCTGACATCCATTTTGGTCTTTTCTTCCTCCTCTGTTTTTGTAATGACCTTTTGCACTCTGCCTGGATGATACTCTTGATATCCTCCCACAACTCATCTGCTCTTTGCTCATTGATGTTCAAGGCCTCAAACCTGTTCCTGAGATATTTCTGAAATTCAGGTGGAATATACTCAAGGTCATGTTTTGGTTCGCGTGGATTTGATTTAATTTTCCTTAGCTTCAGCTTGAACTTCCATATGAGTAGTTGGTGGTCTGGTCCACAATCAGCACCTGGCCTAGTCTTCACAGATGATACTGAGCTTCTCCAGCAGTTCTTTCCACACATGTAGTCAATCTGATTCCTATGCATAAAATCTGGTGAAATCCATGTGTATAACCTGTGTTTATGTTTCTTATAAAATGTATTTGCAGTGAATAAGTCATTGATAGTGCAAAATTCATTCTATCTCCAGCTTCATTTCTGTCACCAAGTCCATGTTTTCCAACTACTGATTCTTTGTCTCTGTTCCCAACTTTTGCATTCCAGTCACCCATTATTATTAATGCTTCTTGATTGCATGTTCGATCAATCTCTGACTGCAAAGGTTGGTAGAAATATTCTATTTCCTCCTCTTTGGCTCTGGTTGTTGGTGCATATAGCTGAATGACAGTGGTATTCACTGTACTTCCTTGTATGCATATGGATATTATCCCCGTACTCACAAACTTCCCTCATTGCAGGTTTTTCATGGATGAAATAGGGGGCTGAGCAGATTTTTTTTTTCATTCCCCCCATGACTAGTCACTTTTAATGGTCATCTTAAATGCAATTTAAAATGTTATTTCATGCAAGAACACTTACTCAACTATTGGTACAGTAAGAGATATAGAGCCAATTTTTTAAATGCCTATAAACTGCAAAAAAAAAAAAAACAAAACAAAAAACAACCAAAAAAAAGTTTACTGTCAACTTTCCTAAGCATCAAAACCTCTGGCAAAGTTTCTAATAAGTGGACAAAATCAATATTAGAAATAAAGAATATTTCAATTTGGAGCTTGGGCCAAAGGATGACTGACCTCATGGAGTTTTTGTTATTTTCCTGATTCATTCTATTTTTTAAAAAAAAAACAGTGATTTTTAATCAGGACATGAACAAAAGTGTTAATTAAAAAAAAATCTTGATTTGTTAATTTAGTTTTAAAATAAACTCAAAAAACTTGAAAATTCAGGAGCTGAAAACTACTTGCATCTGACCATTGAGCCAAAAATCATCCAGAAGATTTATCCATCTTTCTCCGCTTAACACCACTGGTGGATTCAAACTGCCTAATAGGAGTGGATTTTAGATTATCAAAACAATTTCTACAAACTAAACCACCAGAACAAACTTCCTTTCTAAGTAGCAGATCAAAATTCTACATATAAACCTACAAAGAAAAAACAACAAAAAAGTAATACTTTAACATTTTCAAAACAGTGGGAGCAAACTAATTGTAAAAAGAGAAAATGACAAAAATTTAATGTAACTCTTAGTCTAGATTTAAACTCAAACTTCACAATCCTGAATGTTAACAAACTACTTGAAATATCAAAAGCACTCAGTTAATTAACTTGGTTTTAGCTTAAACACTTTTATACTTAAAAGTATGCCTTGGAGTGCAACAATGAATTAATGGAAATCTAAAATCTCTGTAAATGTTCATTAAAATTAATAAAATGATTTTTTTTAAAAAAGTACATCTTGGACCTTAAGCAATAACACTTCAATATATTCTTGAGGAAAAAAAGAAATAAAAACATTTCATTAAATATGTAATAAATATTGACTTTTTATAAGGCACTCAGGTGACATAATGAGTTAAGTGTTGGAGCCTTGCCTGTAAGGTCAGTTGTTAGAACCCACCAGCCATTCTACGTAAGAAAAATGTTGACCATCTTCCCCATTGAGATTTACAGCTTTGGAAACCTGATGGGACAGTTCTGCTGTGTCTTAAAGGTCCTAGGAGTTGGAATTTGCTTACTAGTTGTGAGTTAAATGTTGGCACCTTTGTTATGTGCTAATCACTAGTCCAGGACTTCAGTTGATCATCTGCATAGTTTGCACTACTAACACAAAGGCTCTCTGATGGTTAAAATTTGCCAGTGGCTCCACGGAAGAAAGATGGGCAATCTCCTCCCCTGTGATTTACAGCCTCAGAAATCCAGTGGAGAATCAGCTATGATTAAACAGCAATGAGTGAGTGAATCATAAAAAGATAACTGATAGTTTTAGATCTAAAAACGTATGCTATAAAGAATGCAGACATCCACTTTAAGGAGACTTGATGGCACAGTAGATTAATTATCAGGCTGCTAACTGAAAGGTTGGCTGTTAGCATCCATCACTCACTTTTCAGAGGGCAAAAAATGATGAGGCATTCTGTTCTCATAAAGATATACAACCTCGGAAACCCCTAGGGGTAGTTCTGCTCTGTCTTTTTAGGGTGAGTTTTTAAAACAAACAAAAAACAGCAAACACAAAAGGGACTTCTGGTGGCCTAGTAGGTAGGGAGCTTCGCTGCCAACCCAAAAGTGCATGGTTCGAATCCACCAGCTGCTCTGAGGTAGAAAGATGGAGGATCTCCTCCCGTGCAATTTGTTGTTGTTGTTGATGATGTTATGTGCTGTTGAGCCACCTGTGACCCATAGTGACCCTGTGTACAGCAACTCTGAACTCTGCCCTGTCCTGAGCCAGTCTCACTAATTATGCTGATGGCATGACCCATGCAATTTATCGCCTCTGAAACCTGCTGGAAGGTCAGACGTCACGACAATGAGTGGTTGGAATTTACCTGATTATGGTGTGTGGGTTATGTCTATTCCAGGAAGCTCTGATGGGGTAGTAAGTAAGTGCTTAGCTACTAAAGGCAAGGCTGACTGTTCCAACCAACCAGCCGCTCGCTTTGTGAGAGAAAAACGAAGTAGTCCTGAAAATCCTCTGGGCCAGTTCTACTCTGTATTTTAGGGTGACTAACAATCATAATGGGCTCAACGACGCTCAATCACATGTCCTATTAAGTTTAAAAATAGATTGGTGTCTGGTTGGGACAAATTAGCAGACATCCATTAGGATCTCTGGAACATAATAAGAATAAGCATGAGTAGCCTTTCTGGAAAAAGCTCAAGGGAACAAATAGCAATCAAATCCCTAAACTCAGCTGCTCGCCACCTCCTTCTGCCATTATGAACTGATGCTTCAGTTTTTATTTCTACTGTTACAGCCACTTTAGGAAATGAAGTGTTTGAGTCATTGTGTGGAAGAAAATATTATAGGCCAAAAAGTATTTCTAAAATCTACCAAGGAGTAAATAATAGTAGAGAAGTTTATTTCAAAGTGGAGGATTAAGACACCGATCAATTTAAATATTGAGGAAAACTTTCAAATATGCCTGAGTGACTGAGTGTGGCCAAGCAAAGTTGTTATTGTTGCTGTTAAGTGCCGTCGAGTTGCAGGCGACTCATAGCGACCCTATGAAGGAGAGTCCTCGACGCTTGGGTGTCTCTCATCCTCTCTCCAGGTTCATAGGGTTTCTGGAGGCAAGCTATTATGGAAGTGGATGCCACTCCTCCTTCCAAGCTGGCCAAGCAAAACACAGAAATTTTTTTTCTCTCAATTTCTGGCTGTTAGAAAAAGACAGGAATTGTAGCTGACTAATACTTCTTTAGTTTTTCTAAATAATCCTGACAAAACCTACACAAGGCACACAGGGATACTTAGTTTTACTTTACTGTTATATGTGTGTGTCTGTATTGTGTTGATGTCATAAGGAAAAATTCTGTCCTGTCAAATTGATCTCTCTGGTAGTTTCCTTGAAAATGTTATCTGTAAGGATAAAATATTGGGTGAATAGTAGTAAAATCCAAGTGAAAAACATTTTTAGCCATTACAAGTTTCTAGGTCATTATTCATTCTGAGCCTTATTTGTCATTTCTCTAGGGACTGAAGCAATTCCCTAAATAATCTCAAATAAATAATTTCCTGTCAGGAAAATAATGATTCTAGGAATATCAAATTTTCCAATTAACCATTTATATTTAAAGTATCTTTAAAACTATCACAGTAAAAGTGAATCTTTTAATATACAACTTCTGTATATGTTGTGATAGCATATTTCTTACTAAGTAATGTAAATATATTATACAGACTACAGCCACATCTGTAAAACATAATAAATAGAATCTACTATTTAGTAATGAGAAATAAACCAATCTTACAAAATGTTCTGATTAATTTCCAAGACATACTATCAAACTCAATAAGTAGCTATAGCTATAAACCAATATTTTGAAAGTGTATCTCAATTAGTATTAACTGTTTGTCACAAATCAACATGTTTCAGCTAACAGATGCACCCCTGGACATGCTCACTAATATATGCCATCAAATTTGGAGAACAGCTGTTTGGTTGATTGAAAAGATTTCTATTTGTTGCCATTCCAAGAATAGTGATCCAAAGGTATATGGAAATTATAAAAAATATCATTAATATTAAATGCAAACAAAATGCTGAGCTACGGTGGCCTCATGGTAAGAGGCTGCGCCGTAATCCATGGGGCACCTGGTTTGAGTCTATCAGCTGCTCTGTGGGAAAAAGATGGACAATCTCCTCCTGTGATTAACAGCCTCTGAAAACCAGAGGTTCAGCTACAGGCTGGTCCCGACTCTATGGTACACAACAAACAAAATACTGCTGACGTTCATCCATACTGGCTAGGACAGTACCTTGACAGAAACTGCCAGAAATTCAAGGGGATTTCAGAAGAGGCCATAGTTCTAGGGATATCATTGCTGATGTTGGATAGATCCTGGCTGAAAGCAGTGGATACCAGAAGAATGTCTATTTGTGTTTTATTGGCTATGCAAAAGACTTTGTGTGGATTATAATAAACTATGACTAACATTGATAAGAATGAGAATCCCAGAATACCTAGTTGTGCTCATGTGAAAGCCATACCTAGACCAAGAAGCTGTTGTACAAACAGAAAAATACAGAAAAGTTTAAAAATCAGGAAATATGTGCATCAGAGTTGTCTCTTTCTTCCATACCAACTGAATCTGTATGGTTGGAAATCAGACCAGAATAATATGCCATCAGGATCGGAGGAAGATTCATCAACATCCTGTATTTTGCAGATGACAAAAACCTGCTTGCTAAAAATGAGGAGAACTTGAGACATTTGCTGCAGAGGATCAAAGACTACACGCAGCCTTTAATGGATTGCATCTCAACAAGAAGACAAAAATTCTCACCACTAGACCAATAAGAAACATCATGACAGATGGAGAAAAGATTCAAATTGTCAATTATTTCATCTTAACTTGAATTCACAATCAAAGCCCCTGGTACCAACATTAGGAGTTTAGGAGAAATACTGCATGAGCAAAACATGCTGTTTGAGACTGTTCCAAATTACTGAGGAGCAATGAAGTCAGTTAGAAGACTAAGGTGTACCTCATTCAGGTCATGTTCTTTTCAATCACTCACTATGCATTTGAGAGATGAATAAAGATAATAGAAGAAGAACTGATGCCTTTGGGTTGTGGTGCCAAAGAAAAATGCTGAATATCCCATAGACTGCCAAAAAAAACAGACAGATAGTCTCGGAAAAAATCAGCCAGAGTGCTCTTTGGAGTCAAGTGTGGTGAAGTCATTATTTTGGCATATTGCTAAGAGAAGCTAATCTTTGGAAAGTTCGATCATGCTTGGAAAATTGAAGGATCAGAGAAAGAGAGGAAGACCTTTAATATATTGGATTAGCACAATTACTGTAACTGGGCTCAAGTGTGTTAGAGATGATGAGGATGGCACACAGGATAGTGTTAGTGAACCCACGAGGTTCTTTCCATAATCACTTGCCAATAAGACAGACAGATTACAGTATCCAAGGCACTTTATTACAGATCTGGGAGAGCAAAGAAAAATTATCTCAAAAACTGCCTCCCTGTCTAAGGATGATTATTGGTTTTGATACTTTGGTTAGTTATCAATATACTTAACATATTAGTATATTGCTATTTCCAAGTTACATTCAAAAGAGTAGTTTATGTATGATTTCTAGTAAACAGACAACTTGATGTACAGTTTACCTAAGGCTGAGAAGAATGCACTTTCAAGAGAAAAATGCTAGTTTAGGACAGATACATTTCTTTTCCCAGTAACAACTTAAGGTAATCTGCATGTCTATCGAGAAATTAAAACAGGGTCTGAGGACAAAACAAATGTTAAATAGACAGTTTAACCAGTTTTGAAGGCTGGAAATCATGATGTCACATTTTTAAAGCAATACCATGTGTTTGAATAATCCTAAATTTATTTATACCACCCCTCTCCAATAGGACAGGGTTCAGATCTGTTGTTTATAGGGTCATTATAAATCATACTTGACAATCTAAGATTTTTTATAATTTATATACTTTTACCCCCAAAAGGTAAGGTTTTCTTGCTTATGTATTGTTGTTGTTAGGTGTCATTGAGTCAAATATGACTCACAGTGCACAGTGACACTATGAACAAAAGATGTGAACCCTGTTCTGTCCTGCACCATCCTCACACTTCCTGACACACAAGAGTTCATTGCAGCAGTCACCACATCAGTCCACCTATTTGAGGGTCTTCCTCTCCTTTGCTGACCCTCCTCCCTTCCCAACAACATTTCCTTCTCCAAAGAATATCCCCTCCTAGCAATATGCTCAAAGTATGTGAGGTGAAGCCTGGTCATTCTTGCCTCCAAAGAACACTCCGACTGACCCTCTCCAAGAAATATCTGTTCTCTTGGCCATCCAAGGAATGTTCAGTGCTTCTCTCCAACACCACAGCTCAATGGCATCAATTCTTTTTCAGTCATCCTTATTCATTGTCCAAGTCTTGGAGGTATAGCTAGTAATCAGAAAGACTATAGCCTGAACCAAATGCATCTTAATCCTCATACTGACATCATTACTCCTCAATAATTTGCAGAGTCCCTAACTAAGATTTTTCCCAGTGCTATGTGTCTCCTTACTACCTGACTGCTGGTACCAAACATGTCAATTGTGGATCCAAGAAAGGTGAAGCTGTTGACAGTTTCAATCTCCTCTCCATCCATCATGATGCTGCCTATTGGTCCAGTGGTAAAAAACTTTGTTTTCTTGATATTGAGATGTAAACCATAATGAAAGATGCATTCCTTGATCTTCTGCAACAAGTACTTCAAGTCCTTCTTACTTACAGCAAGCAAGGCTGTGTCACCTGCGTAACTCAGGTTATTGATAAGTCTCCCTCCAGTCTTGACACCACCCTCCTTTTCAGAGAGTCCAGCTTCTCAGATAATTTGTTCAGCATATAGATTGAATAGGTTTGGAGAGAGAATACAACCATGAAGGAATATACTCCCTTCTTCATTTTAAACCATGCAGTGTTTCCCTGCTCTGTTTTCACAACAGCTTCCTGGTCCAGGTATAGGCTCTGCATGAGTGCTCTGGAATTCCCATTCTTCTCAATGTGAGCCACAACTTAACATGATCCACACAATCAAATGTCTTTGCATAGTCAATAAAACACACACAGGCATTCTTCTGGTATTCCTTACTTTCAGCTAGAATCTGTCTGATCTCAGCAATGATACCCCTGGTGCCATGGCCTCTTCTAAATCCTGCTTGAACTTCTTCAAGTTCCCTATCTATGTACTGTTCCAGCTGTTTTTCAATGATCTTCAGCAGTGTTTTGCTTGCATGTGATATTAATGATATTGTTCAGCAGTTTCCACATTCAGCTGGAAATGAGAACAAATATGAACTCTTCCAATCTATTGGCCAGACAGCGGTCCTCCAAATTTCCTGGCATAAACTGATGAGTGCATCCAAAGCTGCATCTGTTAATTGAAACAAGTCAATTGGTATCCTATCAATTCCTGGGGTCTTATTTTCTTGCCAATGCCTTCAATACCGCTTCTGCTTCCTCTTTCATTACCATTGACTCCTGTTCATTTGATACTTTGTGAAATTTTCAATGGAAAGAAATTCTTTCTGGTACAGTGATTCTGTGTATTCCCTCCATCTTTTGATGCTTTCTGGGTCATTCAATATATTGCCCCTAGCATCTTTCAATATTGTTTAAGTTGCTTTTCAATTCTTTCAGCTTGAGAAATGCAGAGAAAGTTCTTCCCCTTTTATTCTGCAACTTCAGCTCTCTGCACATTCCATTATAAAACTTTGCTTTGTCCTCCTGAGCTGCCCTTTGAAATCTTCTATTCAGCTCTTTCACTTTGACATGTTTTCCTTTTGTTTTGGCTTCTCTACGCTCCACTGCGATCTTTAGAGTCTTCTGACATCCATTTCGATTTTTTTCTTTCTCCTTGATTGTGTAATGGCCTTTTGCTTTCTTCATGGATGATATCCTTGATATCATCCCACAACCCAGCAATCAGGACCTGGTAAGCAGGCCATTGTAGTTAAAAGTCAGTTGAGTCCTGCTGAGGGTGAGTCTCCAGCTTGGAGCTGTTGGATTCTGTAGGACAAGTGTTTTTGTTTACTTGAAAGCTAGGTATAAACATATGAGTGTTTTTCATTTCTTTAACAATCAACTGTAAGCTGATTGGCGGTTTCTGATTTTGTTAACAATCAGCTGTAGGCTGAAAGCCTTTTGTATGTTGTTGTTGTTATGTGCTGTTGCTTCCGACTCATAGCACCCCTATCTACAACAGCCCTGAACTCTGCTTTGTCCTGTGCCAATCTCATTGTCTCTGACACACCCATCCCGATTACCCCAGGCACCGAATCAATCCACCCCCCAGAGGGCCTTCCCCTCCTGCACCTGCCCTCCACCCTCCTAAGCATGATGTCCGTCTCCAAGGACCAGTCCCTCCTTACAACATGACCAACATATGTCAGACAAAGTCTCAAAATCTCTGCCTCCAAGGAGCAGCCTGGTTTAACCCTCTCCAGGATGAATCTATTTGTTTTCTTAGCAGTCCATGGTACCCTCAACACTTTTCTCCAACACCAAAGCTCAAAAACATCAATTCTCCTTCTATCCTTCCTGGTTATTATCCAGCTCTCTGATGTATAACAAGTGATTACAAAGACCATGGCCTGTATCAGATGCACCTTAGTCTCCAGAGACACACCGTTGCTCTTCAGTACTTCAGAGAGGTCCCTAACAGCTGACTTTCCCATCGCAATACATCCTTTAATTTCCCGGCTGCTGGTGCCAAGAGTGTTGATTGTGGAGCCAAGCAGACTAAAGCTGTGAACAATCTCAATCTCTTCACATCCATCCTGATGCTGCCAATTGGCCCAGAGGTGAGACTCTTTGTCTTCTTGACATTGAGCCTCAATCCATATTGAAGGCTGCAGTCCTTGACCCTCTGCAGCAAGTGCATGAGGTCCTCCTCAGTTTCAGCAAGCAGGGTTGTATCATCTGCATAACAGATTATTGATAGATATTCTACCAATCCTGACCTCACATTTCTCCTCATAGAGCCCAGGCTCCAAGATAATCTGTTCTGCATACAGGTTGAAGAGGTATGGAGATAGGACACATCCTTGGCATATTCCCTTCCCAATTTTGAACCATGCAATATTTCCTTGCTCTGTTCTGACGATTGCCTCCTGGTCCAAGTATAAGTTTTGCATTAGCACATTCAGGTGTTCTGGTATTCCCATTCTTTTCAGAGTCAGCCACAGTTTGTTATGATCCACAGAGTCAAACGCCTTTGCATAGTCAATGAAACACAGATAAACATTCTTCTGGTATTTCCTGCTTTCAGGTAAGATCCATCTAACATCAGCTACAATATCCCTAGTACCACGACCCCTTCTAAACCCAGCCTGGACTTCTGGCAGTTCTCTGCTGATGCGCTGTTCCAGTCTTTTTTGGATAATCTTCAGTAGAATCTTGCTTGCATGTGAAATCAATTAGATTGTTCTATAGTTTCCTTTCTTTGGGATGGGAACAGTTGGCCAAGTGGTTGTTCTCCAGATTTCTTGGCACAACTTGGTGAGTACATCCAGGGCAGCATCTGTTAGCTGAAATATGTCAGTTGGTATATCATTTATTCCTGGGGCCTTATTTTTTTTGCCATTTCCTTTAAAGCAGCCTGAACTTCTTCTTTCATCATGATAGGCTCTTGCTCATAGTTGTTTCATTAAATTCTTCTGCCAATTCCTTTCGGTACATCTTAATATACCTCCATAAATAGTATTTCATAATAGGTGAGGACTAGATAAATAGAATTCAAAACATAGTAATACTATTTACTTAGAAGACGAACAAATTTATCTCATGAGTGTTTTAAAACATCATTATTCTCTAAAAGGTTGACTCTGTTGAGGTGTACCAGGAAGTCTTCTCATCTCATTGGTATCAGAACATCTTCTTTATATTGTCAAGTTTCTTTTAAAAGCGTGAGTATGAATGCCTTGCATGCATCCTTTTGTCAAAGATGGCTAACATTTCCTGGAAGTACATGTGGATACGCCCATGAAGCGGCATACTCAAAACCCAGCTGTGATGTAGAGTCTCAGGGACTTCCTGATCCTTTGGGAGGCAGCTGTGAGAACAGAGACAGCTGCACACTCAGAACTGAAGCCTGACAGCCTTGCTTGGATGGAATAGAAACCCTTGGTGATGTAGCAGCTTAAGCGCTGGTTGATAATTGAAAGGTCAGAGGTCATCACCCACCAGCCTCAGAGACAATCTCCTCCAGTAAAGATTTACAGACTCAGAAATCCCAAAAAGTAGTTCTGCTCTATGCTATAGGATTGCTGAGTCAGAATCGATGAGACACCAGTGGGTTTGGATTGAGTAGGTATGGGTACTGAGTCACTGTATCGAAAGGAATTGGAAGACACAGAAGAATTTCATGAAACAACATATGAGCAAGAGCCTATGGTGATGAAAGAAGAAGTTCAGGCTGCTTTGAAGGACATGGCCAAAAATAAGGCTCCAGGAATAGATGGTATACCAATTGACATATTTCAGTTAACAGATGCTGCCCTGGACGTGCTCACCAAGTTGTGCCAAGAAATCTGGAGAACGACCACTTGGCCAACTGACTGGAAGAGATCGATATTTGTTCCTATCCCAAAGAAAGGTGACCCAACCGAATGTGGAAACTACAGAACAATTTCACTGATTTCACATGCAAGCAAGATTTTACTGAAAATTATCCAAAAACGACTGGAACAGCACATCAACAGAGAACTACCAGAAGCCCAGGCTGGGTTTAGAAGGGGTCATGGTACTAGAGATATTGTAGCTGATGTTAGATGGATCTTGGCTGAAAGCAGGGAATACCAGAGGAATGTCTATCTGTGCTTCAATGACTATGCAAAGGCATTTGACTGTGTAGATCATAACAAACTGTGGCTGACTCTGAGAAGAATGGGAATCCCAGAACACTTGATCGTTCTAATGCGAAACTTATACTTGGACCAGGAGGCAGTCGTCAGAACAGAGCAAGGAAACACTGCATGGTTCAAATTTGGGAAGGGCGTACGCCAGGGATGCATCCTATCTCCGTACCTCTTCAACCTATATGCAGAACAGATTATCCGGGAGGCTGGGCTCTATGAGGAGAAATGTGGGGTCAGGATTGGTGGACGATTTATCAACAATCTGCGTTATGCGGATGACACAACCCTGCTTGCTGAAACTGAGGAGGACCTGAAGCACCTGCTGCAGAGTGTCAAGGACTGCAGCCTGCAATATGGATTGAGGCTCAATGTCAAGAAGACAAAGATTCTCACCACTGGACCAAACGGCAGCATCAGGATGGATGGTGAAGAGATTGAGATTGTACACAGCTTTAGTCTGCTTGGCTCCATAGTCAACAGTCTTGGCACCAGCAGCCAGGAAATTAAAAGGCGCATTGCCATGGGAAAGTCTGCTGTTAGGGACCTCTCCAAAGTGCTGAAGAGCGGTGGTGTCTCTCTGGAGACTAAGGTGCGTCTGATACAGGCCATAGTCTTCGCAATCACCTGTTATGCATCAGAGAGTTGGACAATGACCAAGGAGGATGGAAGGAGAACTGATGCCTTTGAGCTGTGGTGCTGGAGAAGAGTACTGAGAATACCATGGACTGCTAGGAAAACAAATAGATTTGTCCTGGAGAGGGTTAAACCGGGTGGCTCCTTGGAGGCAAGGATTCTGAGGCTCCATCTAACTTACTTCGGACATGTAGTGAGGAGAGACCGGTCCTTGGAGAGGGACATCATGCTTGGGAGGGTGGAGGGACGGCGCAGGAGAGGAAGGCCCTCTATGAGGTGGATTGATTCAGTGACTGGGATAATTGGGATGGGAGTGTCAGAGACAGTGCAATTCGCACAGGACAGAGCGGAGATTAGGGCTGTTGTACATAGGGTCGCTATGAGTCGCAGGCGACTCGACGGCACATAACAACAACAACAACAACAACAAAGGTATGGAGGAAATAAGAAACTATTATTGATTAACCTAACAAACTCTGCAGGTCTTCAGCAGGATAGTATTATCAACCCCAGGACACCAGCCAGCGTGGGCTCCATTGTGTGGGACCCATTATAACAGCAGCACCATGTGGCCATGTGGGGCAAATGCAACGATTTGTCAAAGAGGTTTCTGAACAGCTTGGGTGTGGACCTTCTTTGGGCTACATGCAGCTCGGGTGCTTTTGGAGATCTTGGACAATCCAAGACCAGGGACAAGCTCAAAGGAAAGAGATTCTGGGTTTCTGTTTATTAGGTAGGAGAGAAAAATTAATTGGCAGACTGAAGCCATATGATTGTACTTGTATATGAGCATGAAACATTTAATATTAGACATTATGACATCACTGTGGCTTCATATTTGTTTATTTTACATATCTAATTCTTGATGGCAGTCTCGTCTTGATGGCAGCTTTGTAAGGGAAGTTTCTGGGGTCGTGTTTGATATGTTTTATTGCTTCCCCCTCCCCCCAAATGGATGTCATGGTCTTGAGCCTTCAGATGGTGTGTCTTTAAAATCCTGCGGCCGTCAGGACAAATTCTTGAATTTCAAAATGAATATTCTTTAAATGATAAAGAAATCGTTTGTCTATTTGCTGGATTGAATAACTTGGAGTTACTGTGATGCTGGACACTGTTTCATAGTCATGTCAAATACCACAATGGTTACCCGTTACCTACAATGTTTAGATGAGCTTCCGGATTGATTCATGCTGGGAAGAATGAGTGGCATCCACTTTCTAAACCAGATGCCTCTGAATACTCTACAAACCCTCTAAACTCTATAAATGTACAGAAATTGTTAGTTTAGAACAGAGTTCAGGTATTTTGTGGAAAGCTTACACTGAGTCATATTTGACTTGACTACACTTCACCACTGCTACATGAGCCTAGTGCTGTTTATATCCGGAGGAAAGCTCTTCCACTTTGCACATCACTTTGTGTCAAACCTGGGTTTGTTGTGAGGCTGAGCCTTGTGCCATTGGGGTATCAAATACCATAATGATTTCCCATTGTGGACAGTGTTTGGTGAAGCTCCCAGTTGTAAGATGGGTTTGGAAGCAGGAGTGGCATCCACTTTCTAAAACACATGCCTCTGGAATCTATGTATTTGGAGAAATGATGATCGCTATGGAAAGGCATTTGGTTCATAGAGTTGCTAGGAGTCGTGCTTGACTTGACTTGACAACAACTATAACAGTATTTATACCTATTATTTGGTTGTTGTTGTGTATTGACCCAGAAATGACCCAGAGCTGATCCTCCAGTGGGTTTTCACAGGCAGTAAATTGCATGCAAGAAAATTACCTATTCTCCTGCAGAGCAGCTGGTGGATTTGAACTGTGTGCCTTTGGGCTTGTAGTGCAGCTACTTACCACTAGGGTACCAGAACTCCCATATCTGGATCCATTTGTATACTTTATATATTTATAGTTTACTTTTTAAAGATACTAGTTTTTGTTGCTTCCATGGCAAATAATATACACTGTGACTTAACCAACATAAATTTATATTCTCACAGTTCTGTAGGTCAGAAGTACACTACGGATCTCCACGTTAGTCACATTTGTAAAATGCCCTTCTTCATGTGAAGTACCACATCCACGGGTGCTAAGGATCTTGTGGGGAGAGGTATAGTTCTGCTTATCACTGGTATTTTTCAAATTTCAATTTTAAAATTTTTCTCCCCTAGGGAACGCTTAAACTTCTCAGGATGGCATTTGCTTCATTTTTTCCTGTCATCTTCTTCAGCCACCTTAGAACAAGTTCATTCATCTAATATGTAGGGTTGACAGATTGCAGTCAACCTGAAATAGTGTGCACAATTTCAAGTGTGTGCTTCTATTTCTGTGGAATAGGTCCTAACACTCAGATTCTGAAACACCCTCCTTTGGGATAGAGTGGGGGTTAATGTGTTCATAAAACCCAAAACCCTTTGGGGAATTTAACCACCACCAAGACATGGAGGATTCAGAGCATCCTTTTGGAACCAGTGATTTTGAGACCAGAGATTGCTGTGTGAGCAAAGGAGCCAGAGACAGAGCAGCAATAGAAGTAGAGATTGCAGAGAATCAGCAAATAAAATGAAGCACACCTGAATGGGAACTGATTGCTAAGAAACCATTTGAGGACCTTTGCCCAGGCTTACTGAAGGGTTAGGAAAGACTTGAAAGAGTAATGTAGTGGCAGTGCAGAGCTAGGAGGCTGAAGATCTGAGGGTCTGTGAGCTTATCTGACAAGGTGTCCTAAGAATTACCTAGAATTGTAGTTTGATAACTTCCCTAGTAAGCCTTGTAATGGTGAGTATGGCCCATGAGTTCATTGTGGCCACTGAAATAGGTTAATAGACACAGTAATAAAGTAGCAAGCACTCTGGAAGGGACCTTTGGTGTATGAACTAAGAGAAAACGATGCAGGATTGTCTGACCTCCTATGATTTTTGTTGTTTTTATTATAGGACTCTTTTCCCATGTAAAGTTAGTGGAGATCAAATGCTGCTGGCTACATGGTTTTTACAGTTGGTGTCAGAAATAGGGTTCTCAGCAATGTCTCTAGACTCATGGAAGTGTGCGGTTTTGTGAGATTTAGAAGGGACCTCTGATGGCCTGAAGGCATACAATTTAAATCTACCAGTTGCTCTGCAAGAATCTCCTTCTGTGGAATTTACAGCACTGGAGAGACAGTTATGATGTTAGAAGCATGGAAAACACAACTAAAATGGTTACTTTCGTTGATGTCATGTAATGGAGAAAAATTGCTTCTGGTGTGGCCAAAGACAAAGGCAAATGCCATATCCATCTGTTAATTAAGGCACAAGAAATGATGATCAAAGTGGGATGTTTTCAGAAGGGTCATGTGATAAGATTTAAGTATTTATCAGAATGTCATTGACGGATATTGAATATTCTACGCAGTGTTGTAATATGTGTGGTAAAAATGGATATTTGGTATTGTTGTTTACAGAAAGCATGCAAATCTGTCTTCAGGCAGTGCTTAAATGGTTTTGCTAAAAAGGAGATTTGTTGTAGAGAAATATGTGAAAACAGGCCTTTTAGGGACAGGCCGTGCTTGGTCCCCAACTAGTGCCTCTGAGGTAGGAAATTTGCATGTGAATGAACATAGAGACTGAACCAGGGCTACTGAGATTTGAAGGAAAGAACAGCAGGAAATAAAAAAGACACTTTGGCTTCTTACATTTAAAACAAGCAATCTGTCTATCGCTGCATGAAGGCAAGGAAAAGCCTATGCCCATCATGAGCCAGTTTGCAGGTCCAGAAGTTGAAGTAAACGACTGAATACACTGTCTGCTATGTTCACTTGTGATGACCACCTGGGGTTTAATGATGAGTAGACGTGGAGAGATACTGCAAAGAAGAGGTAGACTGAGTCTGACCATGTTTCACTGACACCTGTTCAACAGGCACATACAAATATTAAGGATAAGTGAAGAAGGGTTACTGACTTGCTTTGCAGGGAGTGATAGACTCTTGATCGTTTGACTTAACCCATAAGGCTTAGCCTGAGATTGAAAAGACCAGCCAATTTGAAATGCTGGGAAATATGTGGACTCTCGGGTTTGCAGTTGGTACCTGCTAGACCTGGACCTGGATAGCTAGATATGAGCTCATCAAAACTTGACCAGATGAAGAGGAGGTATTTGAATCTGTGACCTAGTGTAAACTGGTGCTGAGATAGGAAAGTAGGGCTCATCCTTAGACTAAAACCCTCAGTCTCTCCAGACACCTTACTATTTGCTTCAAGGCCATAAACTGCTAACTCCTAATGTTTGCTGACCTTAGCATATGATAAAATTTCTGGTTTCTATGGAAAACAAGGCCCAGAGCTGCCCAGCCCAAGCAAGCAAACTTCTAAAGCATTCACAGAAACTACTTGTCACCAAGGCTTAAACCTTGACCTAACTACATGCTAAACTGAGATTCAAATTCAGAGCTACAACATATTGGACATGAGACAAATTACCATAATCTTTCCCCGGTGGACCTGTTCTGAAACCCCAATACCTTCCATAAACATATTATCCTAATAATAAACTAGTTCTTTAAACTCAATTTCCTCTCACAAATGATAAATGTGCGTTTACTAACTCTGAGTTTAAAAATTCTGTCCTCTTCTTTGTTCAGAGAGACATCTGCACATTGCAGAGATGCCACTTCTTCCCTTTTGCAAAAGTTATCTCTCTTTAATAGGTTTCTCATTTGCATGAAATGCTGGTCTCTTTAGAACTCTTCCTAGTGTAAGAACAACCCTTAATTTGGAAAGCAATTCTGCAACACTGCAATCTATCTGATGGTTTGCTCTGGACTGGCCTTTGAGCTTAAGAATGGAGATGCTCTGGAGTCCAACTGGAAGAGATGATCCTTCAGGGAAAGAAATATGCTTGTTTCCTCAAAATACTGGTTGTTGTTAGGTGACATCAAGTACAACTCATAACAACCCCATTCTGTGCCATCCTCACTAGCACTGATACAGCTTATTGCTGGTCACTGCATCAATCCATCTCAAAGAGAGTCTTCCTTTCTCCTGCTGACCCTCCACCCTTCCAAGGATGATATCCTTTTCCAAGGAATAGCCTCTCCTAGCAACATTTCCACAGTATGAGAAAAGCTTTGTCATCTTGCCTCCTAGGATGTCAGATCCACATTTCTTGGCAGGAGAAAGATGTGTAGTCTCCTCCCTTGTGATTTACAGCCTCTGAAAATCTGCTGGAGTGTTATCTATGAGTCAACTCTGATGTGACTGCACGTAACAATAATTATACATGTATGGAAAAATTACATGCATGAACTCTACAATACTAGGGTGTTGATAACTAAAAGTTTCTAAAATATTTTAGTTACAAGGTGTGTGGTGGTGGTGTTGTTGTTGCGTGCTGTTGGGTCACCTGTAACTCGTTGCGACCCTATGTACAATAATAGAGCCCTAAACCTGGCTCCATCGCTTGCCAATCTTACTGTCTCTGACACACCTATCTCCATTACCCCCATGACTGCATCAATCCATCTCAAGGGTCTTCCTCTCCTGTACTGTCCCTTCACCCTTCCAAGCATGATGTCCCTCTCCAAAGACTGATCCTGACCACTGAGCCAGTAGGTAACACCATAAGAAAAGATTGAGGTTGTCAATAATTTCATTTTACATGGATTCATAATCAATACCCTTAGCACCAGCAGTCAAGAAATCAAAAGAAATGTTGCATTGGGAAAATCTGCTATCAAGGAACTCTCCAAAATGATAAAGAGCTACGACATCAGTTTAAAGAAGGTGTGCCTGATCTAATCCCTAGTATTTTCATTTGCTTCCTTGAATCAAAAAATTGGGCAATGAATAAGGATGGCAGAAGAACTCATGCCTTTGAGCTGTGGTAATGGAGAAGAGTACTGAAAGACTGCAACGGAACAAATGAGTTTGTCCTGGAGTGTAGCCAGCATGCTACTTAGAGGCAAGGATGGTGAAGCATGGTCCCACATGCTTTCGGCATGTAGTCAGGACAGACCACTAGTCCTTGAAGAAAGACGTCATTTGGGAAAGGTGGAGGTTCAGGTAAAGAAAGATTTTCGACAAGATGCCTATAACAATGGGCTTGAGCACATCAGAAATGGTGCCAATAGTACAGGGAAGAACAAGGGTCAGATCTGTTTTTCATAAGGTCATTATGAGTCTAAGCAGACTTGACAGCACCTAACATTGCACTGGAGTGCAGAGAAGCCGAAGCAGAAGGAAGAATTCAAGATACTAAAGAGCTGAATTGAAGATTTCAAAAGGTAGCGTGGGATGACAAAGCAAAATATAACAATGAAATGTGCAAGGAATTGGAGTCAGAAAATCAAAAGGGCCGAACTTGCTCAGCATTTCTTAAGCTCAAGGAACTGAAGAACAAATTCAAATCTCGAGTTACTGTAATTAAGGATGGTTTAGGCAGAATATTAAATGACCCAGAAAGTATTAAAAGAAGATGGAAAGAATATACTGAGTCACTGTATCAAAAGGAATTGGCAGACACAGAAGAATTTCATGAACCAACATATGAGCAAGAGCCTATGGCCATGAAGGAAGAAGTTCAGGCTGCTTTGAAGGAAACAGCAAAAAATAAGGCCCCAGGGTTAGGGGGTATACCAATGGACATATTTCAGCTAACAGATGCTGCCCTGGACCTGCTCACCAAGTTGTACCAAGAAATCTGGAGAAAAACCACTTAGCCAACTGACTGGAAGAGATCTATATTTGTTCCCATCCCAAAGAAGGGAGACCTAACAGAGTGTGGAAAAAATAGAACAATCTCATTGATTTCACATGCAAGCAAGATTCTGCTGAAGATTATCCAAAAGTAACTGGAACAGCACATCAGCAGAGAACTGCCAGAAGTCCAGGCTGGGTTTAGAAGGGGTTGTGGTACTAGGCATATTGTAGCTAATGTTAGATGGATCTTAACTGAAAGCAGGGAGTACCAGAGGAATGCCTGTGTTTCATTGATTATGCAAAGACGTTTGATTGTGTGGATCCTAACAAACTGTGGCTGACTCTGAGAAGAATGGGAATCCCAGAACACTTGATCGTGCTAATGCAAAACCTATACTTGGACCAGGAGGCAGTCGTCAGAACTGAGCAAGGGAACACCACATGGTTCAAAATTGGGAAGGGCGTACGCCAGGGATGTGTCCTATCTCCGTATCTTTTCAACCTGTATGCAGATTATCTGGGAGGCTGGGCTCTATGAGGAGAAATGTGAGGTAAGGACTGGTGAAAGATCTATCAACAATCTGCATTATGCAGATGACACAACCCTGCTTGCTGAAACTGAAGAGGACCTGAAGCACTTGCTGCAGAGGGTCAAGGACTGCAACCTCCAATATGGATTGAGGCTCAAAGTCAAGAAGACAAAGATTCTCACTACAGGACCAATTGGCAGCATGAGGATGGATGGTGAAGAGATTGAAATTGTTCACAGCTTTAGTCTGCTTGGCTCCACAGTCAACACTCTTGGCACCAGCAGCCAGGAAATTAAAAGGCGTATTGTGATGGCAAAGTCTGCTGTTAGGGACCTCTCCAAAGTATTGAAGTGCAATGGTGTCACTCTGAGACTAAGGTGTGTCTGATACAGGCCATGGTCTTTGCTATCACTTGTTATGCATCAGAGAGTTGGACAATGACCAAGGAGGATAGGAGAACTGATGCCTTTGTGATGGAGAAGAGTATTGAGGTTACCATGGACTGCTAGGAAAACAAAGATTCATCCTGGAGAGGGTTAAACCGGTGGCTCCTTGGAGGCAAGGATTCTGAGGCTTCATCTAACATACTTTGGACATTTTTTAAGGAGGGACCGGTCCTTGGAGAGGGACATCATGCTTGGGAGGGTGGAGGGACGGCGCAGGAGAGGAAGGCCCTCTATGAGGTGGATTGATTCAGTGACTGGGGTAATCAGAATGGGTGTATCAAACACAGTGTGATTGGCACAGGATAGAGCAGAGTTTAGATCTGTTGTACATAGGGTCGCTATGAGTCGTGACTCGACTGCACATAACAACATTATTATAAGGCACCTTTGGTGGCATGGTCAGTAGGGAGTTGTGTTTTTCTTTAGGTATTTTTAGTATTATAATTAGTAGCTCTAGTAACACAGTTCACAAGCTTCACTGTTAGCAAAGGCCATGCTTATCCATGGGTTCAAATCCACCAGTACCTCTGTAGTACAAAGATGGAAGCTTCCTCCTGTTATAATTTATAACCTTAGAAATGTAACTGAGGGTCACTCTGAGTCAGGACTGATTTGATAGCATTAGTATAAAGCCATTATATTGTGCTATCAAAGTGACTCATAGCAACCCTATGAAAAATATATCTGAACCATGTGCCATCCTCTCTCTGACAAACTCAAGTCCATCATAATAAACACTGTCACCCATCTCATTGAGGGTCTTCCTCTCTGCTCGACCATTCCAAGCATGATTTCCTATTCCAAGGATTGGTACCAACATGCCTACAGCATGTTAAAGTTTCATTATCCTTGCCTCCTTGTCTGTGCTTCATTGACTATGCAAAGGCATTTGACTGTGTGGATCACAACAAACTGTGGCTAACTCTTGAGAAGAAGTGAAACCCAGAACAGATTGTGCTTATGCATAACCTACACTTGGATCAGGAGACAGTAGTCAGAACAGAGTAAGGAAACACTGCATGGTTCATAATTGGGAAAGTTGTATACTCCAGGGATGTGTTCTATCTCATACATTTCCAATTTATATGCAGAAGAGGTCATCCAGGAGGCTGGGCTCTATGAGGAGAAATATGGCATCAGGATTGGAGGAAGACTCATCAACAATCTGCATTAAGCAGATGACACAACTCTGCTTGCTAAAACGAAGGAGAACTGGAAGCACTTGCTATATAGGTCAAGGACTGCAGTCTTCAATAGGGACTGAAACTCAGTATCAAGAAAACAAAGATTTTTCACCACTGGGCCAATTAGCAGCATCATGATAGACGATAAAGAGACTGAGATTGTAAACAGCTTTAGTTTGCTTAGCTCCACAATCACCACTCTTGGTACCAGAAACCAAGAAATTAAAAGATGAACTGCATTGGGAAAGTCTGCTGTCAGGGACCTCTCCAGAGTCCTGAAAAACGATGTTAGTTTGGAGACTAACATGCACCTGATCCAGGCCCAAGTCTTCACATTTACTTGCTACCCGTCAGAAAGCTGGACAATGACTAGGGATGATAGAAGAATTGATGCCTTTGAGCTGTACTGCTAGAGAAGAGTACTGAATATACCATGGACTGCTAGGAAAACAGGCTAATCCTGGAAAGGGTGAAACCGGGCTGCTCCTTGGAGATAAGGATTCTGAAGCTTCCTCTGACATATTTTGGGCATGTTACAAGGAGGGGATGGTACTTGGAGAGGGTGGAGGAAGATCCAAGAGAGGAAGATCCTTGATGAGACGGACTGATTCACTGACTGGAGTAATGGAGGTAGATGTGTCAGACAGTAAAGTTGGCACAGGATAGAGCAGGGTTCAGATCTGTTGTACGGAGGGTCGTTATGGGTCACAGTTGACTTGACGGCACTTAACATCGATGCCTCCAAGGGGCACCCTAAATACATCTTTTCCAAGTCATATGTATTTGTCCTTTTGGCAGTTCATGGGATATTCAGCTCTCTTCTCTGGCACCATAATTCAAAGGCATCAATTCTTCTTCTGTAACTATCTAATTTTCAACTGTATACCAAGTAATCAAAAACATCATGGTTTCAATCAGGTGCACCTTAGTTTTCAAACTGTTAACATTACTTTCCTGCACTCTGGAGAGGTCCCTTACTGATTTTTCTAATTAGTATTATTACTATACATAAAATTTTACAAATTATTCATTTGTGGAGATACAGAAATGTAAGCTCCTTGAGACCAGATATTTTCTTTTCTTAATGCCTAAAACTGTGCCCTAGGATATAATAGGCAGTTAATGAAACCTACCTACAGAACTAATGTCAAGAAATTAAAAATCACAGTATTAGGAAAACAAAGATTCTTACCACTGGACTCATAGACAACATCATGGTGGAGGGAAAAGACTGAAATTGTCAACAACTTCATCTTCTTGGAATCACAATTAAAACCCTTGGTACCAGCAGTCTAGAAATCAGGAGACATACCACTCCATATTATTGAGTAGTAATGATGTCACTTTGAGGACTAAGGTACATCCGATTCAGGCTATGGTCTTTCTGATCATTTCCTATGCATCTGAGAGCTGCACAATGAATAGGGATAATAGAAGAATTGATGCGTTTGAGTTGTGGTGTTGGAGAAAGCACTGAGAATCCCATGGATGGCCAAAAGAACAAATAAATATGTCTAAGAGATGGTGCAGATGGAGTACTCTGTGGAGACAAAGACGATGAGGCTTCCCCTCACATATTCTGGGCATCTTGCTAGGAGGGGCTATTCCTTGGAGAAGAAAGTGATGCTTGGAAGGGTGGAAGGTCAGAGGAGAGGCAGACCCTCAACTAGGTGGAATGACACAATGACTGTCACAACAGGCTCTAGTGTAACAGGAAGTGTGAAGATGGCACAGGATGGGATGGGGTTCAGATCCAATGTTCACTGGGTCACTTTGCCTCAATGGCATCTAACAAAAGTAACCACCTACACAAAATGTCACAACTATATTTATATGTTCTCAAAATTAAAACCAGGGTCTTGCACACTATTGGTGCTCAACAGATGTTTGTTAACTGAAGGAATGGATGGAGATAGTAAGATGAAAAGTCATACAGACTACTAATACTGCAAAAAGAAGGCAAAAAATATTTAGGAATAATTTGTTTTTATAAATCTTTTATTTAAAAAATAAAATTATAAACAAAATACAGAAAAATACTGACACCTGTGATAACAAGGAAATGATTCATAATTTTTTGGGCAGTTTGTTATCTTGGAAAGTAAAATCATGAGTTTATAGTAAAAAGAAATTTTATTATGCAAAGGAGGAATGTGATTTTTAAGGTTCATTTACAACGGGTATTTGGCATTGAGAGAAAAAAAATATTTCTAGTTGTACATTCAACATTTGCAGCATATTTACATTCAAGTTACATTTTCAATTCTATGCCAAATACAACTAAGCCACCATCAAAACTCTAAGATATTACTAAGATCTGTTTGCTTGGTAGGAGTGCAGTAGTGCTTTATTAGAAAATAATTATATATTCCTACTAGATCAATTATATTTTCAACAAAATTCACTGACCTTTTATTCCCAGCTAAAGCCACGTGCCTTTGCAAAAAAGGAAATATTAACTGAAATTTGGCCAGTTATGAAATCATGTAGTAATTTTTTTTACTTCTTCATCTTTAGAGATATATTTAAATATAAAATGAAAGGGCACCAGTTCTGAGAAATTATTTTCTTTTATAGTAGTAAGGACACATTATATGTAAGAGCTGTAGAATATTGATTTGTTTTAAAAGACAGCTCAAGTACCTTTTCCTTTCAGTTGATACCAAATTTTACCTGACAATAAAACATATTAAGAAACCTACTTAGTAGTTTTCTAAAGACTTTTATCCACACATTCTTTAAGTCAGACATTTTATCTACTAATAATTTGTGAATTTGTTGCTTAATTTCTCTAAGTACCCAAGAGGAGCTACACCAGTTTCCTTGTAATCTTCCCCTTTCCTCTTTTAAATTATGATTTTATTAAAATCAACAAATTACAAATCGCTTTCATCTTTGCTGTGTCAAAATCTCTGAGAAGTTTATCTTCTCAAAGGGGCAAGATTCCACAGGACTTTTCCATCTTGCCTAAGTAAATAAAAGTAAACAGTACACAAGCTCATGCCTCTAAGAGATGCCAGACAAATCAAATCTTGTCAAGATGACCAATTTTTTCTTCTTTCTCTCTCTTTAGTTCAAGTTATTATTTTGTACATTTATGAAGACAGTGAATGATCAAACAATGGAAACAGATTTTCACTTGGTTGAGCTTTCTTGGTGATGGACTTCAGGTTGTAACTTCTCCTCTGGCACATGTAGGCTGGCAGTTGGCAGTAGGCTGCTGAGTTGATACCACTTCTAATTCAGATTCACGCACAAAAACCACTGCATCACCACTTACATTTATAAGACACTGGGCCTAGAAGAACAACAGGATGTATTCAGTTACAAATTCAATGACATGCTCTTACTCTTTTGTTACGTGTGGAGTCGTACCACACAGCTGAAAAAGTACAGGCTTACAAGGCAGTAGGAAATTCAACAGGAAAATCAGTCAGGGTAAAAAGTCAGGAAATGGAAGGGAGAAAAAAAGAATGTATGAGAATACAGTGAAGTCCATTAAGTTTTCAGAGATTTACAATTTAAAACAATGAGAAACCACTGCACACATACAGGGAAAAACTAAAAGTTAAATGTTAGTGAGCGCTGGCAGATGTAGGAGAACAGTGCAACATCTGGAGAACTGACCTAGTGGTAAAAAGATATGGTGCAATCTTCAAGGCATGCAATACACATCTACCTATTGCTCCAAGGGAGAAAGAGATTTGAGCTACCAGATGCTTTTGGTAGTGCCGTGGAGATTCTTACCACTCACTAGGCCACACATCTCATGGCCCAATAATTCCATTTTAATGTATCTGTACCTTATGGAAATCATTAGCATTTATGCAAAAAGTTGAGTACAATTCTTCACTGTAGTATACTTTGTAAGAACAAAAGAATGGAAACAATCTATGTTTCCATAGATTGCTACATTACACAGATGTTCCAATAAATGCTCATCTATAGGAGAATGGAAATAAATTATGGCAATGCCTGAAGTACTACACAGAAGTGAAAGGAAATTAAGTAAGACTGTATCAATACAGATCTTTATTTGTTAAAAAAGTAAGCTGCAGAGTGTTAAATACAATAGGAGATCATCTGTATGAGTTAAAAAATGCACCCAATAATAACCTCAGTGGAGGGGAAAAGGCATAGTACAAGTGCACTAATCAAGCAATTCAATTTCTAGAAATCCTTTCTACAGATACTCTCCTACTTATGCCAACTGCACTGTATGTAATGACTAACATTCTCTGGAAACATTTCTAAATGCTCCTCAGTGGGTAATTAATTAAAGAAATCTTTGCTCATCACCATCGTTGTTGTTAGCTGCTATCATCACCATTAAATGGCTTAATTGAAAATGCCATAGTCTTTGTCAAATCAGAACTTACAGTTGACCCTCTAATAGGTTTTTGGATGCTATAAGCCACACTGGAGGAGACTGATCACCTTTCTTCCGAGAAGGTGCTAGTGGATTTGAACTGCCAGACAGGTGCTACCTCTGGGTTGGCAGTGCAACCTCCTATAGCCTATGCCACCAGAGCTCCTGACAGAGTATTATGGTTACAGCAGAAAATCAAACTGCTCTTTATGCCCTGAAATGGAACATCTCTTACAAAAATTAAGAAAAATAGCAAGCTGTAGAACAATGCATATTACAATGCTACCATTAAGGAAGGAGATAAAAGCATACACATTTGCTTGTATGCACCCAAAACCTCTCTGTCATGTTATATCTTCTAGAGTGTTGTGTCACTATTAGGTGCACTCATACAGACACACACACATACTTACTAACTCTGGTTGTGTGTGGAGGGGAAAACTTCTCAACCAGGACACAAGACAGGGAGAGTTCTCAAATTAATACCTTAGTAATATGCTTGCATACTTTTTAAATTGTGAACCATACACTGTATGTACTATCTACACAAAAATTCATCAGAAACATTTTTCTACTTCTTTTCAAATGTGTTGACATTACAAATAACAAAACAATTGGTTACATTCTCCAAGTTATGTGACCATTCTTGTTGTCCTTTTCTAATTCTCTCCATTACCAAGGCACCAAGCTCAGCACCATTAAGCAAAGAGATCCTTTTTATCAATCCCTGCCAACCCAGCAACTACCAGTAGTATTTGGTCTCTATTTGCTTGTTTCAAATAAGTAATATCAGATAGTATTTGTCATTTTGCTACTGACTTACCTTCATTCAGCATGTTTCCGAGGTTCATCTATGTTGTGGTATACTATGCGTACAAACATATGTAATGATAAAAATTTGAAGGTAAACAGAAAATGATAAACAAAATCAAGAGGGTTGGTTAGCAGCAGTGGACTGGTCCACAGAAGTTTCAATCATATTTTTAATATATGACATTTTAAGCTGAGTTCCAAGATCTGTCAGTAAGCTGGTCGTCTTCATTTCAAGGTATTACTATTTTTACTCACCATCTACTAACAAAAGATAATATAGCTCAACAACAAAAACACATACACTAAAGCGGGCCAAGAAAAGTTTAAAAAACTTCAATAAGTAGCATCCTTCTTAGATTACACCTTCATAAAATCCTAATGGTTTCAAAGTAAAGCTAAGCTCATTGTGCATCTTTATAATGTATCTTCAAATCGCTTATATAATCTAATTGGTAGCCTCACCAAGAAAACATTCCGAATGAAAAACTGGGACACTGAAAACATAGATCATTTGTGTTTGGTTACAGTTAGCTGGGTATAAGAGAGCTCTGGTGGGGGGCACAGTCTGTAGGGAGTTATGCTACTACTCTAAGGCTGTGCCCCAGATATATCAATGGTTCCTCAACAGAAAAATGGGCTATGTTCTCCCATGAAATTTATAGCCTCTGAAAAATCCAATGGAGAGTCACTTATGGTCAGTTCCAACTTGATGGTAATTAGTTTTGACCTGACAACTAGATAAAAAGCTGAGAAAATACATACAGACAGAGATACATATTCATATATGCACATAACTACTCATTCTCATTCCTACTCAAAGAATTAGCAAATAGACTTTACAAAGTTCACCAAGGTTTGCAAAGATATTTATCCCCTCTTTTCTCAGGGAGCCCCCTGGGTCAGAAACCCAGAGCTATTTACCTGAAGCCACAAGCAATTTCATCCAATTTATGCAGTGTGACACACAAATGATTTTTTTTTTAATGTGAGCCATGAAGAGAAAATTACTGGCAAGCACTGCCTCTGAGACATCTCAGTTATTTAATTTTATGAAACCTTTAATAATTTTGATTATTCCGAAGTTTAACTAAAACAACATCCTTCAACAAAATATCACTTATTAGCAATAAACAAGCAGTGCCCCACTGTGGTATGTCTATTCCTCACCAGCATCTCAGCTAGAAGTGAAGAGCAACACAGTCTATGAGCAGCCAGACTCTGAACCTGGGGTGCAACATCTTGCGCTCTTCTCGGTTAGCTGTTAACTGAACCCCAACACCCACAGAGAAGATGGTGGGAAGAGTACCTGAATAGGCCTTCAGTGGAGACTAAAAAAGTAAATATCTTTAAAGAATCTAGCATCAAAGTGCTCCAATGAGTAATTGTTCTTCTAGGCAGAGAAGGGCCATGGGAACAATTGTCACGTTATCACAAGAGATTTTAACTAAGTCTCACCTGGTTTTTGTTTGGATTTTCCATGAAGACACACTGCTTCATTATGTAGGAGACAACAGCATTCCCTCCTAATGCAGCAACATGAGCTCTCACCATTGCAAAGACTTCAGCGATAAAAGCATGAAGAAAACCACTGACACCTCCTTCCTATAACATAATCCACAAGAAAATTACACTGTATAGATATATGAATGTCAAATAACCTGTCTTTAAATACTTTATCTTAACATAGGTATGATTTCACTTTGCCTCTTAACAGAATTTAACAGTATTTTTTGAATCAAAGAATGAAAAGGCCTTTATAGAAGACAGATATGTGATAAGTCTGTGACAGAGATCAGTTGGCTCACTTATAAATCATGCAATTAAGGCTCTGAGAATTTTTAGTTTGCCTATGATCACATAATGACGACAACCAAAAGAGAGCTACATTGGCCTAGTGGAAGGAAGCTGTGCTACCAAGCCGAAGGTGGGTGATTGTCATCTGTGGCCCTCGGCCAGGTTCAAATTGTCTTCCTGTCAAACATTCTTCTAGGTGGTATAGCACTGGTCTGTGCATTGCTGTACAGAGGTAACTCGTGGTTGCTGTGATGCTGAAGCCTGCGACAGTGATGTGCCAGTCGTGGTAATGGGCACCCATGGTGGACAGTGTTGGCTGGAGCTTCCCGACTAAATCAAGCCTGGAAGCAGGAGCGGCATCCACTTCCAAAATGGCTTGCCTCTGGAAACTCTATGTACCAACAGTGCTCAGGCTGTTCGTTCATAGGGTCGCTATGAGTCGTCTACGACTCAACAGCATTAAACAAAAACAACAACATGATCACATAGGGAGCTCTTGTGGCCTAGTGGTATGTAGCTTTGCTGCAATCCTGAAGGAATACAGTTCAAGGCCACTAGCTGCTCTGTGGTAAAAGGATGGACAATCTCCCCCATGAAATGAACTGCCTCTGAAAACCTGCCAAAGGATCAGCTACGGGTCGGTTCCAACTCTAACGTACACAACAACACAACAATGATCATTGAGCTCAATGGTACAGCAAGAACCCAAACTGCTTGTCCATCATCAATATCTCCCTTTCACAGACTCTCCTTATCACCACTCAAATAAACTGATAATAAAAATAACACTATCTTCCTGCAATCTGTATTATTTACAGCTCATATTCTGAACCATGCTCCTGTCATAACTGGCGATTTTCAAATGTGTAGCGTACTGTCCTGTTTCAGTGTCATTTCATACGCTGTTCTCATTGTCTTGAACAATGTCCTCTGGTCTAACTTTTATTCTGCCTTCAAGTCCTCATTTAAATATAACTTCCTCACTTACTTCTCATAAATTAGGCTTCTCTGTTTGTTGTATTTTCTCATCATTCTTTCCAATTTCTTTGTATTACTATCATTATCAACAATTTTAGTGATAAGATTATGTATTGTTCACTTGACATTAAACTGTAAACTCCAGGAGGCCAGGGACTGGCTGTTTTGCGCATGACCTTATGCTAATTATGCCTGTGGCAGGAATTATAAATATATATATTTTAGAGAATAACTATACAAGAATTTTTAATTTTGAGAATAGTTTAGTGAACCGTTACAAGGTTCAAAATCAAACAACACAGAATCCCAAAGCGAGCCAATACCTTAAAATATCTTTGAACTCATTTTCCACAATCTACCATGGTAATTTTATACAATCAAGGGAGGAATTTCCAACTTAAAAACTGACTATTAAGGGTAAAGTGAATGCAATTTTGTTGGTAAGAAACTAATTCTCTAGTGCACATTTTCCAGGAAGAGAATCCTGCATTGTTGTTGGTGTTATGTGCCGTCGAGTCGTTTCCGACTCATAGCGACCCTATGCACAACAGCCCTAAACCTTACTCTATCCTGCGCCAACCGCACCGCCTCTGA
>NW_006399956.1:1217577-1286790 GCF_000299155.1 Elephantulus edwardii
ATGGCTCTCACATTCCATGTACCAATCACTAGGGTCTGCTTACAACTGTTCCTCCTCCTTTGTATTTCCATACTTGATAGTTCTACCTAGGTTGCCCTTTTTGTTAATCTGCGTGTGTTCTGCTGTGCTTACAGCTCTGGAAAGGTGCCTCTTTTGAATTAAGGGGTTGAGTGAGTTTTTCCACCTTATTCCAACTCTGTTATAGCTCAGAACACTTTCCCCTTTACATTCAGCGGTTTTCCTCCTACCTAATAAATGAAGAAATTCTGACAGCAGAGGAGCAAAGACTATAGAGATGTCATTTTAAAGAGATTTCATGGCTATGAGCAAATAACTCAGCTAGGCAATAAACAAATTTAGGATATTGTGCCATACAGTTAACATTACAAGCCTCTTTGGAAGGAAATCTACCATGATATGATATTTGGGAGAAGAGAAGCTAAAATAGCAGAGAAAGCATTTAAAAAACAAAATTTCATGGATTCAAAAAAGAGCAATATTTAAGACCTACTGAGAACAGAAAAAATAACTAATCTCCCCAATCTATGCCAGCTTCTCATAGCCAATCTTACCTGTCAAATGTAAACAGACTTAAAACTATCTTCTATTTTAATTTTCCATTAAAAGGTTTTTAAGTTTATCTTCATTGAGATAATTTACCGTTTTTACCAATCATATTCATATGATTTTAAAACTAATTTAAGTAGAAAGAAATAGCCATTTAATTAATTAAATAATCTGGCAGAAGCCATTCATTTGCTCATAATATATTATGCTACTCAGCACTGCCAAGGACTGTGCTGAAAACAGGATGGGGGGCAGGATATTAAAAAAAGCAGGTAGACACTATTTCTAAGATGTAGAAAACTGCTGGCGAAACAATGGGACGCAAACACATCTAAGTCATCTTTTTAAGGAACGTACTGCTAAAAGTAAAATCTGAGGGGTGTATCAGTTTCATGGCTCAGTAATTTAAAAATTTTCCTATATACATCATCAGCACTATTGCACAAAATAGAGAAGGCAATTTTATTTTTGCTTGAATTTTAGTTTCTGTGATAAGAAAAATACAACAGACTAACTCTAGTTCTTAACTTTGACCATGGCAAGTAAAATGCTATAGGTATTATTATTATTATTAAAACTAAAGTTTAAAGATACCCCATGTGAGATGAAAATGGGAATTATATTCTCATACACTGTTGAGCAGCTTCATCTGAGGAAAGAATGAACAACACACACATATATAAACAACTCTCAAAGACTAAAGTCTAAAGGTGGTTGAGATAACCTTTAAAAATGTTACTTAAATACATTATGGACAAATACTTAGAAAATTAAGCTATTTTTCCATTGCTGGAGAGTTGGACTCATAGCCAATCTTCCTGAGTCCTCCTAGGGTTTCTGAGGCTCCAAATCACATGGGTGAACACTGCCCATCTTTCTAAGAGTCACTTGGTGGGGTCAAACTGCCAGGCATGGTGTTTGCTCAGCAGTTCAACTCCTTATGGACTAGGTAACCAGAGACCCCCACTTTTTTACAGGGCTGTTTTAAAACTCTGATCATGCCTGGATAAGTCTGTTTTGTTTGGCATATGATAACTCTTGGTTGTTGAGCCAGAATGATTCATAGCTGACCCCTCCAACAGGTTTTCAGAGGCTTCATGATCTCTCTCCTTTGAAGCCACTAGTGGATTTGAACCAAAGAGGAGTCACCTGTGAGTGAGTAGCACAAATCCCTAAGGACTATGTCATATAGTAAGGGTCAGGGATTTCTAACAAAATAGGTTTAGATTTTACAAAATTCTTACAATGACATTTCCCCAATCTGACCTGAAACATAAAATTTTATTAGTCTAGAATCAATCCAGACTGTTTATGGAAATAATTTATTTCAGAATACTTAAAATATACTGTAAGTGATTTTTAGGAGGTCTTGGTGGCATAACGGTTAAAGGCTAACCCGCAAACTCAAAGGTTGGAAGTTTGAATCCACAACTGCTCTGCAGAGGGGAAAGTCTGTGTAACCTGTGTCTCTGAGGATTACAGTGTAGGGAAGCCAATGGGCAGGCAGCTCTGCTCTGTCTTACAGGGTCACGATGAGTTGGAATATACTTAGTGGTACACCATTCTTATTATCAAAAAAAACGAAAACAATTTGAAACTTATATGATTAAGCATCAATCATAAAAGCTTTAAAAAAACATCTATAAACTTACTTCACGAAGAGAAGTGGTTTCGCGAATAAAAAACATGTTAATTATTCCAAGGTATTTGGTTATTTTTGCTCCAGGAATGAAAGAGAGGGGGGTCATCTTAACCACCCCAACTGTAGAACTGGCACAAGAAGGAGCAGCACGATTCCGGAAACTGCCTTCACCCGTTGGACTTGGTTTTTCAATGGTCACAGCTAAAATTGGGAAAAGAAGAGAAAGCAACAAGTCAGTAGCTGGTAATTTTATTATTCCCTAAGGTTTCCAATTAAGTGGTGACAACATTCAGCTCTCTGTGAGGCTAAGCCATGTCATGAAAGACATTATCATGCACTGCATGCAATTTAAAAAGAGGAAGAAAGGAAAACATGAAAAGAAATGCTGGAATGGAATTCTTTTGGAAGATAAATGGCATTCCTGCAAAAGAAAATGTTGATGCAGTGTAGCTACACACACAATGATTGGTTATAAAGTGAAGAGAAAGGAAAAGCGGCAGAGCATTAAAAATTATCTGCTGTAAGAACAAATTATTACTAGGAGAGTGTGAAAGTTGTTTTACTTCCCAGTGCATTTTTTTCCATCCTTCTCAGACGACTTCATCATTATCAACTTGTAGATAAACCTTAACTGGTTGTAACAGGCTCCTTTCTCCCAAACCTTTTGATTAAATAAACTCATAATTCTAAAAAGTTCAAGAGTGACCTTGGCTGATAGTTGTTTATAAAATAACAAATGGTAACTATACACTAAATAACTACTATTAAGTACTGTTTCATACATGTCATCCTTGCAATGACCCAACAACCTAAGTATTATTGACTCCTTATTAACTCCATTTTGAATATGACGAAATTGAGGCTCAAAGAGATTCAGTAACTTGCCCAAGGTCAATCAGCTATTAAAATGGCATTCTGGATTCAAATCTAGATCTGGCTGGTTCCGGTGTTCTTTCCTCTAATACATAATACCTTCCCTGGTAATGGACAGTAAACTGTTTCACTCCAGCATATTTAATTCAAAGTCTACCAAAATACATGGAGTAAAAAGAAAAGACCTTATAATTAGTGAGTCTAATAACAGCAGTAAAGAGTCGTTAACTACTTTCTCTCCATTTTTTTTAGCCCTCTGAGATCACTTAGTAACTTACAAAACTACATAAATAACACTAGATGGTACCGTTAGTCTCTTAACTTCCTTCTGTCTACAAATCTATAATGTCCACTTCATACTTTTAAGATTCAACAAAGTAAGATTTTTAAAAACATAGTTAAAACTAGCAAGTCTACAGGCCATTCAACACTTTTGCTAAATAACCATCAGAGTCTGCAGCTTTCACACTCTAACATATGATTGATTGGCAATGTTATTACTGGGTTGTAAGGTCTAGCCTTCACCACTGGGAAATCAAGGATGTGCTTCTCAGATCATCATCATAATGTGGTAGAAATATCCGCCTACTTGTCTTAATTGATCCGCGCCTTATGGTCTGAGCTTTCAGTTTAATGAGCTCTATCCAGCTGCTGCATCTGTCTGCAAAGGAACTGTAATCAACTGACGTTGCTGAAAACACAGACAGAAAACAAAAGAAAAAACAAAGAAAAAATATGGATGACGTCTCTTGCTCGTCATAACACTCCTTCCGATGATGTAATATAACTGTAACTTAGAAAAAAGAACGGTCCTTTTTCAAGTCAGATAAGAGATGTAGAAGAGACAAGCTTTAGACACTGATTTGTCCAAAACCAAGTTCTCAGTTGGTTGGCTGAGCTTTGTGGTGATGTCACAGGTAAGTGGTCTCTAACGTAAATATCAATGAAAAGATCACACACTGGGCTTTAAAATAACTTTATTTATCACTATTTACACTTTTTGGTTGTTCCTATCTTAGAACTTTTCTTTACAACACAAAATAGAGTAAAATTCCCTACTTTAAAATAAATGTAAAAAATGAGAATCAGATGATGAATACATGAAAAAATAAATCATGAGTTGACTAAATTCTTATTAAAATATTTTTCTACTATTAGTAACAGGAAAGCCAAGGAGTCACCTTTGTTAATATTATGTTTACATGTCTAATTTTGGCATCAAAGACAAAATAGGTGAAAGGAATAGATGTGACACTAACAAGATCCTCCAAAGTTAAGGAGCTAATTTCTATTTTCTTTCTACAAACTGGAAAACTATTGAAATACTAAGAAAAACACAGAAGTATTTAGCTTCACTGATTTTTTAAAAAATGCATTCTAACTACAATAAAGCCACATCCTGGTGTCTTGTGTATCTCACTGACGTCTGTAATTTATAAGCACTACAGACCTACGTTTTCACAGCTTTGGTAACTGACTAATTTGCTTTGTTAGACAAACTCACCTCTCTGTGCAGCTGGTATACCTGAGTTAGAACTTGCACTCTCCAGGTGTTCTAATAAGACAATATGAAACACATTAGCTCAATGCTAAGTATTAAGCCAGTATCTGTTCTTTGCTGTTTGTTAATACCTTTTATAAGTCAGAAGAATAGGAAGAAATCTCTATGGTTTCATTATAAGAGCAAACCAAATAGAAGTATTAGGTTTAAAATGCAGTTTCTATTGATATATGAAAACCAAGTCTATTAATAAATATCATGCCAAAGGAAAACTACCTGTTTACTATGATGCAATGAGTTGTTGAAACTTTTAAAATCATGGGAAATAGAAACAAAGTAACAAATATTAGTAGAATGTAAGAATAATGAGTCAATGTGCTGGAAACAAATTATGAAATGAACATGAAAGAGAATGTCTGGATATTCAGTAGAAAACAATTAAAGGACAAAGATTGAAACAGTAAGATTATTAGAAAACAGTAAAAAGACAAAACGTCTCATGGACAAACACAAGCCCCTTATTAGCAATGACCTTCCTTCTCATCAACATCACTACCTGGAATTCACTATCAACTGCTCCCTCTACCGGTGGATAATGTAGGAACTCTCAACAAGCACCACGTTTATTTTCCAGTTACCTCATGAAAGTGGTACCTAAAAGTTATCTTATTACTTATCCATATTGTAAATATTGAAGGTACTGTATAAATGTAAACAGCTCAATAAAATAATTTTATAATCTATTTTTAATGTTCAAGTTCTACTAAGTCTAGCATATCTGAATTTTTGTTTCAAAGAATATTACAACTAAAACAGTATTAACATGCTAAAATTAAAGCCACTAGAATAATTTTGGCGCATTAGGGTTTTCTAAAAAACAAACTATAAACTATGTACTTAAGCCTTTTTTGTCTCTATTTAAGGTGCTGATCTTATAAATAAAAGTTAATAATTTAAAAAATATTATTTATATGGAATGTTCCTCCTAAATGGATATAATAAAAGTGTCTTTCTTTTTATTAAACAATGGCCACTAGCTAATATTGGAGGATATGCTGTAGCTGACTTATCATCCACCATATGGAGTTGGTGTGAGCAAATACTGACTGAAAAAGATCTAACAAATCTGTTTTGGAAGATATGTGTTATGACCATTCCTTATAAGCAAGGACAATGAGATGTAGTTTTTCACATTTTGTGTAGTTATCAAGAGGCCCGTCCCTGGAGAAAGATATGCTTGGTTGAGGGTCAAAGAGGAAGACTCTCAATACAATGGACTAATGCAGTGACTACAACAGGCTCAAGCAAGTGATGATTGTGAGGATGGCACATGAAGTAGTGTGTTATTGTGTTGAGTCTGACTCAGTAGCACCTAACAAGAAGTGTGTCCTAGTGACACGCTGGCTAAGGGCTCAGAAAGGCTGGCAGTGCTAATCTACCTAGAGATTGCAGGATAAAGAGCTGCTGACTGCTTCCATAAAGATTACAATCAATAAAATCCCATGAGCCAGTTCTACTAGTCATACAGGTTTACTCTGAAGTTGAAAGTCAATTTCATGGACCCAGAAAACCACCAGTGAGATCTACAAAATGCCCGTGAGGGAATAATGCTGTGAAAATGTGCTGAGACTGTAGACAGAAAGTCCTCTTGATTCAGAACATGGAATCTACCCACGGACCATGGCAGACCTATCACTGTGCCAGATCTCTAGAGACAGCTCACCCCATCAAATACTCTGAGAAGTATATTTGATCTGCACCCCTTTGTGTATCTCAAGAGATTATTGATTTTCACTATCTTGTACAGTGTAGACTTGCTAGGTGTAGAATTATAGAAAATATAGTTAAGAATATAAGCATTGGGAATGTTGTGAAATTCAGAAAAAAATGCAGACATATGTGTCACTAAAAAAAATTATAATAATGATCATTAAAATGAAATTTTCTTCTATACCAGTGAGACTGAATTCTCTAGTAGCAATTTTATATGACTTAGAAGGGGGAAAACACCTTCACTAAATAGAAAATATTTGTTCCCCTCTCTAAACTATATTAAATGGGAGTGAAACGCTATTTAATTGAAAAGTTGCAATTATTTTTTTATTATTTGCAATTTTCAGAATGTTTTTATAATAATAATGGCAATAATAATAAGATAACATCTTTGCACATAAGATTATAAATTGTTAAGAACTCACGTAAAACACTCATCAGCAATCGACTTATAGCTGATCCTCCTGATACAGCTTTTGGAAACTTAATTATTCATGAGAGGAGCCAATAGTGGATTTGAACCACCAGAGGGGCACCGAGTTTGAGTAAGCAAAGCAACTCCCTATGGACTATAAAGTAATTGCCCTTTGGGGAGAGTAAGATGGGAAAGGGGAGCTTTATTTTGGACGATAACTACTTAGAGCATGTTCAGTAGAGGCCAGTCCTTGGAAAGGAACATCCTGTTTGAAAAAGTAGACTGTGATAGAGCAAGACTCTTAAAGAGATGGACACACAGTGACTGCCAACAATGGGCTTAATTAAGTACAGCAGAGATGGGCGTAGGAGAGAGCAAGGTTTTCATCTTTTATAGGGTCAATATGGGGGTACTGGGCTTTTCACCATTTGTGCTTATTCTTACTGTTAATTGCCAATCAATCCTCACTCATAATGAGCCAACACCATGTGTTACAGGCTAGAACAGTTCACAGGGATTTCCTGACGATAATCTTGATGGATGCACAGCACCATGTCTTTCCTCTGGGAAGAGAATTCAGGTTGAAACCTCCAATCTTTAGGTTACCAGTTGTGTATAACTGTTTGTGGCACCCAGGGGCCACTGAGCAGTTATTACTTTAAAAAAAAAAGTTGTACAAAGTGTTGAAGAGAAAAAGCAGAGAAGGAGAGGTAGAATGTTTATTCTTTAGTTTCAAGTATGAAGGTAAATGAAAAGCTAGAGAAACAAAATATCTACACTGGTGACATTCTTAGGAAAAGGGTTTAAGAGAAGATTTTTAAAGCACTGTAAGATTTCCACCTACAGAATAAAAAGGTATGGAATAAGCATGTATCTGAGGAAGAACTGAGAACTGCAGGCTACAATGTGAATTGAAGCTCAAAATAAAGAAAATAAAGGTTCTTAGGGAGAAGAGATTGAGATTGTTAAAAATTTCAGCTTGCTCAGTTCCACAATCAACACTCTTGGTACCAGCAGTCAGGAAATTAAAAGACAAAATGCACTGAGAAAATCTGCTACCAGGGATTTATCCAGAGTGCTAAAGAGCAACGATGTCAATCTAGAGACTAAGGTGTGTTTGCACCAGGCCATGGTCTTTGCAATTACTTTCTATGCATCAGAGAACTAGACAATTAATACAATGAATCAGGATGAAAGAACTGATGCCTTTGAGTTGTGTTGCTGGAGGAGAGTACTGAACATTACATGGACTGCCATGAGAACAAACAGGTTTGTCCCAGAGACAGTGAAAGCATGTTGCTCTTTTGAGGTAAGGATTTTGAGGTTCCGTCTCACATATTTTGGGCATGTTGCCAAGAAGGACCCATGCTTGGAGAAGGACTTCATGCTTGGAAGGGTGGAGGGTCAGTGCAGAGGAACAAGATCCTGGATGAGATGGACAGACAGTAACTGGGGTGATGGAAGTAGGAGAGTCAGAGACAGCGAGACGGGCTCAGGAAAGGGCAGAGTTCAGGGGTAGTGACTCCATAGCACATAACTCAACAATAAGGAGACTTTACTTAAGCAGAACAAGTTTATCTTTTAATGTGTTTACTATGATCTCATTTTTTTTTCCTTAGAGAAAAGGTTAAAGATGAACTAATCCAGCTGAATGCTCCCATCACAGATTGGTGTGAATAATTCAAGGTTCTATCTAGTAGCCTCAGAGTCTAAATCCCTCCACTCCTGAGTGCAGAGAGACTTCCTGTGTTACATGTTTCTCAAGAGAAGGCACTGCAGAAATAAGTAGCAGGGCTCATTGGCAAACTGGTCATTCCGGCTAACAAGAAATAAATAAAAAGACTATGGAAAATACAAGGTAAGATTTAAGAAAAAAGACTGTTTATTGTTCAGGGGCAGAAATCTCATTACAAATCTTGCCTGCTCTCTGAGGGGTGAATGCTTGGTTGTAAGCCATATGCATCTGTGTGGAAGAGTCTAACACATAATACACATTACACATGTTAAGTCTCCAGTCTACCTGCAGACACTTGATCCACACCTCTTATAATTTTCTTTAGTACAAGAAAAAGATTCTTTAACTCTTTCAAAAAGATTGCCCAGTTATCATTTGGTATGCTTGAGGGTTTTTCCTTCTTTCTAAATGGAATGAAACAATTTTTAGAGGACAGATTGATGGAGAAAATTTTTAAAGCATTGTGAAGAGATTAGCTGGGACTGACTCTGGTTAAAAGAAATTTAGTGGAAATGAGCATGTTGCTATCGCTAGGTGCCATCAAGTCAAGTAAGACTCAGACTGACCCTATGAACACCAGCTCTGAACCCTGTCCTATACTGTGCCACCATCCTTATCATCACTGACACACTTGAGGCTATTGTCACATTCACTGTATCAATCCAATTTCTCTAATCAAAATGTGACAAGGATTCTTTCTCCCTCAATTATATTTTATCACGTTCTTCTAAAGTTTGAGACTTTAACTTTCTGGTAAATAATCTTCCATAATCAGTGATCTAGCCATTGGTTAGCTGTAATAAAGTTGTACATTGATCTCTACCTCTTTTGACTACTTACTCATTTTACATCAGCAGAACTTTCACATCATTTTTCTGAATAATTTAAAAAATTTGACACAATCTTAACTAGACAGCTTAAGAAAATTACCAAAATTCTGAAAAAACTCTTAAATTCTGAAAAGATCTATTAAAATATATGGAACTTGGGCTCTACAAATTCTAATTATTTTCTTTGCAAATAATTTCAGTTTTGAGTTATTAGTAAAAACTTAGTGCTGTTTTCCTTTGGAAATTTCCACCATTCTATTATGCATTTGTTAGCTATGTACTATACCAATAAAAGCTGGATTAATGATCTGAGTTAGATTAGTAATATATATAAATACATATATATGTATATATATGTGTGTGTGTGTGTGTGTATATATATATATGTATTCACTGTAAATTTTATCCACTGCTATATTCAAATATTGACAGAATGTGAATTAAAGAACTAGATCATAGTTATAAATTATTAAGGCATGGGGAAAGAAATAATTTCAAAATTCATAATGTAAAAAATGCAACTGCAATATACAGGTAGTTTGTATGTGTGTGTGTGAGCACGTGTGTAAGACAATAAAGACAATGAGCATCTAAATTCAGGTCATTTATTCATCTAAAGCTACACTCTATATGCTCTTCAGTTCCCTTTTTCTGTACTTCCCTCTCCATTTATACATATCTACTCTTGTCATTCTTTGATCTTCTAAAACATCTACATTTTAGTTAAAAAACCCAACTCAATTTCTCTCTGTTCTTATTTCCTGTTGCTCTGACTCTCTGGATTGGATTTGGCTGTCCTCAAGCTAGGATTTTTTGCTCCTCTATCTCTATCAATTCACTTCCCTTCTTTCCTATCCAAGTCGTGGATCAGTTTCTCACACATTTTCTTCTCTTTAGTTTGTTTTGCTATCTCATATTTGAGTATAGCAGAACTGGTTTGGAGGCACGGGATAAGACAGGATTCTGATCTGCTGTTCACATTGACTCAAGGACACCACATTCTCTTTATTTCAGTTCTGCTGTTCATTGCTGTGGCATCCAAGGTCAAGCAGAATTTTATTATTTTATTTTTTCTGACATTTTCGTTTTAGTAATAAAAGATATTTAAAGAAAAGGAAACAGACATGTCCAGCTTAGTTAATATGTGTACCTTAACTAGTATAAAGAGCTACATATACTTCAAAGAATTCAGACCTATTTGCTGGAAAAGGTAAAAAATGTATTATCTAGCTTTTTATATATTTTAAATTCTAATTGCCACTTTAAAATAATGTGAGGCAAGTTATTAAATTTAAAATGTTATATTCTAATTTAAACTTTTATCTATTTAAAAGTAAACCTGACCCCCGAGCAAAATAGTTTTTATAAAAACTTCTGATACCGATACCTTGTTGTGTATAAATCAATTTGCTTTCTTTTATATTATAAACTAGATTTTGGCCTATACTTGTCAGTTAGTTCTTTTCACAGACCTACCTACAGTCAGCAGGTGCTGTATGACAAGTATTCCTGACAGTCTACAGTTTAGGATTTTGTACCTAAGGTAAACACTCTAGCATAAAGAAAAGGGAAGGGTGTAAAGGCTATATTATCTAATATAAAAATCATTCCAAGAGGCTATGAAAGCAGAGAGTGACCTGAGTTTTAAAGTGTTAAGATTATCAATATTTTAAATGAAATTATTCTCTTTTTACAGATTGCTGTTGTTGTATACTGTTAAGTTGGAACCAGCTCATAGCTGACCCTCTAATGGGTTTTCAGAGGCAGAAAACTGCACAGAGGATACTGCCCATCTTTCTCCTGCGGCACAAATGCTGGACTAAAACCATATGCCTTTGGGTTGGCAGTGCATCTCCTAAACACTAATGCATCACAGCACCTGTATTACAGAAGGGTTAGAATGATAAGATACTTGAAATATATTTAAAGTGATAAATGATTCATACACATTTGCTTAATTTAAGTTTTCAGTCCTATAATATGGATATCCAACATTTACCTAAAGTGATATGTAAATCTTTTATAAAAAGTTATTGTTCTATGCAGTTGAGTTGGAGTCAACTCATCGCTGATAATCCTCCAGCAGGTTTGCAGAGGCTGTGAAATGTACAGGAGACTATCCTCCTGAGGAGCAGCTGCTGGATTCGAACCAGACTCAAAAGTAGTAGCACAACTCTTCACCCTCTATGCCACCAGAGATCTCTTCTTAAAAGTACAAATCTATAATTTCTTTTTTAATTATTTTTTAATGCAACATATATTTTGTTACAACATATCCTTTTCATTTAAATTTTTCCCTATTCATTCACTGTTGCACATTTTCCTCCTTGCCCAGCCCTGCTCCCAGTTCATTTTTCTCTTTGAAGAAAAAAATATAGTAATTCTTTCATTGTTAACCACTCCCCCAAGTCCACAGTCCTCTTTAATATGCATTTCTTTTCCTGTAATCTTGTCATGAAAATAATACTTAATCCTATATTCCTTTTAAACTGTTCTCTCCCTCATCTGTTTCAAAGCAGATAATGTATACTGTATAGTTTCTTAGATCAATTAAAATGTATGAGGGAGAAAAACAATACAGCTTTTTGGGAGAGTGGCATTTTTACTTTAAAAGCTTAGGGAAAATAAAATGTAAAATAAATATAAAGAATTGCTGAACTAACTTCACCCAGAAATTCACTCTTTATTCTACTTGCTATCTTTTTTGCATATATATTTTTCTACATAAGTCTCTTGAACAGTTTCAGAAGAAAAACAGAAATATGGATATTAAGGATGAGAGAAAAGTATTACACATATGGTAAAGGGAAACTGCTACAAATAGCTGCTTTCACTCAGCAGCATAGTGAAAAGAGTTTCTGTTGATTTCACATCAACCACATTTCTCATAGTATTCATCAAACGATTTTCATGATTTTCAAGGGATTTGAATATCCTCCGAAAATCACTTAGGTTCACCCTTCTTTAACATATTGGGGGGCAGAGGTAATAATCAAGATAACCACCAAGGTAACACCAAATCAACCATAAATTAGAAACGTACACCAAATTATTCGTTACCTTGAGAAATCAAACCACATATAACAAAAGATATAAGAGAAAACCTGAACATGGATGGACAATTCAGGCCTAGGCTTACTCTACACAGTAAATTAGAACATATATAATTGGAGCACCTTTTCTTCACATGACTTTTGCCCATTTTCAATAACATAAAAAGGGAAGGTTTATCTACAAGTGAGAAGATGGAAGTATTAATGAACACATTATGCTTAACCCTTGAAACTACTCTTCCTATCAACATAAAAGAAAATGAATTTTAATCATTTGTTCTAGTGTGATAAAAACATAAAATGTGAACTTAAATTCTGAATTTTTTTAATTAAAAAAAGACTTACTAGCTTCACTCACTACCAAAACTATATATTTATTCATGCGGCAACAAGAGTTTGCATATAAAGAAGCAGACAAATCTTTTGAGCATTTAGTCCGAAATTCTTACCATTCTCGCCTGTCTGGTTCCTCTAAATTACTATGTGGAACTTTCCTTAGATTGTACTAAAAATCTTTTTTCATATTAAGATCCTCAATTATTGCACTCTTCAAAGACCTTTCAAATATCTTTCTTATCCTTGAACTTTCCAAAACAGTAAGAGTTAACTTTTAAAACTGTATTTAATATAACCATGTCTTCTTGAAAGGACTTGAAGATGCAGAGACAATAAACACAAAACATACACTACAATTTACAAAACTATTTACAAAAAGGTACAGATAAATTTTTTAGAGCATTTACTGATGATGATGGTGATGATTTTAAAATATAATGTTCAAGAAAAACTACATAAATAAAAAAATTACATATATTTTCAGGTAAACTGTGTAAACATTTTAGACATATTATTTAGTATTAGATATGATATTGATAATGGTGATTGTGATAATGGTAAAAGTGACATGATCTGATTCAATGATTTTCAACCTGTTAAAAACTCTTTCTCACACAAAATCACAGGCAGCAGACTAATTAGTAAAATGATACATCATTGAAGCTTCTCTAGTTCAGAAAAATAGGGAGCTGGCAAACTTGTCCTTTCTCTTCTTCCCACCTTCCCCCCTAGATCCTGGAGGCATCCCTGAAGACCCTCTATGGCTGTGAGGAGAAGAGTTTTTATAATGCTGCTTTAACTGATCTGAAGCAATTTGGGGGAAACGGAATTTAACTTAAATTCAGTATCACAGGGACTAATATGACACTAATTTATTTTTTAATAAAATGAACATGTTAATGAATGAATAACCATAAACTATAGAAATTAAAGGAATCACAGAATTTAAAAGGCTAGAAAGAATGGCAACAATTCTACAAATCTGTTTTAACATTCTAGATGAGGAGCTGAGGCTTGATGAGGTTGAATAATTTGCCCAATTCTTTACTATTTTACCAGGAACTGAAGTAAGAAGAGAACTCTGGTCTGTTGCTCTTTTACTCTATCACAAAGCTCTCTTTCTGCTCCCTAAAATGACTTGTAAGTATTTCAGGTACTATTCAGATATAACTTATTCAACATTAATTCTTCTCTCCTTGTTCTTCAGTTCAGAAGACATCACTGGGCACAAGTATACTAATGACTACAAAGCACTGATGATAATAACCTTTGAAAACATTCTGAAAATGATTACAGAAACTGTACACAAACTAGGTAACAGGACTGGGTTAGATTTTAAATTTAATCTTATCTTGATTAATTTAAACATAGTAAAATTTGTTGCCAACATAAAAAAAATTGAACTAGCAGGGATCCTATATCTATAATATAATATCAGTTTCTTCAGATTAAAATTCAATCAAGTGGGGTTTTTGTTGTCTTTTTCTTTGTCTTCGATTAGAATACCTCTGCAACTCCCTTCTCTACTACTGCAGAGTCAGGACGAATGGAAAGATACTGTAAAGTGATTCTGAATGAACCTTGCATTAAGTTTTTATATTTTTTTAAAAGCAAGCAAGCTTGTTATGATAGAAGTTGCATAAAAGTTCTTCTTTCTGCTCAAGAAGCTATACTAAATGTATAAATCTTAGCTCACAAAACTTTAATTTTTTTACCTCTACTATTTCAAGGAAGCTTATGGATTCTAAAATTGTGTATGCTGTTGTTTACTGTCAAGTCAAAATCAATCCACAGCTGACCTTCCAGTGGGTTTGCAGAGGCAGTTAAATCACCGGGGAGAAGACTGCCTATCCTTCTCCCACAGAGCTCCTGGTACAACTGTGTGCATTTAGGATTGCAGCATAGCTTCTCAAAAGTGGAATTTTGGGTCATGACAGAAAAAAAGCTGGCCTAGTGTTACCTTGTTAGGAAGTCTAGAATTTTAAAGCAGATTATCTTTTCACTTTAAAAATATCAAACAAAATCTGTTTATCCACTATAGATAGGTCTTGAGTTGAAAAAGATCTTCTGACATATAATATGCAATGTGAATATAAAACTAACACAATACATTAATTTGGTATAAGCTAAAACATCAGCAAGAAGAAATGATAAAATAATTTTACTTTTAAAATTTAAGGATTAGAAAAGCTAATTTGGTTTCAAATAACATGTGTCATCTCTCAGAATTAAAAATTTATATAAAAACATAACTATATTTATTGCATATGCAGTGTTAAGAAACCAAGTATAATTCTGAAAACTTTTATAATAAAAATGTGGTTAAAAAAAGCATCTTTCACCTTTCTTCAAAGATTTTACAGATCAAAATTGATTTACTGCTACTAAATTCAAAGGAGCAATCATTTTTCATTTGGAAAAACAGCAGTAGGTTTTAAGTATGCAATAAAGCTTCTCAATAAGAGTTGAGGTATGGAAAAACTAAGAAGCACATTTCATTCTCAAATGCATTTTCCTCACCTTCCCAAAATGTGTGTGTGTGAGTGCGCGTGTGTATGAAATGATACAAATTTTTGTAAGGATTTAATTACTGCAGGAAAATATTGTACTTAAAATAATGTAAACACTAAGTATACTGCGTGAATAATTATTTTGAGAAGTATAAGACTTTGTAAATACAAATATAATACATTTAATATGTGAGAATAGTGTATCATATGATAAATTACCTTAATACTTTGTGATGAATTTACTGGAGAAATTAAAATAAAACTAGTATTAGTTTTGCCCTTTTATGAGCATGAAGAAACATACAATGAAGTAATAAATATTCACCTCAATATTATATAAGATTGCTTATAATGAGGATACAATGGAAGGACTAGAAACTAGGATTTGTGCTTTCATTTCTCTTACGTAACCAACCTTTAGCTGGCGGAAAAGGATGAGAAGGGAGTGAATCAGAACAGAGTTCCAGAGGAAACTGAAGGAGTTCTTCATTGTCTGTAGAAGCTTAAAAGGTAAATGCAAGAAAAACACTAATTATTAGTAATAATTTATTAATCAATTGAAAATAAGTTAACAATCTGGATATACAAACTACCTCAATTCTACTAAAGTTGGGTCAATTCTGACTGCCACATTCGGGTTTCTATGGGTTATAAATTCTGACAGCAGACTGCCATTTCTTTATTGGTGAGAGGCTGTTCAATTCAAATTACTGATTTGTTAGCGGATATAGACTTGAACTGTAACTATTATTATAATACCTCTTGGGTGGTAAATTTCATGCTAACAGCTAATAACTGAAAGAGAGGAGATTCAAGTCCATCCAGTCACCTTGGTGTTGCAGCCCTCAAAAGTCAGCTCCTGAAAGCCTTAGGACAGGTCTACTCCGACACACAAGGGGTTAGCATGAATTGGAAATAGAATACTACATTGCACCTTAACAGTTCTAGGAGACTTAAGCTATTATCTATCTTCTTTGATTAATACCCGAGCACAAAAATCTTCACTATATCCACTTGACATTAATGTTCAAATCTTTTAAATACCATCGAATTAGATAAACAAATTTTTTTAAAACCCAGACTTTTAAAAGCAACTAATTGTGAATAAGGAGCTCTGGTGGCTTAGCAGTAAGAAGCTGCACCGCCAATGAAGAATAAGGCAGTTCAGATCCACAAACTGCTCCATGGGAGAAAGATGGACCGTTTCCTCCTGTGTGATATACAACCTCTGAAACACTGCTCGAGGGTCAGCTATGAGTTAATTCTGATTCAAGAGTACACAAAAACAATTATGAATTCTTGAGCCACAAACTTGACAGAATGGAAAACCTTTTCTGGTCCACCCCCCCATTTTCCAGAAAAAAATAATCTGTTTTTAATAATTGTTGTTGTTGCTATGTACCGTAGAGTCAGAAATGACCCATAGCTGACCCTCCGGCAGGTTTTCAGAGGCAGTTTTATTCCAAGAGAGCAGATCATTCATCCTTTTCCCTCAGAACAGCTGGTGGCTTCGGGATTGCAGCGCCACGTCTTGCCAGTAGGCCACCAGAGCTGCAGTTGGTTCCCTTATGCCACTGAATGGGATCTTTGAAGGGCATATCATAATTTCACGAAAAAAAAAATAAAATAAAAATATTTTTAAACATTTGTGTTGGTTGGTAGCTCGATTTCTATGCTTAAGAGTTAGAATTACAAGTGAGTTAGTGTTTATTATGTTAAGCCTAAATTTTGCTGGAGTAAGAACAATCTGAGAAGCTGGTGAGTATTATGGAACATTTTTTGAGGAAAAATGCACAAGGACATACTTTTGGTGACTTCTATCACTGAGTTCCCATTATTCCTCAAGGACTTCATCACAAATTCCAGGACAAAAATCCCTGAATTACTACAGGATTACATCTATTCCTCACTATCTTATTATCTAACATTTTGCATTTTTGACAAGAGGAATAAATTTAATCGGACTACTTTGTGTACTAATTACATAAATCTGGTAGTTATAAATGGCAAGGTATGTGATCGAAGTAATTCTGGCTATGATAATAAAGTTATACACCAATTTGCCCTGGCCATGATCCTCAATGGTTTAGTAATTACATAATGCTCTAATTCGGTAGTTACATAAGGATGTAGTAATCCTTCATTGTGCCTAATGCCGATTTTTACAAAGCCACATAGTCTTTGGAATCTATGTTGTCAAGTAGGTTTGATAGCCTATAATCAAAGTTAAGAACATGGAATCATTCTCTCAATAAGTATCAGTCAAGTACCTACATATTTACGTGTGAAAAATAACAGTCATATGCTTATTCATGCAATTGTCTTGGTAGTGATAAACAGAGAAAGAGAGTGGTATTTTTTAAGAAATAATTTAATCTATCAGTCCTTTGCATTTTATTACTGAACTATACATGGACAAATGGGCTACATTTTTAATCTACCAAAGGTTTACCTCTTTGCAATGACTTTTCAATATGTGGTTTTGTAGTTTGCAAAGCCTGGTTTTTGTCAAAAGTTATTGCAACTGCTGTGACTGTAACCTAGAATAAAAGAGTTAAGATTAACAAAAATAACTGCCAAAATAAGTTTCCCACATATCCTCTTCAGTACTATCAAACAGCCTGTACAATTTGCTCACCACCTTTCCTGTTAAAGATCCTCAAGGATAATTATATACAAACTGAAGCAATTAAATTACAACTAGACTCAATGTGTTTATCTAAGCCTATATATTCCAGAAAGTTCCATAGCAAACTTTCTCCTGAAAGAACTACATATCCTATTGTACACATGGCTGGAACAACACCTGAAAACTAGGGTTCAAACAAAAGAATTAAGAGTCAGGAACTTGTTAACATATGATTAGAAACATTTTGATGAAAAGTTTGTACTTACAGCATACAATCAATGTATAATTATAATATTAAAACAGATCAGATAAAGTTAGAAATATCTGTTAATAACTGAATCTTAATTACCTGAATTAATTCATCTTCAGGCAGAGAGACTGTAAAATTTACATGGCAAAGGCAGCAAGGAATCATAGATCTTAGTTTAAAATATAGACTCTGCAAAAAAAATATATTAGTAACTTCATTTCCTTCAATTTACAAATCTGTTAATTCCTGATTTTTAAACAAATCAAATTATATAATGGCAAATACAAAGCATTAAAGTAAAGTTGATCCATTTATTTTGTCTAGTCATAAATAGAAAAGATTTTCAGATTTTAGTAGAAAATAAAATGTAATCATATTTATCAACTCAGAGTAAATGATAATGTAAGAAAAATACCCTAAAAATGACCTAAGTAGAATATATTCTTATGACATTTAAAGATTTAGAATAACCTAAAAATTTATTTATAGTAGAGTTGGACAATGACTAGGGAGGATAGAAGGAGAATTGACGCCTTTGAGCTGTGGTGCTGGAGAAGAGTATTGAATGTACCATGGACTGCCAAGAAAACAAACAGATTCATCCTAGAGAGGGTTAAACCAGGCTGCTCCTTGGAGGCAAGGATTCTGGGGCTTTGCCTGACATACTTTGGACATGTTGTAAGGAGAGACAGGTCTTTAGAGAGGGACATCATGCTGGGTAGAGTAGAGGGACAGCGCAGGAGGAGAAGACCCTCTATGAGGTGGACTGATTCAGTGACTGGGGTAATCGGGATGGGTGTGTCAGAGGCAATGAGATTGGCACGGGATAGAGCAGGGTTTAGGGCTGTTGTACATAGGGTCGCTATGAGTCGCAAATGACTCGACGGCACATAACAACAACAACAACAGATTATACTAAGAAGACAACTTTAGCATCTCACATGCTAAGAATGTATAAAAGCAACTCAGCCCACAATCATGTCAGATATTCCAGATAATATACATAGAACTTTTTAAAAAAAATATGATTCTTAAATGTCTCAACTAAATTTCAGTCATCAGAAGATTCCTACCTTGAGCAAATTTTCACAAAGATCATTAAAGTTCTTATTAAGAGCTTGATTAGTCAGGTTAAGACTGCTTAATCTGATTACTCTTACTGATGTGAACATCTAAAAATGAAAAGATTAACAAGTCAGTACATTCTTTTTAACTAAATGCTGTAACATCTGGCAAAACTGTCAAATAATGGACAATAATAACTAATATGGTATAAAAAAGGATAGCATTTAATTGCAACAAAGTGGTCAGAAAAGAATATATAGTGTCAAACATAATTAAGAATAAAATGTTTACCTGTATTTCAGATGTCCAATTATTTATACCAGGCATAATTTCTGTATTGCAACTATAAAAGCCTGTCAAAACAAGTTTTAATTAAAAAAAATTTTTTTTTAAAAAACCAGCAATAAAATTTACTGGTGTTAAGTCCAACTCTCCACTGGGTTTCTAAGGCTATAAATTTTAACAAGAAGTGATTGCCCATATTTCTTTCACACACTGCTTGATTTTGAACTGCTGACTTTTGGTTAAGAAGCCAGTACATTATTATACTAAACCACCACAGAAGAGCTCCTTTCAATAAATGATAGTAATTCATTTACTTTGTCAAAAAAGAACAGTTATCAACCACGTCATGAAGTCTCAAGTATAAAGTCTTTCTATGGCATATCTACACATTCCGTGAACTTTTAAGATATTTGTCTATAATTAATCTATGCATTTCATTAATATATAAAATGATTACAGTTCTGTTTCACCTAAATTTTAACATAAATACTTTAAAAGCATGTTTTCTCAGTCTTGGAACAATATAGCACAAGATAGACTGACACGGTAAAGCCTTTTAATGGTATCAGAATGATAAACTAGTAAATGACATGCAAACGTAGTTTCATATAAAAAATGAAAAAGTAATAGTTCTCTCTTCACCTGAAGGTGGAGGAACATCAGTAAGAAGAGAGTGTACATCTTCCATGGCATCTGTGTCATCAATCTGAAAATAAAAGTAATTAAAAGTAGCAAAATGTACCTGCCTCAGCATTTTATTCTTTTAAGAACTACTTATATTGCTTCAAAGTGACAAAAGCAACTTTAACTTTTACACAGGCATATGAAGAGATAGAAGTATACAAATGGGAGAAGAACTGCTCAGAAAAAAGAAAAGTGAGAGAAGTTGCAAACTTGAGAAATGCAATCAACATTGTTGAAATGTACATGCTGAACGTACATCTATTTTGGTGTTTGTATTTTTGCCAATATTTTATTATGTATTATCTAATTATATTGAATGATATTTTTAATTATAATTATATTCATATGATAATATCCGTACACATACAAGGAAGTCCAGTGAATACCACCATCATTTAAATATATGCACCAACAACCAGAGCCAAAGAGAAGGAAACAGAAGATTTCTACCAGCTTCTGCAGTCAGAGGTCAATAGAACATGCAATCACGATGCCTTAATAATAATGGGTGACTAAAATGCAAAGGTTGGAAATAGAGAAGAAGAATCAGTAGTTGGAAATCATGGACTTGGTGACAGAAATGAAGACAGAGATAGAATGATAGAATTTTGCACGATCAACGACTTATTCACTGCAAATCTATTTTATAAGAAACGCAAACGCAGGTTATCCACATGGATTCCACCTGATAGTATACACAGGAATCAGATCAATTAAATCTGTGGAAAGAATTGCTGGAGAAGCTCAATATCAGCTGTGAAAACTAGGCCAGGTGCTGATTGTGGAACAGACTACAAACTACTCATATGCAAGTTCAAGCTGAAGCTGAGGAAAATTAAACCGAATCCACGGGAACCGAAACAAGACTTTGAGTCTATCCCACCTGAATTTCAGAACCATCTCAGGGACAAGTTTGAGGCCTTGGACATTAATGAGCAAAGATCGGATGAGTAGTGGAAGGATATCAAGAATATCATCCAGGAAGAATGCAAAACGCCATTACAATGACAGAGGAGGAAGAAAAGACCAAGATGGATTACAGAAAAAACTATATATTGCACTGGAGCACCAAGAAGCCAAAGCAAAGGGAAGAAATCAAGATATTAAGGAGTTGAAAATGATTCCAGAGGGCAGTGCAGGAAGACAAAGTAATGTATTATAAGGAAATGTGCAAGGAGGTGGAATCAGAAAATCAAAAGGGCCGAACTTACTCAGCATTTCTTAAGCTGAAGAAACTGAAGAACAAATTTAAACCTCAAGTTGCAATTCTTAAAGATGCTTTGGGAAGAATAGTAAATGATCCAGGAAGCATTAAAAGAAGATGGAAAGAATATACAGAATCATTGTACCAAAAGGAATTGGTGGACACAGAAGAATTTCATGAAACGTTTGAGCAAGAGTTTGTGGTGATGAAGAAGGTAGTTCTAACTGCTCTGAAAGAACTGGCAAAAACCAAGGCCCCAGAAATTGATGGCATACCAACTGACATACTTCTACAAACAGATGCTGTCCTGGATTTGCTCATCAAATTGTGCCAGGAAATACGGAGGATAACCACCTGGACAACTGACTGGAAGAGTTCTGTATTTGTTCCTATTCCAAGGAAAAATGACCCAACAATGCAGGAATTATTGAACAATATCACTGATATCACATGCAAGCAAGAGTCTGCTGAAGATCATCCAAAAAGACTGGAAAAGCACATCAACAGAGAACTGCCTGAAGTGCAGGCTGGATTTAGAAGAGGCCGTGGCACTAGGGATATTACAGCTAATGTCAGATGGATCTTGGCTGAAAGCAGGGAGAACCAGAGGGATGTCTATCTGTGTTTCATTGACTATGCAAAGGCACTTGACTGTGTGGATCACAACAAACTGTGGTTGACTCTGAGAAGAAAAGGGAATCCCAGAACATTTGATTGTGCTTATGCAAAACTTCTAACTGGACCAGGCGGCGGTCGTCAGAACAGAGCAAGGAAACACTGCATGGTTCAAAACTGGGGAGGGTGTGTATCAAAGATGTGTCCTATCTCCCTATCTTGTCAGCCTATATGAAGAACAGATTATCCAGGAGGCTGGGCTCTATGAGGAGAAGTGTGGTGTCAGGAATGGAGCTAGGCTCATCAACAATCTGTGTTATGCAGATGACACAACCCTTCCTGCTGAAACTAAGGAGGATCTGAAGTGCTTGCTGTAGAAGGTCAAGGACTGCAGCCTCCAATATGGACTGAAGCTCAACATCAAGAAAACAAAGACTCTCACCACTGGGTCAATTGGCAGCATCATGACAGATAAGGAAAAGATTGAGATTGTTGACAGCTTCAGTTTGCTTGGCTCTACAATCAACACTCTTGATACAAGATACCAGGAAATTAAAAGATAAATTGCATTGGGAAAGTCAGCTGTCAAAGACCTCTCCAAGGTACTGAGGAACAACAATGTCAGTTTGGAGACTAAGGTGAGCCTGACACAGGCCATAGTCTGCAATTACTTGCTATGCACCAGAGAGCTGGACAATGACTAGGTATGATAGAAGGAGAATTGATGCCTTTGAGCTGTGGTGCTGGAGAAGAGTACGAATATACATAGACTGCTAGAAGAACAAACAAGTTTGCCTTGGAGAGGGTGAAGCCAAGCTGCTCCTTGTCGTCAAGGATTCTGAAGCTCCGTCTGACATACTCTGGACATGCTGCAAGGTGGGATCAGTCCTTAGAGAGGGATGTCATGCTTGGGAGGGTGGAGGGACAGTGCAGGAGAGAAGACCCTTGATGAGATGGATTGATTCCGTCACTGGAGTAATGGGGATAGACATGTCGGAGTCAATAAGATTGTCAAAGGATAGAGCAGGGTTTAAGGATGTTTTATATAGGGTCACAATGAGTTCCAAGTGACTCGATGGCACACCACAACAATTATAATAATTATAGAGAGCTCTGGCAGCTTAGTGGCGAGAAGCTGCGCTGCAATCCTGAAGGCACATGGTTTGAGGCCAACAGCTTCTCTGCAAGAGAAGGATGACCATCTCCTCCCGTGCAATTAACTGCCTCTGAAAACTCGCCAGAGGGTCAGCTATGAGTTGGTTCTGACCATCGGTAAACAGCAACAACAATAATTATAGCATAACATTATATTATAATACAATAATTTAATTATATTGAGTAATTATATAGCATAATGAATCTTTTGATGGTTATATTTTTAATAAAAAAGAAAAAGCAAGATAGCATATAAGTAATAAGAGGATAATCACTTCCAATATAAAAGTACATTTACTCTCCTAAAAAGAAAATATTAATACTATACTTTCAAGGATCATTTCATAGTTCATTACTAAATAGAAAAAATTAAGGGACCAGGAAAAAAGCAATCATCCTAGATCAAAATAGCAACTTGAAAATATTGTCTAATATCTGTAAATGTCTTAACAGTAGTAATGCATATTTTATGTAGCTGTATATATAGCTGTAAAAATATCTGAATAGTACAAAATTAAATATTTTAAATATAAATATATACCAAGTCAAAAACGCCTTCTTTTTTTTAATTAACCATGAGAATAAATTTCAAAAGACCTGCAGTCTGATATTTCAACTTTCTGCATTAATACAGTATAGTAACAAACTTTCATTAACTAAATATTAGAAAACTCAGAGATATCAATGGTTTCAGGCCACCATAATAAAACAATATGGCAATAAATCTAGTCACGCAATTTATTTTATTTTTATTTTCTAGTATTTATAAAAGCTACACTGGCATTACATCATGGTTTATTTTGGAGTCCTGGTAGTGTAGTACATAATCAAAAGGTCACCATTCTGAATTCACCAGCCACTGCACACAGAAAGCTGAGTGATCTCATAACAGTAGAGATATACAGCTACAGAAACTTGATGGAGGGTCATTATATATCAGTACTGACTTGACAATGGTGGGTTGGTTTTTAATAGTCTGTTAAGTCCAATCACATTATGAAAATGTTTGAAATATTGCAAGAATTATCAAAATGAGACATCATGACTACATGCTAATAGTGATCCTCATAGTAAATAGTGCCAGTAGACTCGGGCGGATGTGTCATTGCCACAAACCTTCAACTGTAAAAAAACATATTGTTTATGTAGTGTAATAAAAGGTGAGCTCTGGTGGCCTAGTGGCAAGAAGCTGCACTGCAATCAAAGAGGTACACGTTTCAAATCCACTGGATGCTCTGCTGAAGAAGATGGTATGCAGAGCAGATTTTCCGGGAGGTTGGGCTCTATGAGGAGATTTGTGGCATCAGGATTGGTGGAAGATCTATTAACAATCTGCGCTATGCAGATGACACAACCCTGCTTGCTGAAACTGAGGAGGACCTCATGTACTTGCAGCAGAAGGTCAAGGACTGCAGCCTTCAGTATGGACTGAAGCTCAATGTCAAGAAGACAAAGATTCTCACCACTGGACCAATTGGCAGCATCAGGATGGATGGCGAAGAGATTGAGATTGTTCACAGCTTCAGTTTGCTCGGCTCCACAGTCACCACTCTTGGCACCAGCAGTCAGGAAATCAAAAAGCGTATCGTGATGGGAAAGTCTGCTGTTAGGGACCTCTCTAAAGTACTCAGTAGCAACGGTGTCTCTCTGGAGACTAAGGTGCGCCTGATACAGGCCATGGTCTTTGCAATCACTTGTTATGCATCAGAGAGTTGGACAATGACTAGGGAGGACAGAAGGAGAGTTGATGCCTTTGAACTGTGGTGCTGGAGAAGAGTACTGAATGTACCATGGACTGCCAGAAAAACAAACAGATTCACCTTGGAGAGGATTAAAGCAAGCTACTCCTTGGAGGCAAGGATTCTGGGGCTTCGTCTGACATACTTTGGACATGTTGCCAGGAGGGACGGGTCCTTGGAGAGGGACATCATGCTTGGGAGGGTGGAGGGACGGCGCAGGAGGGGAAGACCCTCTATGAGATGGATTGATTCAGTGACTGGGGTAATCGGGATGGGTGTGAGAGAGGCAGTGCGGTTGGCGCAGGTTAGAGCAGGGTTTAGGGCTGTTGTGCATAGGGTCGCTAAGAGTCGCAAACGACTCGACGGCACATAACAACAACAACAACAACAGTGTAATAAAGCAGAATACAATAAAATTATGTATGCCCATAGAGAACTGTTTTACAACAGATACATTGAAAGGCAGATTTGAAAAGTACTACTTTTTCTTACAGTGTAGTATTTCATTGTGAATAATGAAAATACACCGCTGACATAAATTCCCACTATTAGCAAAATACTCAGGATCTCGTGCATTCTCCAACTGTTACACCTCTTATCTTTGCTCCTTCTCTTATTCATCTGAAGCACCATTTATGTCAGTATCCCAGTCAGGCCATATATATCAACAGGGTTTTAAATTTATATTTCAGTTAATCCTTTGAATTACTTAGAGACTTTGTTAAGCAGATCCTGAAGCACATTTTTACATTTTCATCTTCTAGGTCACAAGTAGGGTCAAAGAATTTGCATTTCTGACAAGTTTCAGGTACATGATGTACACAAAGGTTGTTGGACTACACTCCAAATAACCAGTTACTGCAAAGCCAATCGCAATTCCTGGCAACCTGGATTGTGTCAGAATAGAACTGGGTTTTATAGGGTTTTTCCTTTCAGAAGTGGATCACAAGGACCCCTTGATTTTTTTCAACAAGTTTTATTTATTCTATTCTCAAGACTAGAGTAATAGCTTATGCAATTTAAAAATTTCTATAACAGACATTGTTTATTATGGTGTGATATGGTGAAATCTCCAGATCTCCAGAACATATTTTCTTATTGCACGGAGATGCACATAAATTCTTCCAATTTGCAAATTGTCTAGTATATAATGAAACAATCTATTATTATGCTATCTTTATGAGCTAATTAAAAGGTCGGGGGTGTTTAAAACAAGTTTAACTATCCTCCTTTGAATTACTTGTTTGTATTCATATGGAAAGTTCAGAATAAGGTTTATGTTAGCATAACATAAAGAATGTACGGTCGTAGTTGTTAGGTGCCACTGAGTCAACTACAACTCACAGTGACCCTACAAACAATAGATCTGAATCCTTTCCCATCTTCACACTTCCTGACACATTAGAGCCCATGCAGTAGTCATCTGGTCGGAGGTCTTCCTCTTCTTCACTGACCTTCCACAATCAACACTCTTGGCACCAGAAGCCAGGAAATTAAAAAATGAACTGCACTGGCAAAGTCTGTTGTCAGGGACGTCTCCAGAGGACTGAAGAGCAATGATGTCAATCTGGAGACTATGGTGTGCCTGAATCATGCCACAGTCTCTATAATTACTTGCTATGAGTCAGAGAGCTGGACAATGACTAGGGATGACAGAAGGAGAATTGATGCCTTTGAGCTGTGGGAATGGAGAAGAGTATTGAAGATACCACAGACTGCTAGAAGAACAAACAAGTTTACCCTAGAAAGGGTTAAACCAGGCTGCTCTTTGGAGGCAAGGATTCTGAAGTTTCATCTGACATACTTTGGGCATGCTGCAAGGAGGGACCAGTCCTTGGAGAGGGACATCATGCTTGGGAGGGTGGAGCGACAGTGCAAGAGAGGAAGACCCTCAATGAGATGGACTGAATCAATCACTGGGGTAATGGGAGCAGATGTGTCAGAGATGATAATGTTGGGAGACAAGACAGAGCAGGATTTAGGGTGCTGTACACAGGATCGCTATGAGTTGCAAACAACTTGACAGCACATAACAACATATGTATGAAATGTTAAAGGTATAGTAACACATTATAGCATATAAAGTTGATCTTGTTGTTATGCCATCAAGTTAAGCAAGACTCACAGTAACCCTATGAACAACAAAGTTGAACCTTAACCTATCCGGTGCCATCCTCACCATTTCTAACATATGTGAGCCCTCGTCACTGTTTCAATCCATTTTACTGAGTGTCTTCCTCTCTTTTTGTGATCTTCCACCTTCAAGCATAATGTCCCTCCCCAAAAGAATAGCCTCTCATAGCAACATGCCCAAAGTACGTCAGATGAAGCTTCACCATCCTTGGACTCTTTTCTAACATCATAACTTAAAAAGGCATTAATTCTTAGTCTGTCTTCTTTTTCACAGTCCAGTTTGAAGATGCACAGCACGTTTTTAGAAGTATAAATTAAAACACATCTTAGTTTTCAAGAATTTCTTCAAGTTTAGAGAAAAATATTTCAAAGCTTCTACGGGGAAGAAACACTCAAGGTTTAATATTACTTTATATTTCAACTCGTATATTCTTTTCTCCAGAGACATTTGTATTATTTTATCTGGTGTCAAACAAAAAAGAAATTATTAAATGTTTGATATTTTCAAATTTGTTGTAATGTCTATTAAAAAAGCAAACCAAATCCCAACCTCCTTTTTTAGTAACAATTTTAACAATATAAAACCAACCTATCAAAGTAGGTAAAAACACACATTATTTAAAGAAATTAGTCCAATGCAGCTTTACCTCCAAAACAAAAGCATCTTTTTTTCCATGTGAAAGGTCTAATTCTGTAACTTCATCAGAGCTTTCTGATTGAGATCGTAAAAGTCTTGAGCGTTGCCTTGGTTCTGGGATAGGAGATCCTATAATCTCTTCTGACATCTCCTAAAAAAAAAAAAAAAATTAAAAAAGAAAAAATATATATATAATTAATTGCTTTATTAGAAGACTGTTATTTTTCTATCTGGCTTTAATTTCTTCTTTAAAATCTGACATCTTGGTGGGGGACATAAGACAATTGAGTGTAATGGTGTAAAATTTGTAAATTATATCCCAAGATGTCTATCTTTAGGTATTTTAATGACCAATAAAACAGTCTGCAACAATAGCCTGTTGATACACCAAGCCAGAAATTTATAAATATCTCAGATCTTAAAGTAACACTGACATCTAGTGTATACAGAGGATGTCACAATGAGAAGGGAATTGGTAATTTTTCTTGCTCAGAAAGTCATCATTCTATGGATATTTCTAGTGAGTTCTGGTGGTCAACTGGTAGGAACTGTGATACCAACTTTAATCCATGAAGTTCAAATCTATCAGCTGCTCTGAGAGAGAGAAAGATGGGTAATCTCCCTCATGTCATGTACTGCCTTAGAAAACCAGCTGGTGAATCAGTTATGAGTCAGTTGGGACTTGACAGCACTTAACAACAACATGGGTATTTCCATCATCTCATTTCAGTCCTTAGAGGCTGTGTTTCTAAATAATATTCTAACCTGTTATGTCTTTTCTGATAGGCAATTTTTGCAAAGTTTTACATAGATGAATGTGATAGAATATGCATATGCATGTATGTGTGTTTGTGTATATACACATGTACATGTTTGAGAGAGAAAAAGTAAACACAGATAAGGTAAGTAATAAAATAGGGAATGGACACAGGAGGTGACACAAGTAAATGGGAAAGTTAAAATCTTGAAACCAGATAAGAAGAAAAGGCCTCCTTAAAAAAGCACATACTTAGGGAGCTCTGGTGGCCTAGTGGCAAGAAGCTGCACTGTAATCCCAGAGGTATGCAGTTTGAACCCCCAGATGCTCTGCTGGAGAAGGAGGGACAATCTCCTTCTGTACCAGTCAGATCCGATTTGACAGTACACACACAAACAATAATAACATATTTTTTTTAAATGCACATACTTTATGTAAAGATGTAAACATAGACAAGAGGAGTGATTCACTTAATCTAAATCATGAACAAACAATTCTTATATCCAAACTGAGAGAACTTAAAAATAAGCCCAAACAATATATGATGCATTCTCAAAATAGATTTGTTTTACTTACCGGAGGATTGATTTCATACAACTCTTTGTTCTTAGCAATTGTATCATTTATCTTCTTTTGCATATGAGATATATGCTGTTCATAGGAGCCGTCATTGGGTGTTTTCCCAGCAATCTGAATACCACCAGGTGTTGGTAAAGCTGCTAAATACACACCTGTTGCAGACTTCAAATAATAAAAAGAAAAAGATCAGGATGAAAAAGAAGAAACAAAGGACAATGATCCATTGCTGTGCTGTAGGAAGACGTCCAAGTACTACAGGAAGATAATGTACAACATACTTCAGAAAAACAAACAAAACTGTAACATGTAACAGTGGTTGGTTGTTTCTAGGGAATACCCAGAATTGGTGAATAACAGGAGTGAGAGGGAGAACTTAATTTTTACTACATATCCAACTACAGTTTAAAAATATTTACCTTTTGATTATGAAGTGAGATAGCTTATAAATAAGCTTCTTGATGGTATCAAGAAAAATTGGTTTTTCTATCCATTGGGTTAGCCCCTCTTGGGGGCATGGTCTCCAGTTACCTTAACTACAGAAATGTGGTCTTGTAAATTATCAGTAACTTGTGAGACCAATAAAAGAGAGTGCTTCTCACACTTTGAGAGAAGGTGGTGGAAAGAGGGTGATGAGACTGTGGTACTGCTGTGAAGAGACTGTAGCAAGGTTTAACCATAGGACCCTGGAGATAGAGCCACAGTTAAATGTTTTGCTTGCTGGATGACTGAAAGAAAAGCTGTCTTAAAATTGCTCTAAGACAAAGTTTGCTGGATGACTGAGGAAACTAGAGGTTTATTTGTGCTGCTGAACTGAACCTAGACTTTCACTTGTTGACTGAGAAAATGAACTCATTGAGACAAGTGTCCTTCTGTTAATCTGGCTTGGGACTGCTGGGCTAAACCTTGACTTGTACTATATGATATTCTTTGCCTCCCCAATCTATTTCCCTAAAAACCTTACAACTGTGAGTCAATGTGCAATGAACATTGGACCCAATGATTCATAGAAATAGGTGCCAGAGCATGTGGGATGGCATGTCTGACCATATAGCTGACCATGTTTGAATGGCACTGATGGGACAGTTCCTCTTTACGAGGCATGTAGAAGTCAGCTCAGTCATTCCGAAGCTGTTTCTATTCCTTATATTAATATTGAAAAACTATTACAGAAAATCCAGAACAAGAGAAAATTCTTAAATATACATGTGTACATTTATGTTTTAAAATGCTAAGTAACAAAAAAAGCATAAACAGCAAATTTCTAACATTTCTAACATTGGGGAAGACAAAAAAAATCATTTCAACTTTGGATACCTTCTGTATTTTGAACTGTTTGAACTGCACACTTCAAATGCTATTATCTTCACTTCATAAAGTAATTAACTGCAAAGTTGTCTAAATCTATTCTAAAAGAACTCCTAACACTCTATGGTGAAGATAGCCTGGTAGAGAAAATTGAACCCCAAGAGCCCTCTCCTTCCTGGTTTATTCACTAGTATTTATCACTACCTCCAGGGCACTGCCTCTGATGCCTAGCTACAGAACTCCCACCATGCCTCAGGAAGCCGCAGAACATCTATAGCACTGTCTCAGCATTCATTAGCTAGGTAACAGCCCCAAATGACTGAAAACTGAGACTCTGGAACCAGAGTAAAGTCAGTACTAAAATCAGGTTCCAGCACCAGTAACCGTATCATCTTGGACAAGCCTCAATACAGCAGAGAATCCATTTTTCCCTCTTATAAAATGAAGGCAACATTACATACATTCCCTCTGGAATACCAGAGTGCCTTGTTAACTGGTAGGCCTCATTCAAAGGTAACTACCAGGAAATTTACATGGTGAAATTTAAGTGCACAAGATAAAAAGTAGAATAAAGAATCAAACGTCAAAACTGCTGTAGTAAGTACCACTACTGACTAAAAAAGGAAACTATTAGTAAGACTCAGAAAAGGCAATATGTAAGATATGCTGTGAAAAATTAAACTGAAGATGGAACATAGTTTCACAGAGCTCAATCATCAAAAGGATTTTGTAAAGTCAGCGCAACATTGTTAAACCTCTAAATAAAAATGAAATTCTTATTTTGCGTGGATTCTCATTATTCATTACAATACTGAACCAAGTTCAGATGCCACATTTATGTAATGCCCTTGCTGAGATATGAGTTTTTAGACCACTGAATTAAAATTCCCGCTAGAAAAAAATGATAATGAATAATCAACCAATCATCAAAACATAATTATCTCTTATGTTTATGTATTTGCTCTAACAGAAAGAACAGCTGCATTAGAAAACAATTTAATAATTTTCCTACAAATGCAAAGAAAAAAAAATTCAAGTTCCCTACTTTATAAAATTTCTTAAAATTAAAATACTATGTATGCTTCAGAAAGATGGTGATCACATTGGAAAACTATCAGCTATTCAGTTAAAATTCTGATTCACTCAATGACTACAAAAGGATATTTCCATAAATACAGCTGAGTAAGAGACTGTTCAGATTCCATATGATCAATACATATTTTTCAGATACCTAGTTTTCTGGGTCTGCAGTACAAGGATTTAATATGGTCTTTCCATCAATAGTCTCTGCTTGGTGATGAAGTATTTACTGTTTTAAGGAAATAGGACTTAGGTGGGATACAAGTTTATTTCTTAGAAATAGGAACACTGGAGCATATGGAAGTTAAATGCTCTTAGGACCCTGACTCTCCTGAGACATGGCATCTAGTTGCATTGCAATTTACAGTCTGCAGGATCCTGGCCTTTTGCTCATAATTCTCTGTAACACTGGCCTGCATAATCCACAGGCAGGTGAGCCATTTCCCTGATGCATTTTAAGTTTTGCTGGGCTTCCAACAAATCAAAGAAACCAAATAACAGACAGGAGTTGGGGAACTCAATGGAGGAGAAACAGTTAATGTTGGAAATGATGGAGTGGTACACAGATTAAACACTCTGACTTTTAGTAACTAATCTGATATTAATCTTAGTAGCACCTCGAGCAATGGGGGTAGATGTGTCGGAATCAGTGAGACTGGCTCAGGACAGAGCAGGTTTCACACCTGCTGTACATAGGATCACTATGGGTTGCAGGTGACTTGATGGCACATAACAACAACAAAACGGATTGCAATGACAGTGTCCTATGCCATGTATAAAGGCAACCCAGATGTTCTGAGTGACACTGTTTTAAATAGAATACATTTTCTAACTGGACAAAGCAAAAAGAAGTGAAGACAGACTTTTTTTACTATCTCATGTTTGAGCAGCACTTAAAATGTATATTGTACTTGTGCAATCTACTACTAGCTACAGATACACATTTTTGTTAATGTGTGTCAAACAGCAGGCATTGCTTTACATGTTTTATCCTACTGTCTCCAGTAAAACTGAAAATTACTTTAGTATAGTGGCTTTCAAACAACGATGACGGACAGTGGCACTGTCTGAACAGATTTAGTTGTTACAATTAGGGGATACTATTGTTGTTAGATGCTGTCAAGCTGAGCATGGACCACAGCTGCCCTATGAGCAATAGATCTGAGCCCAATCCTATCATATGCCACCCTTGTACTTCCTGACACACTTGAGCCCATTGCAGCAGTCACTGTGTCAATACACTGGTCTTTGTCTCTTTTACCGGCCCTTCACCTTTCCAAGAAACAGTCTCTCCTAGCAACATGCCCGAAGTATGTGAGATTAAGCTTTATCATCTTTGCCTCCAAAAAACACTCTAACTGGACTTTCTCCAAGACATGTTTGCTTGTTCTTTTGGCAGTCTATAGGGTATTCAGTACTCCTCTCTAATACCATAGCTCAAAGGCATCAATTCTTCTTCTGTTATCCTTATTCACTGTACAGTTCTCAGCAGCACAGCAAGTGACTGAAAAGAATATGGCCTGAATAAGACACATCTTAGTCCTCAAACTGACATCATTGCTCTTCAATAATTTGGAGAGGTTCCTAACCGCTGACTTTCTTAGTACAAGACTACTCGTGATCTCTTGACTCCTAGTATTAAGGTGTTGATTGTGGATCCAAGTAAGAAAAAGTTGTTGACAGTTTCAATCTTTTCTCCATCCATCATAATATTTGCCTATCAATCCTGAGATAAGAATTTTTTGTTTTCTTGATATTGAGATGCAGTTCATATTGAAGGCTGTATTCAAGTGCTTTCAAGGCCTCCTCATTTTGAGCAAGAAAAGGTGTATCATATGCATAACACAGATTATTGATGAGTCTTCCTCCAATCTTAATACCACATTCTTTATAGAGTTCAGCTTCTTAAATAATTTGCTCAGCATACACCCTGGATTGGTATATAGAAAGGATATAACCCTAACACACACCTTAATTTAAAATCATGTAGCACTCCCTTCTGTGTTCACACAATAATCTCTTGGTCAAGCTATAGGTTTTGCATGAGCACAATTAAATGTTCTGGGATTTACACTCTGCTCAATGTTAGCCATAATTTATTATGATCCACAGAGTCAAATGCCTTTGCATAGTAAATAAAAAGCATAAACAGACATTCTGCTGGTATTTTTTACATTCAGCCAGAATCCAGCTGACATCAACAATGACATCCCTGGTTCCACAGCTTCTTCTAATTCCTGTTTGCACTTCTGGCAATTCTCTATCTATGTACTATTGCAGCTGTTTATGTATGATCTTCAGCAATATTTTGCTTGCATGTAATATTAATTTCCACATTCTGTTGGATAACCTTTCCTGGGAACGGGAACAAATATGAAGCTCCTCCAATCAGTTGGCCAGACAGTTAACCTGCAAATTTCCTAGCATAGACTGCTGAGTGCATCCAGGACTGCATCTGTTAGTTGAAACATGTCAAATGGTAATCTCATTGATCTCTAGGGTCTTATTTTCTTGTCAATGCCTTCAGGACAGTTTCAACTTCTTTATTCATTACCACTGGCTCTTGTTCATATGGTCATTCTGAAATTTTTCTGTGTCAATTTTTTTTTATACAGTGACTGCAGTAGTCCCTTCAGCTGCTTTGGGAGCTTCCTGAATCATTCAATATATTGCCCATACTATTCATCAACATTGCAACTCAAGGCTTAACCTTGTTTTTCATTTCTCTTAGTTTGAGAAATTCCAAGGAAGTTCTTCCCTTCTTACTCTCCAACTACAATTCTCTGCACATTCCATTATACTACTTTGCTTTGTCTTCTTGAGCTGCTCTTTCAAATTTTCTGTTCAGCTCTTTTACTTCAGCATCACCTCCCTTTGTCTTCCCAATGTTCTAGTGCAATTTTCAGAGTCTCTTCTGAGAGGGTTTCAGTTTTTTATTTTTCCTGTCTTTGTAATAACCTTTTGCTCTTTTCAAGGATGATATCCTTGATGTGATCTTATAACTCATCTGTTTTTCAATCAGTGGTATTCAATGCTTCAAAACGATATTTAAATTCAAATGGGAGAGACTCAAGATCATATTTTGGTTCTCTGGGACTTGTTTTTATTTTCTTCAGCCTCAATTTGAACTTGCACACGAGTAATTAGCTCCAAACCTGGTTTTGACTGCTGATATTGAGCTTCTCCAATGATCCTTCAACATATGTAATCACTCTGATTCTTACGCAGTTTATTATGTAAGTTCCATATGTCAAGTTGCTGTTTGTGTTTTTTAAAAACGTATTTGCAATGATTGTATCCCTGAACATAGAAAACTTTGGTTATTCTTGTTTCAACCTCATTTCTATCAATAGCCCTTTGTCCTCAAGAGCTGCAAGGCTCAAATCAAAGATTCAGCAGAGACTTCCATGTTACCTTAATATTCACATCTGAGACTTAATCTTACGTGTCACCCATGAGTCTCAGCTAGGAACATTCATCCAGCAGCATATCCTGCCAGGTCTATGCAGGCTTCAATCAGATATGGTAACATGATATTTGCATGCCTGACTTGCTATTAAAGGTGGTTGTTGTTATGTGCCACAAAGTCACCTATAACACATGATGCGTGAAGCCTCCCCTATCCTGAACCAGTCTCACTGACTTCTACACATTTAACCCCAAAGCCCCAGTTACTGATCAATCCATCTCATCCAGAATCTTCCTCTCTTGCTCTGTCCCTCCACTCTTCCAAGCATGATGTCCTTCTCCAAGGACTGATCCTCTCTAGGCCACATGCCCAAAGTTTGTGATACAAGAGCTTCAAAATCCCAACCTCCAAGGAGAAACTTGGTTTCACAATATCCAAGTCAGACTTATTTTTTTTCTTGACGGTTCATGGTATAGATGAGATTCTTTTCCAGCACATCTCAAAGGCTTCTGTCTTCCTTAGATATTATATAGCTCTCTAAAGCAAAGCAAATAACTGACACTGTTGCTTCTCAGTACTCTATAGAGGTCAGTGTCAGCAGATTTTCCCAGTGCAATTCATCTTTTGATTTCCTGGCTGCTGGTGCCAAGAGTTTTGACTGTGGAGCTGAGCAAGCTGTATGTCTCCATCTATCATGGCGCTGCCAATTGGCCCAGTGGTGAGAATCTTTGTTCTTTTGATGTTCATACTGCTATTAGAGGTACAATACTAATTTGTCAGTTTGTTGTTTTGGGGGAATTCATTGTACAGCACTTATCTACCAGTTTGTAACTTTTGGGTTGCTGTGATGCTGAAAGCTGTGCCACCAGTGTGTCAAATGCCACTAGGGTCAAATGCCACCATGATGGGCAGGTTTTAGTAGAGCTCCCAGATTAAGACAGACTAGGATTGGCCACCCACTTCTTAAATAGTAGGACTCTGAAAACCTTAAGAACAGCTGAGGAAGCTATAATATTAGAGGTAGAGTCCAGACTGGAAGTCAATCAAAATGAGGAAAAACAGCGGCAAGCATTCTTTAATAATTAGAACATGGAAAGTATGACATGAATACTGTTAGTTAGCTGTTATGAAAAAATGAAGTAGACTGCACAGACAGTGATATTCTAGGCAGTAGTGAGATGAGATAGACTAGCTTGGCCACTTTGAGTCAAACATGATAATACTATGCTGGGAATAAACAGAAGAATGGTGTTAAATTCTTAAAAAGACAATTTCAAGGTCCATCCTAAAGTACAATGTTGTAAATGATAGGAAGACCTGTTAATACAACTATCACTCAAATACACGTTCCTACAGCTAACGCCAAAGAGGAGGAAATGGAACATATTTACTAAATCTTGCAGTCCAAAATTGACTAAACATGCTCTCAAGATGCAGTGACAGTAACTAGTGACTGGAATGCAAAAATCTAAAACAAGGAAGAAGGAATGGTAGTTCGGAATACTACTAAGATCTAGGAAGTAGAGCCCCAGATGCTGCTGAACATCCTATAGGTCCCACAACAGAGTCGGCAAACCAAAAACGTCAATGGTTCCAAGAGGGAGAAAGTTTGTTTTAGCATGTTCATACAGAAGAATGCTGGCCCTCTTACTAATTAAGCTAGACATGGTAGTTATTCGAAACCTGATGAAGTCCCTTGAAAAACATGAGTACTTGTTAATAGATTTTTCACTTCTTAAAATGTTGCCAATCCTTAAAAAGACTTCCTGACAGTTTCTGAAGATAAATCTTTTGTTTAAAAAAAAACAAAACAAAACACAACATAAAAACCTCTTTGAGCCACAGCCATATATATATGTAATCAGCTATAACTATAAAAATCACCAAAAAAGTACACTTACCGCTAAGCCCATCAACATATTTTCACCCACTGAGATTTGAATTCTCAGACCAAACAAAGCATTCATTCCTTTGAGTTTTAGTTTATTCATTAGCTGAGTATGCACTTCATATTCCATGAATGGCAACAAATTACTGATAGCTGTAGCATTTGCTTCTGCCTGTGCTTTCTTTTTTAAACGACATAACCTGTTAAGATAAAATAATTAGTGGACAATATTCAGTGTGGCATATTAGGAAATTTCAAAAATTTTCTAAAGGCAGGCTTGGCTCTACCATCAACACTCTTGGTACAAATAGCCAGGAAATGAAAAGACTAATTGCATTGGGAAAGTCTGCTGTCAGAGACCTCTTCAAAGTACTGAAGAGCAATGATGTCATTCTGGAGACTAACGTGCACCTGATACAGGCCACAGTCTTTGCAATTACTTGCTATGAGTCAGAAAGCTGGACAATGACTAGCGACGATAGGAGAACAATTGATATCTCTGAGCTGTGGTGTTGGAGAGAGTACTAAATATACCATGGACTGCTAGGAGAACAAACAGGTTTGTCCTGATGTTGTTGTTATGTGCCGTCGAGTCGTTTGCAACTCATAGCGACCCTATGCACAACAGCCGTAAACCCTGCTCTGTCCTGCGCCAACCGCATTGCCTCTGACACACCCATCCTGATTACCACAGTCACTGAATCAATCCATCTCATAGAGGGTCTTCCCCTCCTGCGCCGTCCCTCCACCCTCCCAAGCATGATGTCCCTCTCCAAGGACCTCCTGGCAACATGTCCAAAGTATGTCAGACGAAGCCCCAGAATCCTTGCCTCCAAGGAGTAGCTTGCTTTAACCCTCTCCAAGATGAATCTGTTTGTTTTCCTGGCAGTCCATGGTACATTCAGTACTCTTCTCCAGCACCACAGCTCAAAGGCATCAACTCTCCTTCTGTCCTCTCTAGTCATTGTTCAACTCTCTGATGCATAACAAGCAATTGCAAAGACCATGGCCTGTATCAGGCGCACCTTAGTCTCCAGAGAGACACCGTTGCTCTTGAGTATTTTAGAGAGGTCCCTAACAGCAGACTTTCCCATCGCGATACGCTTTTTGATTTCCTGACTGCTGGTGCCAAGAGTGTTGACTGTGGAGCCGAGCAAACTGAAGCTGTGAACAATCTCAATCTCTTCACCATCCATCCTGACGCTGCCAATTGGTCCAGTGGTGAGAATCTTTGTCTTCTTGACATTGAGCCTCAGTCCATACTGAAGGCTGCAGTCCTTGACCCTTTGCAGCAAGTGCATGAGGTCCTCCTCAGTTTCAGCAAGCAGGGTTGTGTCATCTGCATAACGCAGATTGTTAATAGATCTTCCACCAATCCTGATGCCACAATTCTCCTCATAGAGCCCAGCCTCTCGAATAATCTGCTCTGCATACATGTTGAAAAGGTATGGAGACAGGATGCATCCCTGCGTACACCCTTCCCAATTTTGAACCATGCAGTGTTACCCTGCTCTGTTCTGACTACTGCCTCTTGGTCCAAGTATAGGTTTCGCATTAGCACAATTAAATGTTCTGGGATTCCCATTCTTCTCAGAGTCAGCCACCGTTTGTTATGATCCACACAGTCAAATGCCTTTGCATAATCAATGAAACACAGATAGACATTCTTCTGGTATTCTCTGCTTTCAGCCAAGATCCATCTAACATCAGCAACAATATCCCCAGTACCACGACCCCTTCTAAACCCAGCCTGGAGAAGGTAAAGCCAGTCTGCTCCTTGGAGGCAAGGATTCTGAAGCTTCATCTGACATACTTTGGATATGCTGCAAGAAGGGACCAGTCCTTGGAAAGAGATGTCATGCTTAGGAGGGTGGAGGGACAGCACAAGAGAGGAAGACGCTTGATGAGATGGACTGATTCAGTGACTTGGGTAATGGAGGTAGGTGTATCAGAGACAGTAAGATTGGCACAGGATAGATTGGCAAGGCTTAGGGCTCTTGTATATAGGGTTGCTATGAGTCGCAGGTAACTTGATGGCACATAACAACAAGACTTGAGTTTAATGTATTTGCTGTGAAAGGGCAGAAATTAAAATAACCTATCTCTTTTGTCACTGTGTAACCTTTCACGGAAGGTCATTATTTAAACAAACAAAAGTGAAAAAAACCTCAAATCCTAAAAAAAATGAAATAAATACATTAGTACTAGAATACTAAAGAATATAATTTAAAATCTTAGTTTCATAACTGCATGTAAGGACAGTGGTATAAAATCATAACACAGTATTGGGGAAAAAAGAGGTTGCTTGAGCAATTCTATGTGCGAAGCACTCTTCTACTAATGAGCACTCATCTGTGAACCAACCTCAAAGTCCTGCCCTCACAGTTACATTCCAATGGAGTTAGGTGGGAGTAAATAAAAAAACAAAGCAATCTGGCCTCATTCAAGAGTCGGGTGCCTTTAGAAAATAAAGTAGACAGAAAAAAACTAAACAGAAGTGATCATGGTGGAGATGGTAGCTGAAACCTAAAGGACAAAGAAACCTAAAGGAGCCGGGAGAGTTGTGGTAAAAACATTTAAGAAATAAGCTGGCAAAGTAGAAGACCTAAGACAATGTTGCTGGTAAAGCAACAAGCACAAAGGTAAGAGTAATACAGATGAAGTTACAGACATAGACAGGGGTGTGGTCATGCTAAAGTGCTTATTGATTATAGTAAAGAGTTTTATTTTATTTGACCAGCAATAAGAAATCCTAGATAGGTTTTAAATAATAACAGAATTCCACTCATATTCTAGGACATCATTTCATCACTACCCAGAGGAAGGGTGGACCACAAAATGAGGACACGGCAACAGGACGGTGAACAGTAAAAGGTATGGAGAAATAAGAGCATAAGCAGTCTGAAGTCACAGGAGTTTCAACAAGGATAAAATTATCAACAGTGTTGGCTACTGTTGAGGTATAAAGATGAGGACAGAAATGTTCAATGGCCCTGGTACCCTGACAGTTGCTGGAAAATGAAACACAATTATAACCATTTCCTGTATATGTGAAACAATTAAGCATTTCCTCTTCAAATGCATTTTAAATGAAACTCTTAACACTTAAAAGAAGACATTAAAGAAAGATCACAATTTCTGTTCTTTAAAAGAGCAGTCAATGTAAAAATACATAACATTTAAAGCTGATTGGCTATACTGATTTAGCTTCTTTCCCTATTGAAGGTCATTTAATAACCATTACAATAATTGTCATTTATACAGAATTGAAACATTAAAAAATGTTTCATTTAAAAATGTTGTACACAACTCATTTGAGTTTTATTAAAAGGGTATTTCTTCTTTCAATTCTTTATGAGACAATGTAAAGTTCAGATAGAATGACCTGTCCAGGATCATAGGACAGAAGTAGATATTTGATTATAAATAAATTTTACTTCATACTTTTTCTGTGACATCAACACTGGTTTCATAAACATACCTTGCTTGAATAAGACAGCCTTTGCCAATAACTGCTGCATCTGTTGGGAGATCTATAGTAGTAAAAAGAACATCAGGAACTTTTTGTTTCCTGCAGTTATAGCAATATGTCAGATGAGCTGGAAACGGCATATTTAATTCATCATATGGTATATGACAAAAACCACAACCTGCAGGCAAATTTTCTTCTATCCTGTGTGTGTATATATATATATATATATATATATATATATATATTAGGAAAAAGAATAAGGTATTCTTAAAATATCTGTATTTTTTCAAAGGTAATATATATAAATATTATACAAAACTTTACATTTAGACTCTAAGAGGGCCACCATGATGATTAGTAAGAATTACAAACGCCCATGAAATCAGAACCATACTTTTTCCCATGAGAGAAAAAGGCTATAAAATCACAAAGTCATTTGTACCAGTTCATATAACTGATTATTTCACCACCAAACAAAAAAATATTATTATCACAAAGCTTCATCTACATGAAAGTTTCAAATGTTTGAAGAATCATTGCTGAAAGTACAAAACATTAAAACTAATAGCTGGATAATAAAGGAGGCATTTTCCTACAGCTGACAAATTTAAAAGTAGTAATATTACCTAAAAAGCCTAAGAATATTTTTTCAAAACAACACAATTTGAAATCATAAACTAATGTTAAATACACAAACATGCATATTACAAATGTATGAGAAAAACAAATTAAAAGAGTACATGTCAAGTATTCAAATTATCAGTGTTTTACTATTTCTGAAATAAATACCTTTATGGTTCATAAACAAATTACCATCACACATAAATTCCTACTTATAAACAACCATGCATTATAAAATATTTGCTGCAATATGTTGCTTATTAATTCATTTTTAAAAAATTAAGGGTTTTCCCTAGCCACCTTCTTCACTAACTTGAGGTAATCAGAACAAGAATGGAGGCAGAAGGAAGTTCCTGGGAGAATACAGTTTCACCCAACCACCATGGAGTAATCTTGGAAGCTGTGGGTTTTCAAAATCCCCTATTTTAAATCAACTCTTTAAAAAAAAATCAACTCTTTAGAAGCTGAATCTTGGCAAGCTGACAAATTAGAAGGGGAAAAGAAAATTCACACTGTAGCTACTATAATACAATCTTTCTGCAGATTACTCCCCCCACCAAATTCTTAAAACAATCTTCTAAATCAAATTAAGTTATTCTTAGATATTATCATTTTACTCTTGAGATGGCAAGTAACAAATCTAAAGTGAGTTCTGCGACCCTGAGTTAGTTAACTTCTCAGCCTCACCTAGAAAAACTGAGTAATATCTACTTAAGAAAGATAAAGGCTATTTTTTTGCTTTCTACTTTAATATATTCTTAATTCATCGGTTCAGAAACCAAAAAGTCAAATAAGCATATTATGAGTAAAGAGTTATTATGATTTATATTACCCAAATAGGTTTTGGTAAACTAGTGGTTTTATACATTTAGTCCTTCTATTTGTAAAAAGTACTTCTGACACTTACTTAAAAGCCAGAAGTTTAAAGGGACTGACTTATAATTAAACAAGTCAAAAGAGCAAGCTCATTTTATATAATTTCTTCATTTTCACATATATTAAAACTTATCTTTCACTTTAATGAAGCTTTTTATTTTGTACAACATACTGCTTAACAATTCTTTTAAGTTTTTTTTTACTTAACAATTTTTTAAATTAAGAGTTTTCCTTATAAAAATTGTTTGATGCCCCTTTTCAACGTGGAGAATACCAGAAAAAGAAAAGAAAAATAAAATTAAAAAGTCTCTCTAAACTGTTACAAATTAAAAGACCATACACACTTTAAAGTTCCCATTCGGTAGCTGAATGTGTGACAAATTAGTCAAGGATTTAGAAACAGCATCTACACTAGAGTACAGAATCCAATACCTCTTTGTAGCTTTATAATTCAATAAAATTAGTAAAGTGTTTGGTCTTGATTTCTACTCTATACCACTAGAACCCACCCTCACAGAGTAGAGCTATTCTGGTTTTAAGAAAAGTCAATCTCTCTTCACTTCCCCTACAGAAAAGAAAGCCAGGCTGCCAAGACAACCTCTGTTCCAAACAGCCCTCCACGGTGCCATCCTGCAGAAATCTAGGGTTCAGTACAGCCGCTGTCCCAGATGCTGACAAAATACAGACCTCTTCACTAGGAAAGAAAGAACACAAACAAGTCAACATTTCAGATATCATGTTAAATTAGAAAATGTTAAATATCCAAATGGTAATAAGAGTGATAACTGAAATCTAACTTATACTCCAAACTAAATCACATAATTCTTTCTAAATATAGGATAGGCAATACAAGTAATGAAGTTTTATTAAAATAGAGGCCAAGAATTCTTTACTGTCTAAAATTAATTTTTAAAAAATAGAAATAACCATTTCCTTTAAAATATTTTGAGGTTAAGACTGGAATGTTTTTACAATATAAAAAGCAACAACCTACATACTACTGTATATATCAATTCTGTCAAAATACTTAAAGCATTTATAATTTTATTTAAATTTTTCTAAAAGTATAACTCTGTTTCTATATTGCTAGATTTAAATAGCATAACATTATCTAAAAGTAATATAGTAGTCAAACAACTAAAAAGAGCGTAAATTACATTAATCACAAGTGTTAAAAAACTCATTTTTACATAATCCTTTTAAAAAGAAAACCTCTTTATTACATATCTCTAACTGGAAAACTATAATGTTAAATAATCAATATAATACTGAATGAAGCTACCCAAAGAAAATGTAAAAAGTAGCCTGGAGATAAAAAGCTGCATAGAAGATAAATGGAAGATCAAAAAAGACATTGGAATTATAAACATATAGAAGGAGATGAGGCTGTAAAGCCAAGTGAGCAGAGAGAGTATCAGAAATCAACACAGAACTATTTCAAGAACACGGAGCTATTGATGAGTTTGGAATCATGGAGTTTACCAGAATAGAACCTGAGAAGTTCAATCTGTTATCAATGGGTAGGACGGGTTAGGACAAGGAAAAAGTTAAAGATTAGATTTTTTTTTTTTTTTGGAGAAATATTCAGTTAAACCATTATGTTGGTTGTTTTTTTTTTTTCAATCATATTCAGAAAATCTAATATGTTGACTTGCTTGTTGAGTCTTTGCCAGTCTGATCTTTTCAGCTTTGGTGATTAACTTCTCAGTGCCTCTTTTCTTTTCTCGAGGTTGGTTCAACTTGGCCTGCCTGTCTACCAAAATCTTCTGCCAATAATACCTCTGCTCGTGATCACCAGAAAGGATCTCGAGTTGCCAGCTGTGCTTCTTTTTAATTTCTGAATGTGCATTTATTACTGCTTGAGCATCCTCTGGAATCTTAAATCTTACATGACATTCTGTATCTCCTTCAAGTAAATCAACATAAACCACTTCTGAGATTGCTGCTAAAGTATCCCTGATTTGTTTCCTGCCAGGTAGAGACTCTGTGCTAACTATCTTCACAATCACTCCGCTCACAAATTGTGGTCCCATCGAATTAACCTCCTGGGGGCGACATTCTTCACTGTTAGCTTTCTCATTTTTCGTTCCAGATTTATTAGATTCACTAAGGTCTGTTTCCATTTCAGACTCTGATTTTATTTGAGATATTGTTTTTTTTAAAGAAGCCATGCTGGCTTTTTGCAGTGCTAAGTACTCTCTTTTTAAATCCATCCATTCACACTTCGATAGAACTCTTAACGGTATAACCTCTTCTCCCATTTTATGCCGCTCCTTGTGTTTTTTCTTGTGCTTCCTTTTTGCTTTTAAGAGAGATCCATCTTTATCACCAGTAACCTTTTCCTCTTCGGTGGACACTTCTAAATCTTTGATTTCGTGGGAAACTTCTTTAGCTTCTTTAACACTTTGTTTTTGAGAAAGCTTTCTAACTTTAGATCTGGGAGCGGGGCATTCTGTGTTTGCAGAGATTCTCCTCTTTCTCTTAATGGTTCGAACTTCAGGTAAGCTGGACACTTCTGCCTTTTCCTTTTTTTTCTTCTTTTTGGTGGGAGGTTTTTGGGGTTCTGTTACATCTGCTTCCGACCCCTCAGATGTGGTGCCTGATCTTTTTAGTTTACAGGCGCTCTCGTTGTTTGTATCCATGTTTGTGTCTTCTTTAGCCTGGACAGTGTCTTCCTTTTTCACTCGGCATTTCTTCTTTTTTTTCTTTTTCTTCTCTTCAGGTACACTTAATGCTGGAATGGGTTTATTTTTTACAGTCTTTGGAAATATCCCTGGTTTCCTTGGTGCTTCTTCTGGTGGGTTATTAAGAAACTCAATTGCTTTTGCTGCTTGTTCTTTTGTTTCAAATTCCACAAAGGCAAATCCTTTTGGGTCTCCAGTAGATTTATAATGTGGGATGCTTATATAAACAACATTGCCACATTTTCCAAATACTCTTTCAATCCAGCTATGATTAACATTTTTTGGAAGTAATTCCACATACACAGTCCGCTCATCTTCATCTTTGGGTCTTTCACCTAGGGGCTTTCTCCTTCTGATCCTTGTGCCCTCTAAATCCACCTCAACCACAGCTGAGCTTTTCAATGCTCTGGCAATTAGTTTTCCATCTGTTGTCAATTTTTTCATTTTGTTAAATGATACCAGTAATGATATATCAACATATCCATCTCTAGATTTTTCTATTTGTTCCCGAAGAAATCGATCCTTGTGAAGATTAGCATCTCCAAACCAGAAGTCCACTTGCTTAGCAATATCAGCAAGCACCTGTTTAACTCGAGACCTCTTCTTTTTTTCTACATTTTTCTTCTTTTCTGTGCTTTCCTCTTCCATGGCCTTATCTTGATTGTTATTTTCTAAAGATTAGATTTTAATTTTATCTCCAGTCATGCTAAATCCACAAAACTGACTTGTTGGCCTGGAATGCTACCCATATGGCTCTTTGAATTCATGCTTATCCTTAAAGTCCAGTTCAAATATCATTTATATCATCTACACTTCTTTCCGAGTCGGAAACGACTCGATGGCACATAACAACAACAACAACAACAACAACACTTCTTTCCAGTCGTACTTGTAAATTTCAGCTCTCCAAGATTTCCAAGCATCCAAGGACACGTAAAAGGCATTACATGGTTATAATATCCCATTGTTGTTCTTGTTGTGTACCAGAGTTGGAACTGGCCTGCAACTGATTCTCCAGCTGTTCTCAGAGACGGTTAATTGCACAGGAGACTGCCTATCCATCTCCCGTGGAGCATATGGTGGACTTGAACTGTGTAGCTTCAGGATTTTAGCGCAGCTTCTTGCCCCTAGGCCACCAGAGCCCCGTAAAACATCCTGTTGTTGTTGTTGGGTGCCCGCGACTCATACTGACCCTGGGTAAAATAGCTCTGAACTCTGTCCTAATCCTGAGACAATCTTACTCCTTCCAACACAGCTGTCCCTATTACCCCAGTCACTGTGTCAATTAATCTCATTCTGGGTCTTCCTCTCCTCCACTGTCCCTCCAACTTTCCGACTATGATGATGTCCTTTTCCAAGGACTGGTCCCTTCTGGCCACATGCCCAAAGTATGTGAGCTAAAGCTTCAAATTCCTAGCCTCCACGGAGAAACTTGGTTTCACCCTCTCCAAGACAGACTTATTTGTTTTCTTGGAGGTCCATGGTATGTTCCAGACTCTTCTCTAGCACCACAACTCTAAGGCATCAATTCTTCTTTTACCATTCTTAGTCATTATGCAGCTCTCTGATGTATAGCAATTAATCGCAAAGACCAGAACCTGGATCAGGTGCACCTTAGTCTCTAAACCGACATCTTTGCACTTCAGCACTCAATGAAGATCTGACAGCAGATTTTCCCATTCCAATTCATCTTTTTATTTCCTGGCTGTTGGTTCCAACAGTGTTAACTACAGACCCAAGCAATCTGAAACTGCTGATTATCTCAATCTCTTCTCCATCTATCATGGTGCTGCCAAATGGCCCAGTGGTTAAGAATGAATTCTTGATGTAGAGCTTCAAACCATATTGAAGACCACAGCCCTTGACTTTCTGTAGAAAATGCTTTGGGTCCTCCTCAGTTTCAGTGAGCAAGGTTGTTTTATCTACATAGTGTAAGTCATTGATGAGTCTTCCTCCAGTCCTGATGCTGAATTCCTAATAATGACAACCTTCTCAAATTATCTGTTCTGCATATAGATTGTAAAGGTGTGGAGATAGAATGCATTCTTGACGCACTCCTTTCCTGCAGTGTTTCCTTGCTCTGTTCTGATTGCCTACCAATCCACATATAAGATTCGCATGAGCACAATCAGGTGTTCCAGGATTCCCATTCATCTCAAAGTTTCTAATGGGGTATTAATCAAACTGTGGCTAATATCTGATTAAGATCTGAATATAATGAGAAGAGCTATGTCTTTTCCAATTATATCCCTAGGACCTGAAGGTATATAACTCTATATCAAATATGAGGCAAGATTACCTACTGTGGACTAAGGCAAGGTAAGGATGACAAAGTTAGAAGTTAGTAAGAGCAAACTTTTATAGGAATAGAATGAAATGGTTCAATAATGTTCAATAATTACTCCATAAAGAAAAAGAAAGGGCTACAGAAGACAAACTATCACAGTTCTGGACATTTAATAACTGTAGACAGTTAATAAAGAATCCTTTGTTTCTAAGAATAATGACCCACACAAGAGCAGACCAGCTGGCAGTTAAGAATTACATGATAACAGAAGGTAAAAAGATAACAGAAGGTCAAAGGGTTTCCAGTGATAAAAACAAAAATGAAACTTTTTTTTTTAAATTTTTTTTTTTTTTAAATTTTTTGTGTGCGTGTACCGTCAAATCAGATCTGACTGGTACAGGAGATTGCCCCTCCTTCCCCAGCAGAGCATCTGGTGGATTCGAACCGTGCACCTCTGGGATTGTAGTTGCAGCTTCTTGCCACTAGGCCACCAGAGCTCCCCTAAAAATGAAACTTTTGAGGAAACTAAAAGTGGATTCAAGAATATGAGAAGAGCAGCAAGTAAAATCAGAAATTAAGAGACAAACTGGGCAAAGTCTTAGTTTAGACAACAGAAAAGAATCACCTTTACTCATTTATATACATTAACAACTAGAATGGGTGGGGAAACATTATGATGAGTTTCAAATTTTAAAAAAGAACAATTTCTAGCAATAATGATGTTCCAAATAAGGCTGAAAGTCAAGTGGGGAGAAAACAAAAAATAACCCTATGACTGGAGGATCTATAATTAAAAAGATAGCAAAACATTTTAAAAGGTAGAAAAATGTGTTGGAAGTAGATAATGCTGAAGAATGGAATGGAATAGACTTCAAAGAAGAGCAAATTCAGACAGACAGGAGAAAAAAGCATTAAGAATTTCTTCAGGTAGAGTTAGCAAAAGTTGGCAAGAGAAAGTTCCATTAGCATTAATAGCAAAAGACAGAACAAGTTCACAAATAAAATTTAAAGACCGATTTACAATGGATCAGGGATTTCAAAGGTCCAAGTAGAGTAACTTAGTAAGGTTACAAGCTGAATAAAGTAAAACTAATGCTAATACATCAATCCATCTCATCTGGGGTCTTCCTCTCCTGCATTGTCCTTTCACCCTTCCGATCATTACGCCTTTCTCCAAGGACCACTCTCTCCTGACCATATGTCCAAAGCAAGAGAGGGAAAGCCTCAAAATCCAAGCCGCCAAAGAGAGACCTGGTTTCACCCTCTTCAAGACAGACCTGTTTGCTTTCTTGGCAGTCCACGGTATCTTCAAGACTCTTCTCCAGCACCACAAATCAAAGGCATCTATTCTTCTTCTGTCATCCCTAGTCATTGTCCAACTCTCTGAAGCATAACAAGTAATTGTGAAGACCCTGGCCTGGATCAGGCACACCTTTGTACCTATATTGATATCATTGCTCTTCAGCACTCTGGAGAGGTCCATAAAAGCAGATTTTCCCAAAGCAATTTATCTTTTGATTTCCTGACTGCTGGTGCTAAGAGCGTTTGTTGACTGTGGATCTGAGCAAGCTATAATTGCTAACAACCTCAATCTCGCCACCACCTATAATGGTACTCCCAGCTGGTTGGGGTTGGTGTGTCGGAATTAGTTAGAATGGCTTGGGACAGGAAAGGGTTCAGAGCTACTGTACTTAGGGCCACTATACATAACAAGTGACTCAATGGCACATAACAACAATAACATACTATGACAGGTATGGAAGCAGGAGTGGCATCCATTTCCTAAACAACATGCCACCAGAAAACTCCAAGAACTTGGATAGATGTTGATAGTTTGTAGAGGTGCTTTAGGCCTTTTGTTCAGAGGGTTGCTATGGATCAGGCTCAACTCGAAGGCAATCAACAACAACAACAATGCTAATATATGTTATATATCAATGGAATAGTCAATTTAATCTTCAATAGCCTTATTTAAAAGCTGGTATAAAGATGTTACAAGATAGGGGAAGGTTCCAATCTATTGTTCATAAGGTCACTATGCATCGTAGTCAAACAGCTGGCACCTAACAACAAAAAACACTTCTGCATTTTAATGTATTAAATGAGATTGAGAAACTGAGGAGCTTTGCAAAGGATTCAGTGATTACAAAGCAAAGATAACACAAATCTACTTGAAGAAAGTGAAGAAGACTACAGCTGACAGTATGAATTACACCTCAACATAGAGGGAAAAAAATCCTCATAAATAGACCAATAGGTAGCAATATAATAAACTCAAGAAAGACTGAAGTTGTTAATTATTTCTTTTTATTTGGATCCACAATCAACCCTCATGGATGCAGCAGTCAAGAAATTAAAAGATATGATGAATTGGGAAAATGTGCTGTTGAGGATATCTTTGAAGTACTAAAGAACAAAAATGTTAGTTTAAAGCCTAAAGTATATCTAATCCAAACATGCTATTTTCAATTGCTTCACATGCATGTTAAAGCCGGACAGTGAATAAGGAAGACCAAATAGAAGTGATGCCTTTGAATTGTGGTGCTGGAGCGAGTAATGAATATCCTATAGACTGTCAAATGAACAATGAAATTTGTGTTAGAGGAAATGCAACCAGAATTCTCCCTAGAGGAAAGGATGCTGAAACTTCGCCTCAAACACTTTGGGTATGCTGTCAACAGATGCCAATCCTTGAGAAAAGATATTCTGGGGAAAGTGGAAGGTCAGTGAAAGGGAGGAAGACCTTAAAAAGATGTACGGATACAGTGACTCAACAATGGCCTTGAACATGGTGAAGGTTGTGAGGAAGTGCAGGATAGGGTGAGGTTTTGTCTGTCCTTCTTAGCATCACAACGGGTTGGACTCAACCTTGATAGCACCTAACAACAAGCAGCCAAGATGGCATATGAAACTATCTTATGTATTCTACAGCCTTTGCTCCTACCACTTCTCTGTCCTTCTTTTCCTTATATTTGCATAAAGCTTTTCCTCTCTCAGATGACATTCTATAAATCATGGCATCTAGAATATCAAGTTATCATTTACCAGATGCTAGTTGATTCACTGTAGCCCACTACAGCATGACAGCCTAATGCTTTAGCATGTGATTTTATTTCTTGTCTGATTTCTGCCCACCACGCATCTCGGGTTTCTGGTTCATCTGAAAAATAAATTTTAAATCAGTTCACTACTCAATAGCAAGCTGTATATATGAATAAGAAATGTTTAAAAGAAATACATTCTGGAAAGTGAAGAAGTATTGTTCTGTAACAGCTTTTAAAGCTTCTCATCTTTAAAATGTTACTTCTAACAAGTATAAGACAAAGAAAACAACCACAAATTTTAAAGAATGTTTCAATGTTGGGTGAATTTTTTTACATGCCAATGAAACTTACTGTTTGGAAAAAAAGAAAACTAAACTGTACCTTAAACTTGACTGCCAGAAAATAAATCCCAGTTCTATTTTTTCTATCATATAAAGGAACATTTGTTTTTTATCAGATTCAACTTAAATGTAGCCCCAGAATTTCCATTTTCTACTTTTAAACTGAGAGAATAGGGTTTGTCTCAAATTACTGAAATAACATATCTTATGAATAATATTCATTCTTACTCTAATTTTGTTTACTGGTAATCTGTGTGTTTGTGTGTGTGTGTAATTATTTTTTAAAGCCCAGATTATTTTAAATATTCTAAATTAAATGCTAAAATCAAAGCAAAACATCATAAAGAGATTTGACTCCTCTCCTAAACAAAGTGGTAAGAAAATAGAGAGTAGCCAATTTAAAAAAGGAAAAGAATTTTTAAAAAACCTGTACAAATTATTTGGCTGATGTATATGTTAAGGGCAAATTTCAAACAGATTACTATAAATGCCCGTGTGACTACAATTAAGAAAATGGCTTATAATCACAGAATTATATTTTATTACCACAGAGAAGTCCAAGATGGTTTATAACAGAGCAGAATAAATGTAGCATCTGTCACTTCCTAATCACTTGCATATAGCTGCAAACTATTAGTGAAAGCAGCTGCAAATTATAGTAAGTTTTCATGAGCAAAGATTTTAAAAATAGAAACTGTCTAAAATCAGTAAATTCTAATTTGTGTCTATTTGTGGCCATCCCATTTGGGAATAACTTATGATAAAATAATTACTACAATAAAAATTCTAAATAGAATGCTAAACACTTTTGTAAATTTTCTATATTAAATGCACTATTAGAAGGGCAAAGTCAAATAAGCCAAATACTTTCTACTTTGAACAGCAGTATCCAACCAAATTTCAAAATATGGTTTGCCAAATAAGTAGAACAAGTAGAATTATACTCACTATTAAAATACTGAAGATTGCAAAGTAAAGAAAGGTTAAGAGGCTTGTTATAATTCACATTAATATGATGTGACTTTGTTTCCTCCACAGGGAGGAGATCAGCAAAAGGGAGAAATGAAGAGTTAAAAGCCAGAACTACAAATGATGCCAGTCAGTCCTTGAATTAAAGTTTTGGATCCAAGACAGAGCTACTCTAAAACTTTCTTTCAGAAGAAAAGAAAGAAATGCAGACTCCAGGAAACTGAGGAAAAGATCAGAATATGAGATAAAATAAAGATAAGAGGAAGAGAAATAGAAAAGACTTCAATATGGTATTATCAATCAATTACATGAGCAAGACAATCAGATGGCCCTTTTTGTACATGCACACTGTGTTGGATAATGTCTTCATATTCCTAACTGAAATATGTATCCTAACAGCACAATAAACTTAGAAATCCATTCTCTTTTACTTATAAGACAAACCTGTGGGCCAATTTGAACAACTATTAAACAACATCCTTCCCAAAGGGGATGTTTATATCATATGACAAACTACACTTGAAGTAGATGGGCTAACCTCTCAAATTATGTATGGCTCTGCAAAAATAAATAGTATAAAGAAGGATAGAAATATACATCATTCAGAAAATGGTTTTTCCCTAAACCCTGTGTGAAATTAAATTAAGCTCTTGTGAAATGTACTATCAAGAGCTATTAACTACTTGTTAAATCATTCTAGAAGTTTAACATTATTTACCAAACAAGTGAGTTTTTTATAGAATGGATTCTTGTTTTCACATTTAATCTGTACCATCAAAAACACATGGTAGCTTAGATTTCCTGTTTTAACTATGAAATCTATAGGTAGTAATCTATATGATTGCTTTTAGTGGAGGAAACTATTTTAAATTCAAATATATTTATTTAGAAATGGCCTGCATGTCTAAACAGAAATGTAATAATAATTACTACGAAATATGTATAACTACTTAGAATACAAAGTTTATTTACAACAAACTTACCTTGGGATAACATATAAAATAATCAGATAATTAAATCAAACACTATGGAAGAATATGTGGTTGAGGGGGGGAAAAAAAAAACAAACAAACCAACAACAAAAACCAAAATAACTGAATGCAGTGCAAGTGTAGCATTCATATTCTTCTAACAAATTCACAAGCAGCCTTAATTTTGACACATGAGCCGCACATGAGAATGTCATTGTTGTATTTAATAGCTTATTGACAGGTTTAATAAACACTCAAGAATTACATAACATGGGAGCTAAGGAAGCAAATGGCGTATGTCCAATGCTCCAAAGAATTTCTTAAATTTGGATTTGGTTAAAGCAAAAGCTCAAAGAACAAAGGGTTTGCAAAGGAGATTCAGCAGACAGGAGCCAGAAACGGTGGATATTTTGGCGCATGCTTGGATCAGGTGACAGTACAGACTGAAAACTATGGCAGCTCACTGAAATGGTTACAGAAAGTAATGGCCCTAGATTCTAGGTGAAAGCAAGGCAAGCATACAGTAGGGAGCACTTTATCACAAACTACTCTTTGAAGTAACAATTACCTCAAACTATAAATAAGATTGGCATAGGAATTATTTGGCTAGTAAATTTGCAGTTGTTTAATTAAAACATAATTAGAAGTAAGCAATTTATTTATTATCCAGGGAAAGTTAAACTTGTGTTCTAAGTCTATATTATACTAATGTCAGAGTTGAGTCAGATAATATTAAAATACTATTATGATTCAACCTAACTTGCAAGAAATGAATATTTAGAAATATAGTGTCTAAACCCAACAATGGAATTTTTAAGACTATTCCACTCTCACAGGAACACTTGTGAACTAGAATTATTTTATCTACCCTACAAAAACATAAAATTGAAGATCTCACATATGAGAAACAAAATAAAGGGTCTAGTATGCAACTATGTATTTTGTATGGGAAAAGAGAAAATTTAGTCATTCAAAATGCAAACAGCAGAGCAGTGAGGATCCAAATCAATAAACATTTCAGAGATGTCAAGGAAAATTTCTCACTCTAAATATATTCTTTCCAATAATCTATAACATAATTTATCATTAAAACATATTTTAATTAAAAATTATTACAAAAATTACACTTTTTACTAGTTTTATGTTTTTCTTCTGATTTAAAAACTCTTTATATATAGGTAATATTACAAATCTTCTAATACGCTTTTTAAGTATAGGCATGGACTAAGCCCTTGATCAATATATTGTTGCATCTTTCAGAGGTAATGTCAGAATACTTTTGTGGATATTTAACTACTTTTACTTCTTCTAGAGCATGGCCCTAGCTTGATATCTTGCCATCCTTTTAGCATTTCTTTATTATTCCATTTCTGAAGTTCAGGTAAAACAAGTTCATAAAATGAGAGTGATAATTTATATCTCAGAATACAAAAAGTGACTAACTCAACGCGTCTTTATTCATTCTATTCCTTTGAGTCTGTGAGCAATTATATACTTGCAACAAAGAAACATTGGCAACATGGGGTGTTAAATTCATACTGTTTTTACATAGCTTTGGGACCGAATAACTTTGCCCTTGAGAATCTTTTACTCTGTTTTTTTAGTAAAAAAGTTATCACCCTAATTTTTTTAATGTATGTCAAAAGTGTTAGTAAGAATCAAATATTTGTAATTGAATTGATAACTCTATCCTGTTGATGGACAGCATGAGGAGCTATATATTCAATTTTCTGAAAGTAAGATTACAATTGTTAACACTCTTAAAGAAGATGTATATCCCCTAATAAAGCAGAAATTTGAAAAGTGTACAATTTCAAAGTAGGTGGGAATTCAGTACCAGACTAAGGAAGAAGAATCTTATTAAAGAAGAAATGATACAGTTAAGCCAGAGCAAATATAAGTGTAGTATTCTGGGCTCTTAGAATGATAGCTAGGTTATAATCCATGTTGAAAAAAAAAACCAAAAAAAACCCCAAAACCTCAAATATGTAACTTAATTATGAAATGCCATTCTTTAAATATACAAAATATAAGTGAATATCATTACTTCAATAATACCAGTAATAAAGAATAGCTCACAAATTATAAATACTGTATTTATGCTTTTTGTACTCTATATATGCAAATCTTTAACTATATTAAGCTTAGTTTCACTTCGGTTTGAGTACTTCTCTAACAGAGTAAAAAGAGGAACTGCTGAAATCATCAGAAGTGAGTTTCTAAGACCCTATCTCTAGTCTGTCTTTCTTTCTTCCTTTCTCTCTCTCTCTTTCTCTAGTGCGCACGCAGTCTCTCTCTCTCTCTCTCCCCCTGTCCCTCTCCCTCTCCCAGAAAAGTAGTGTCATAAAGGGCACAGGCAGGGTCTGCGATCAGGATGTTAACCTGGATCATTAACAGCATCCCCAATATCCAACACAGTTACAGTGCTCGGCACATGGCAAGCATGCCGTGCAGAGTCATTCAATAAAATTAAAAGAAGAAAAAATATTATCTGAATGAGCAGACTGATAGGTAAAGAAGATTTCCTCACACACTCACATTTTGTTTCAAGTAAATACTGCAAAGTAATATATTTGTTATTGATTTTTCTAGGACTCAACCTAATGATTTTGCTCCAATATTAAGGTAAGTCTTCTAACAAGAAGTAGTAATATTTCCTAATTACAGGTCTGTTATTTTAATCCAACTTATGCATTTATTTTTACAAAAGGCCATTGAATTAGGTCCGAGTCAAAGTGACCTTATGCATAACAGAGCAAAACACTGCCCAGTTCTGTGCCATCCAAATCCTATTAAAAGTTTCTTTTAGACTAAAAAAACCCAACATGAATATGTCCTGAAATACAAAATTTGCCTAAATCTTATTTTAAAAAATCTTCACTTAAGAGTATTCTAAGAAAAATATTAGGGAGCTCTGATGGCCTAGTGGCAAGAAGCTGCACTGCTATCCCAAAGGCGCAGGTTTTGAATCCACCACATGCTCCGCTGGAGAAGGAGGGGCAATCTCCTTCTATGCCAGTAGGATCTGACTCAACAATACACAACAAGGGGGCAAAAACACCCAAAACATGCCTACTTTATCTATTGCAAATAGCTGAGCTCTGGTGGCCTAGATGGTTAAGGAGTTGCATTGTCTACTCACAGGCAGATAGTTCAAATTCACCAGCTGTTCTGTGGGGCAATCTCTTCCTGTGCAATTTACTGCCTCTGAAAACCCACTGGAAAGTCAGGTCTGGGTTAGTTCTGTTTCAATAAGTTCAGTTAATGCTGCATGGTAAGTAAGCTTTATTAGTTTATGACTTTGTTGTTACTTACTTAGTGCCATCTTTATGACTTTTACTTTTTTAAGAGTTAGAACCCTAACTTTTAAAAAGACTTATGAATGGAAATTATTTCAAAATAGGTAAAGGGTCTGAAATTTTAGTACTCAGATTCAAACTGTGAACATTTTTAACCATTTCATCTTGAGCAAATTACAATCTGTCATCTTACTGACCTACAAATGAGAATAGTGCCTACCTCAGAAAGGTATTTTGAGAATTAAATGACTTACTACAGAAACACACTTAAGCAGAGAGCCTGACAGAGACCGCAGATGAAAGAACAGGCGCTCTCCACCACCAGGGAGCGCTGGCGGCACAGCACACAGGAACTGCACATTAACCCAAAGGCCATGGTTTTCTAGAGGCTCAAATCTACCAGTGGTACAAGAGGAAAGGATGGGCAGTCTCCTCTCTTGCCATTAACCATCCACTGGCTTGATGATTAGCTATGAGTCAGATTCTATTCTAAGACAATGAGAAGAGAGATTACCACCAAACCATAAATCACACACCTCTGCCTGGCTCAGATTTTTGTATCATCTACTTACTAACTGACAGCCTTGATTCTAGTGTCACACCCTTTACATCATCTATTTTCCATCTAGTTCTATTAGGATAAAATATATATTTGATGATGGGCTCCAATCTAGTCCTATCCACTTCTATCCTGGCATTTCAGCCCAAAATCTGAATATACAACATCCTACTCTCAGCATCAAAAATCATCTTTTCTTTCTAACCATCCATTATAAGGCTAGAAATACAGGAGCAAAAGGGAAAATGTAAGTCTTGGAATGTAGGTTTCCTTCTGACTGCTTTATAAAAATATTTTCTATCACTTATTTAACGTAAATGAAGATTGACAGAATGACTATGGCAATAGGGTCAGGTGTATTGGAGATGGTGAGGCTGGCTCAAGGTAGAGCAAAGTTCATAACCATTGTTTATAGGGTCTCTATGAGTTGCTACGAGTCACAGGGGACTCAATAGCACATAACAATAACAAGACAACAGTGAAAGTGGAGAAAAGGTAGTAAAGTAAAAAAGCTGAACAAGGCACTTTGTACTTGGTGCCAAACAACTCAGTAAGCAACAAGAACAGTGTAACCCTGTTCCAAGGATGTTGTTGTGGTCAGGCGTCATCAAGTCAAGTACAACTAGCAGCAACCCTGTGAACAATAGATCTGAACCTTGCCTTATCCTGCACCAGCATCATAATCTGTGATATGCTCCAGCCCATTGTTACAGCCACTGTCTCAAATAATCTCATTGAGGAGCTTCCTCTCTTCCTCTGACCCTTCACTTTTCCAAGATGGTATCTTTTTACAGTACTGGCCCCTCCTGAAAACATGCCCCAAATATGTGAGACAATGTTTCACCACTCTTGCCTCGTGGCACCCTGGTGCCACTTCCTCCAAGGCAGATTTCCAAGGATACAATTTTGCAAATGCTAAGGGCGTTTTAGGAACACAGTATGTATTAACATGGTTCTAAACACACTGTGTGAAATATATTATCTATCAATGAATGTTATTTGCCTATGTTGGTGTTCTGTGCTGTCAAGCCAACTTTATGAACAAAAGAGGTGAACCCTGTCCTATCGTGTGCCATCTTCATCATCTGTGAGACACTTGAGCCGATGGCTACAGTCACTGTGTCAATACAACTCATTGAGGGTCTTCCTCTCTTTCAATGATCCTCCAACTTTCCAAGCATGCATGATGTCCCTCTCCAAGGAATACCTCTTCTAACAACATGCCCAAAGTAGGTAAGACAAAGCTTTGTCATCTTTGCCTCCAAGAAACAATCTGGCAGCACTTTCTCTAAGACATATTCTGTTTATTCTTTTGGAAGTCCATAGTATATTCAGTACTCTACCCCAACACAAAGGGGTCCTTATTCACGATCCCAGCTCTCAGATGCATAGGAAGTGATTTAAAAGACCATGGCCTGAAGGGAGCTCTTGTGACCTAGAAGCTGTACTGCAATCCTAAAGGTAGATCCGTGGTTTGAAACCACCAGATGCTCTGCTGGAGAAGGAGAGGCAATCTCCTCCTGTACAGTCAGATCCAATTTGATGGTACAGACACATAAAAATTTTTTTTTTTAATTTTTTAAGAAGACCATAGCCTGAATCAGGAACACTTCAGTTATCAAACTGACACTGTTGCTCCTCAGTAATTGAGAAAGGTCCCTGACTGCAGAATTTCCCAATAAAATACATTTTCCCAAAACAAAGTGTCTCCTGATCCCAAGTGTGCTGATTGTGGATCCAAGTAAGATGAGCTCATTGAGAGTTTCAATTCTCTATCAATAATATTGCTGCCTATTGGTTCAATGGTGAGAATTTCTGTCCTCTTGATGTTGAGATGCTATCTATATTGAAGTCTTTCATCTTCTCCAGCAAGTGCTTCAAATCCCTCTCACATTCAGAAAGCAAGGTTGTATCAACTGCTATTGAAGTTTATGAGTGTTCCTCTAATTGTGATGCCACATTCATCTTCACAGAGTCCAGCTTCTTGAATAATTTGCTCAGCTTAAAGACTGACTAGATATGGGGAAAGGATATAATCCTGCTACACATCTTTCCTGATTTTCAACCATGTAGTGTTCCTTTGCTCTGTTCTCAAAGCTTCTTGGTCTAGTATAGGTTTCACATTAGCATAATCTAGTGTTCTTCTCAATGTTAGTCATAATTTATTATGACCCAGTCAAATGCTTTTGCATAGTCAATAAAGTATAAACTGATAATTTTTTAAAATTTTTATTTTATATTGGTTTGCTTACAAAATTTGTATACATTGTGTTTCACACTGTGTATTCTTTATTTACATTGTGTTTCATACAAATCATCCCCATGCATTATGTTTTATAAAATTAATCACCATTGGACTATGCCCATCATTACCCTATCTTTTCAGGTCCTTGCTGGATGTTCCCCTTTTCCTTTACTCCCTCCCTCTACCCACCTACTAAATCGTGCAACCCTTTGATTTCTCCCCTACAATCCTCACTCCTCCGCTCCCATTCCTTCCCCCCTTGTGTCTCCATACATGTTTTACCAGTTATCCTTCTATTTTTACAATAATGATCTTGTACAGTATTTTGTCCTTATAAGACTGAGTTAGTTGACTCAGCATAATGCCCTCCAGGCTCTCCCAAGTTATGTAGTGTTTTCAAAATTGTTGCTCCTCAATGCTGCATAATTTTCTACTGTGTGAATGTAACACAGTTTCTCAATCCATTGAGTTGTGATTGGACATATGCGCTGTTTCCATGTTCTTACAACAGTGAAAATGCTGCTAAGAACACTGGTATACAAATCTCTGCTTATGTCTCAGTTCCAATTTCCTTGGGGTAAGTTCCTATTAGTGGATAGTTAGGTAATATGGAGTTTCTATGTTCAACTTTTTGAGGAAATGCCAAACTAAACAGACATTCTTTTGGTAGTCTCTACTTTCATCCAGGATCCATCTGACATCAGCAATGATATGTTTGGTGTCATAGCCTTTTCTAAACCCAGCCTGAACTGGGTTCTCTGAGAGTTCTCTTTCAATATACTGTTTTAGCTGTTTCCATCTTCCCTGCTGGTCAGAGATAGTATCTACCTCTTAACTCTCTTATAACACACAGTATCATACAGTTTAAAATATTCCATGTGTTATAGAATGCTTTCCTAGTCTAAAATATCTTTCTACATTTTCTTTCTGAAATAAGAATATAGAATATTTCATAAGTATTATTTAACATGGTAATGTTCTTTCACTCTTCTTTTGGAAGGCTTTTATGAAATGAATGATGTCTCAAATAACAAATGTTGTGTCTGAGGTCACTGAGAGGACTACCATTGATAGTAAGTTTATGAACAGAATGGAACTTTGCCTTAGCCTTCACCCTCTGACGATTCCTGACATGCACAAAACTAATCAATAGTACAATAGTAACTGTGTCAATCATCTTTCTAAAGGTTATCATCTCTTCTGCCTACCTTCTACCTTTCCCAGCTTTTTTTCCTACAGACTGGCTTCATCTGACAACACGCCCTAATAAGTATCAGATAACCAAAGAACTACCTTATGGATGAATAATTTATAGCATTAATATAAAGTATGTATTTTTTTTTCTTATTAACACGGTCTATCTTTGACTTAGTATGGTAACACAGGAAAGAATTAGATAAATACTCTCAAATTACAGAAAGGAACTTGTGAATAGTTTTACTGAATATATCTATTTTCAAAACTATCAAGTTAATTTTCTTAGAATAATAGTAAAATCAATATGATGGCTGAAGATGAACCAACTGCTACCAGAAAGACTCCAGTATTTCAACCAAAGCAGACTATAATGAGAATATTCAGTTGAAAGAACCATCAATCATGTTCTTAATACTTCTATGAATCTTTCTTCTTCATCCTCTTACAACGTTAATTTGTTATAAATGATGGCAAGATATACTGCTTCCTCAACCATGTTTTCCCTTTTCAAATGCTGTTCATATAGGTCAATGTCTGTATTAGAAGATGTCACTTTATCTACTTCCTGAAAATCTTCTCCTCTGACTGGCACCAACCAAAGCCTAAATGTGCCTGGACTCATAAGCTTCAATTCTTTAAATTACTTAAATTCAACCTGTCCTCAATATTCTTTCTCTAGATATTTAGACTTTTACCTCTTCACAATAGCTCAATTTGTCTGTTTTAAAATAACAATTTTATTTTCTGTTTAAACTAATATATTTTAAATTTCTCACTAAAAATAAAATGATAAAACAATACATTAAAAAAATGGCATTTTAATCCTAACCAATGTGACAATAGGCAAAAATCTGGACTAAAAATAAAGAAAATGTCCTTAAATAGTCATTAATTGAACTCAATTTAGATCTGTAAAGGCTCAACCTCCACTAGACTGAATTGAGGTCAGTCGGCATGATGAATGTAAATCACTTCACTGTCAAATGTGAAAGACTTACAGCAGATTTACATCATTGTCTCTTAAGAGCTAAGAAAGGTGACAATATTGAAAAGATTATGGGATATTATCTAAAAACTGTATTCTGTTTTTCTGTAAACAGAAATACTTTATGACACAAAAGAACCTAGAAAATCTTCAGAAAAAGATCAAATCCTGATACTAATCCAAAGTAGTTCTGTTACTTAATCTAAAAATGAGACAATGTAAAATTTAGATATTTATAATATGTAATTTTTTTTCAGCAATAAAAATGGCTACGACTTTTTAAATACATCAACAGCTGTAAGGTTCTTTATGTTGATGTGATTTCTTTAAAAGTATCAGATTATAATAATATACAAAATTACCTAAAAAGAAATGTTACATTTTTATACAAAAGGAAAAAGAGAAAAGTTTATGATAGCTATTAAGAAAGAAAAATGAAAAATGGCCGCTATAGTGTGAAACACTTAAATTAATAAAAATGTTATCATGTTCTAACTTCATAGCATTTCACAGAATATGTTAAATATAAAATTTAAACATACTTTATTTAAAGATTATCAAACTAGTCATTTAATACTCATTTTTTTTTAAAAAAAACTTTATTAATATTATAATTTGGACTTGTCATTCATTGGATGTGAAAAAACATCCAAAAGTTTTTTAACATAAAAATAGCATTCTGATGGTTAATTATCTCCAAAAAAAATAAAATACATTTATAATTTATGGTATTTCTATGTATTAGACGAATTCATTTTGGTTACTAATGTTTACATTTGCATTTCTGTAGCAATTACAAATTATATCTTTATTGAGGTATTAACATGTAAAATTTAATTTCCAGTAAGCCTATTTAATCTGAAATACTTCTAAAAACTTCACTGAGCTGCCATAATTTTTGTCAGCATATGTAGTACTGAATGACCATTAAAATACCTGAATTGAAACTATTCCAGTCTAGCAGTTTGTAAGGTCTTGTGTTACCCATAATTCCGACAAAGGCTGAGTTCAAAACAGCAAATTAGTAGATCAGTTTTAGGTGCAGAATAGTAGGAATAAAACAAAAAAGATACTACAAACAAGAACACAATTGACACCACTCGACAGGAACTGGAAAGACATAGACAGCAGAGTTAATAAGAAGTAGAAATGGAAAAGAAAGAAGGAGCATGCTGTAATAATCTACATTAACTAAAATCTACATTAAGTCTCTTGCTTTTTAAAACCACTCCATTTTGCCCTTGATGTATGTATTTGTTTATGTAACATTTTTAAAAAGAAGAAAGTGCTTTAAAAAATATTTCAAGAACAACAATTCACAGAGTAAGCATATTATGGTAGTGGTTTTAAAATAAGACTGCTACTTCTATTCTGAGTATGAAATAAAAGTGTCCCATATTAAAAAAAAATAGATATAAGATTCAATCAAGAGTGCAAACAGCACTTTCAACAGTCGCCCATGCATTTCAAACTATCATCAGTTTCTCTCAACAGAGCAATTCAGTGTCATTAGGCTAATAAACAATAATTATGATAGATGCTAGAGTTTTATTTTAACAGTCAGCATTTTTCAACAAATTTTTTATAATTATTTGACAATTCTGAAGATAAAATGCTCTTAACAAAATGTTTTAGTGTATAATACATATATAGCAAAATAAATGTGATATTTTAAGTAAAAATCTTGAAATCAATGGAATATATAATTTATACATAATTGAAAAGAAAAAATAAAAATATAAAACATATATCAATAAAAGCATATATATACTGTTTAGAAAGTAATCAATTAACCATGTTTCTACATGTGAATTGAAAAAATCTTATGAAAGGAGAGAAAAGGGAGAGATAAAGATGCTGGCAATTATAGCAGACAAAACAGATTCTGTAAATAAGGGTAGTTTTTTTTTCCCTTGACTGAGATTCTTGTAACTGTTACAGAGAGGTAACTGACAAGCTTTACAATCCCTCAAAAAAAGCTTTCTTTGTGAATATTAATGATGTTAACAATTAGAGGTCTTTAGTTAAATTTAAGTAACATTCATTTGGTCTCCCAAACTCCACAGCTTACTGTAAATATGTTGATGTCAACAAAATACAATCAAATGGCTTTCAGTTAATAGGAGGCATTTGATATTAAATGTCAACTAATTTATGTAACCTTATAGGACAGATCAAAACTGCCCCACAGGATTTTTTTACAAGAGAACATTAGCAGGTCTTTTTCTCCTGACTGGCTGATGATGGTTTTAAACCACTAACCTTTCAGGTAGCAGCCATGCACTTAACCATTCTACTGCCAAAACTCCATAATAGGAGACATTAGCAACAATTAAATATATCCCTGCAACCACTTTTTGTGCTAAGAGATCAGTAGGAACTGTATAACAAGCAGTCAATTCAAAGACCTCTGGTGGCCTACTCTTCAGCAAGTTGTAGTGCTAACCCAAACTATTTGGCTCTGTGCTCCACAGTACATAGGTAATTAAATGCTTTAGGTCACACAGTTTAAATTCACCTTAGTATTTCATATACTTAAGTAATTAAATGCTTTAGGTCACACAGTTTAAATTCACCTTAGTATTTCTTGTACTTTCTGAATTATTCAAGTTCCTAAGTACAAATACTTGGAATTTTATATAGTTTTCAATATCTCAATACATTAAAAGTTAGCATTGTTCTGAATTTGCAGAATGAAGGAAAGATCTTAAATTGATCAGAAAATAGAAACAAGGGTTGGAGAATAAACTAGAGAAGAAAAAGACAAGCCTGTTGCTCAAGAGGTGTTACCTACTAAACTTTATAGCTAAATAATGCTGGGCATGAAATCTCAAAGTATTTTTGTTCAATTTAAAAGTATGTATATTTTGAGAAGAAATCCATTCTGTTTCTCAACAACTATTAACGCAAAGGACATCAAATCACAGGGCTTAAGTTACATAAAAAAAGTGAAGAAGACTTATCTAAATATTCAAAATCACTTACAGCAATATAATTGCTGCCCAATAATTTCAAACATTTTATTCTTCTTTAAAAATTGTCAATACAAACCTCCAGAAGAGATTGCTGGAAGTGATAATTTAAATTTTGTCAAACTACATATAATACCCAAATAGAATATTAATATGAATATGGTCTAAGATACATCATTAATTGTGACTTGAGAAATATTTGAGCTTCTAATTAATGAGATACAGAAGAATACATTCCTTAACAGCAATTTCTACCCTTTATCCTAATTTTGTATTAGAAAAAATATCATAGCAGCCCTAATTAAAGAATTTTAAATTATTGGTACTCAAGAGGCCTATCTTCTTTTGTAATTATAATATTAAAATTTTTATAATTATTGAGATATAATTGAGAGGCCCCATGTTTAAAGAAATGAGTGATTATTTGTATTCATTTATATAAAATAGTTACTTACAAAAAGGCAAGGATCCAGAAACCTTACCTTCCTTTATTAAGTTTTATAAATTCTACACATATTTATAACATTAAAAGATAGCTAGCTCTTTTGAGGATAAGAAAATTATTCAAATAGGCTATAAGAAACTATTGCTAATGAACTAATGTAACACCTTAAGCTACTGAGTAATTATAAAATTTAAAATAGTAAAACAATTTTTTTAATGATACTATTTCTTAAACACCTAAGTCAAAGAAAAAAGCTGACTGGAAAGTTATAGCAAAATTCACTGAGTGACAGCACAGCCCAAAGTTAATCCAGCCTTGTTTGCTTATTTCATATACAAAAAGAAACTAAAACTTATTTCTATTTAGTTTGAATATTTTTAACTACAGAATTACCACAAATATTTAAAATTATTATATGTCATTTTATTCTTTAATTTCTCCTTCATGTAGGTATGGTTTAAAAGACATTATAAAAACTGATTTCAAAATCAGAATTTAAGTAAATATTAATAATAAACATTTTAGGAACTTACCAGGATTGTGGATACGATCCAGGAGCTTCACAGAGCGTGCACTGACAACACCGCCAACATGCACGAGAAATCCAGGAGGAAATGCCGTCAAGGTAAAAAACGGAAATTCCTAGTGGAGAGAACAAAGAAAATAATACAACTGACTGAGTGGAAACTATTTAAAAAGCTGATGAAAATCTTCTCCTAAGGACAGTATTCTACCTCTAAACACAAAACAGCTACTAATTATACATTACATATGCTTCACAATTAAAAATTTCCTTGGAAGTTTATATAGTTCCAAGACTTCCTTTTTCATATACACATGTGATATGAGTTCCAAACAGTATCAATTTCCAATAAGGATAATGTTTTTAGAGTTCCAGTTTAAGGTATTTGGAACACTCACTCCTTTCCTCTCTCTCTCCCACTATGCAGTAGCTCCACAGAGATGAGAAGATTCTCCTGTCTCTCAACCCCAGTCTACTGCTAAGGGTGGGCAGACTCATTCTCACATACAGTCCATTCTAAGCTACAGAAATTAACTCCTAAGTGTGGGACAAGTGATCTCAAGAAAGGAGGTCTGAGGGAGAGGAAACGAGAATATGAGTAGCATGGGTTAAGAGGTATAAAAATGAGAGGAGAAAAGTTGAGGGTATTGTCAAATTGAGGTGGGTGAAGAAGAGCTGTGAAGGGTTATTTACTCTATCAATACCAGAAAAGGAGCAAATGCAAGTAAAATATGTATTTTAACTAAAGGGAAGAGAGGTTTAATGTCCTCAAGAGAGAAGAGAGCTTATGGAGAGCTAGAGGAGCAATGAAACTATATAAGCTCTCACAAGTTTTTTCTCTTCTCTCTAGAGGTCATTAAACCTATCAATTCAAAAACAACCAGCAAGCAAGAGCATAATGAGAAAACAGAATAAGGAAATCCACTGAAATGGCAAGCAAGACACCAGGAGTTCGTGTGCCTGCTCAAATGGAAAGATGTCTGCATTATATAAATTAAGGAGGTAAGAGAAACGAAAGGAACCCTGGTGGTGCACGTGTTTTGCTGCTAACCTAGAGGTCAGCATTTCAAACCTACCCACTGCTTCTATGGAAAAAAGTCTCTCTACTTACAAAGATTTAAAGTCTTGGAAACTCAATGGAGAACTTTTGTGAGTTAGAATTTACTGAAAGGCAGTGAGTAAGTGAAAAAAAAAAAACAAACAACCAACCACCTTACCTAAAATCTGACTTTTTTTAGCTACAAGATTAATGCAACTTCTTATTTAATCACCTATCAGTAGCCTCAACTACTTAGAAATAACTGAGAACCAGGAAATATTCAAAACAGGACCTTTAATAGCAAAAGAACTGTTATAATTCCAAGTATTAAAACTCATACACTGTAGACACAGGAGATCTTATATATGGTATTAATACTAAGATTAAGTGTGTATATATTATACATACGCACAAATCACGTCATCTTAAAAATATATAATTCTAATATGTCATTATCTGATTTTCTACAGCATGGTAGAAATTATGGCAAAAACAAATTGAAAGAGGAGAAACAGACAGATGCAGGCACATTAAAAGCAACAAGATTGCTGACTGACTGGCTAAGAGCACAGAAAATATAAACTTACAACAGCAAAATATTAAAGCATAGCAACTTTGGATAATTCAGCACAAAGGCAAACAGCCTAGCACACTTTAGGAATTCATGAAGGCAAAATATTAAATGTATGTATGTGTCTAGGTACATACATACATACATACATACATATTTAGAAGTAAATTCAATTGGAATTTCCAAGCATTTAGATTCATCAATAAATCCTTAGGATTTATCACTAAATTCACTATGAAATTCTTAGGATATATGTTAGGTTTAGCTCAGCTAGTAAAGCGAGAGAAGTATGTAGTTTTAATGTATTATCAAGTGCTTATTATCTGTAATTCTACCTGAACTTTGAAAGTAAACCATAAATGTGAAGGGTGTAGAAAAATCCATTAGATAATTGTTTTTCCTAATGAGTTAGGGCTTTAGCATTCTCCCCCCACCCCCACCCCCCGCCCAAGTACACTAACTTTTTAAAATTTGCTTAAAGTATATGGAGTATGTGGCAGTCCCACTGGGCAAGGGTAACAATTTATATTCTATGGTAGGACTTAACTCTTCTAACTATTTAGCCAAAAGTCATTTAAAATAAAATTTTAGTAAAGGGAACTGAGAATTGTTCCTTTTGGAACTAGCAAATATATTGGATAAGTTCACACAGCATTTAAAACTTTAGATTACACACCAAAAAAAGACCGAAGTGATTTCTTAGTCCTGGATCTTTTATTCTTCTGACTAAATCTGGGGGAGGGAGAGATAGGATGCAGGAATAATAGCAAACACTTCAAACTAGAGCCAGGCATAACATAAAAATATGAAAAAGTGAGACTGGTGCTGCCACAGAGACAAAGGTACACTTGGGCTCAGCCTCCACCCTACATGTGTCAGCTTCCCAGTCACCTCACCAGCACACCAATTCATACTAAAATACAAAATTTTAAAAATGGAACATAAAACAATAACATACTGTGACAGGTTGGAAGCAGGAGTAGCAACCACTTCCTAAATTTAAACATGCCTTTGGAAATTCTATGAACTTTGATAAATGTCAACAGTTGTAGAGGGGCTTCAGGCCTTTTGTTCATAGGGTCGCTATGAGTCATGCTCTACTCAAAGGCAATCAACAACAACAACAATACGTAGTTTTTTAAAAAATCAAACTGTTATGGTTACTTAACCAAAACTGCATCTGCAGATAATTCTCCAACTAGAAAAGTTACTGCTGACATCTACAACTGATTGTCCTACCACCATTATCACCATCACCAGCAGGTTCAATACTACTTGGTTCTATGTGACCCAGTTCTCACACATGGGAGGCTCTACGTAAAGTATGTTTTATTGTGTTTGGTAATCTTTGCCATAATTCCAGAAACTGAAATCCCATTACGTTCTTATTTCAGATGACTGGGCATTATTTACTCTTGGAACCTTTGAGCCAAAAACCTGATAATGTTTTTTCCAGAGCATTCCTTGTTCAAACCAAAGTTTTAAGATTATTTTACTCAACTGTATATTTACTATACCTGATAAATGGACAAGTTTCCTTTCACTGAAATGGAACTCTGGTGATACACTATGTTACATACTGAGCTTCTTACTAAAAGGTACACAGTCTGAACTAACCAGCTGTGTAGGAAGATGAGGCAGTCTGTTCCCATTAAAATTCGCAGCTTTGGAAACCCAGTAATGGATCACCAGGGTGGAAATCGACATGACAGCAGTGCATTTAAATTTTGGTTTGGTTCCACTGAAAAATACACTTTCCTAAAGACTGGCTCCAGGACAAACTACTTGTAATATACCTTGATGTCAATTTCAGTTAACTCTGAAGGGTATTTTCTCTGGAAAGACATAATTTAAATATCTTTCCCTATGCTTTCAAAGTGGGCTTTATGTAGATTCTTTGGCATAGATCAATTATATATAGAACAAAAATATTTACTTACTATTAATAGCATGTGTTCAAAGATAGGCTGGATTTTAAAAATCATCAGAATACAATGGGTATGTACTTTGCAAAAAAGAGATCAAAAGAGGATTTTATATTTGAGTAGTTTATTTCTTTAAGAAATAAAATTCTATTTTTATTATCTCATTGGCCCTGTGCCCTCATGTTTTATTTTCTGCTCTTTGACAATTCCATATTGAAATTGTACTGCAGTTTATAGTATAATATTCCCTCCATTTAAAAAAAAATCCTAATTTACCAAAAGAATGTGGCTTCTATTAATATTTACTGACGTGTTTTCCTTATCACTAAGTATTTTAAAAGGAAGGTCCCATGGTAAAACATATTTGGGAAACAACAGTTTAAACTAAGTTGAATAACTTGACTTTACTCATGAAGAAACACATATCCTAAACCCTAAAACAAAAAACTTCTTGAACTGTGGAATGGAAGTGGGCACTGCAATGTATATTTTCCCCAAAAGTAATATGTGTAAGTGTAAAAAAAAAAAAAGTAAAAGCAAATTTTTTTTTCTTAAAAGTGAAGAAGTCTTATTGAGAATTAAGTCTATTTTCTTTGCATCATAGGTAAGTCCTTAATCCAAATAAAACTTTATTTCTACTTTTTATCTATCACCAAGATCTAGTTTACTTTTTCATTTTTAAATACTTTAGTATAAGAAAAGTTGGTGGGGGGGTTTTTTGGGTAACTTCTTCTTTAATAACTCATTATAAAATATTTTGGAAAAGTACAGTTTCTCCTTTCCTAAGGAAAAAAAAATAAGTCCTATAATTTTATTCAAAGTAGTTTAGCAAGGGCTAAAAATGACCCTTTAATAACGCAGTATTAAAGCTTCTATACACAGATCCAAGGGAGTTCTGGTGGTGGCCTAGTGGTAAGAAGCTCTGCTGCAATCGCAAAGGCACACAGTTCAAACCCACGGGCTGCTCCCTGAGAGAAAGAAGAGCCATCTCCTCCCATGAGATTTACTAACTCTGATAACCTGTTTGTGTGTCAGCTATGGGGCAGTTCCAATTCAATAGTACACAACAACATGCAAGGATCTGAGAGTTCTGGTAGCTCAGTGTTAAGGAGCTGTGCTGCCAACCCAAAGGCAGGTAGTCTGAATATACCAGCTACTCAGTGAGAGACTGGTAATCTCCGATTCAAAGGAACGTTACAATGACATATTGTCAGTTAAAGCATATACATACATATACACTTACATACGTATGTATGTACGTATTTATGTATATACATAGCATACAAAGATCATATAGAGGATCTCCACACTCCTGGGTTTCAAATTTTCTCTCAAACAGGACATACCAATGGCAGTCACAGGTGAATGGGATAGCATTTTAAAAGAGAATACATAATCTGTTAATACACAGGGAGCTCTGGCCAAGTAGTAAGAAACTGCACTGGAATCCCAAAGGCACATGGGTTTGAATTCACCAGCTGCTCCATGGGAGAAGGATGGGCAATGTGAAGACACAACAACCACTATTATATATATATA
>NW_006399956.1:1286890-1288036 GCF_000299155.1 Elephantulus edwardii
ACACACACACACACACACACACGTTGTTGTTGTTGTGTACCGTAGAGTTGGAACCAACCCATAGCTGACCCTCCAGCATGTTTTCAGAGGCAGTTAATCACATAGGAGGAAACTACCCATCCTTCTCCTGCGGAGCAAGCTGGTAGATTCTGTGTGCCTTCTGGATTTCAATGCAGCTTTCTGCCACTAGGCAACCAATTCTGGTATCAAATACACACACACACACACACACATTATGAGAAGTAATCCCACAATCTCAAGTAATTGTTACTCCATGAAATTAGAAAGTGTAGTTATGGTGCCAGTTCAGTTTTTCTAAGATGTGGATGGAAACTAGTTCTTCATCTCTTGGTTGCTAATTTCATGAAGATCATCTAACAATGTATTTTCAATATGTTACTGTGCCCAACATTTCAAAAATGTTTAAAGCTGTTGAAAACAAACTTAACTAAAACTAAATCCTAAATAATTTTCATTGATCTATTTTCCCTGTACATTCCTAAACTCCTGTTAAAAATTCTTGGTACAGACTGCAAAGTCACAAGCTCAACATATGAGCAAAATGTCATATTCGTGCTAACTCAAGATTTTCTGTGGTGTGAACTACCTAATAATAACTGGATTACAAGAAACCATATTCTTAAGAGTGATATAGACAAAGAAAAAGAAAGCCAATCTCTCAGGACACAAAATAAAGATAATTAGGAGGGGAGGAGGTACAAGTATTCTGGTCTAAAAAACTTATTGGATGCATATATATTCACTCTCTCTCTCCTCCATGACTTTGGTCTATATATTTTATTTCAGTGAATGATGTGGGTGTTTAGGTGAGCTTTTTGAAAACAGTAGCTGTTTTGTCTACAAGGTAAGAGAAAGCTGAAAAGTAACTGCTACTTAATAAGGTTAAACAAAAATTTGGGTATGGCTAATATCTGATCATCTCATTACTCTGCTCACTCAGTTTTGCTCCCTCTATTCTTGATACAGGCCATGGTTTTTGCAATCACTTGTTATGCATCAGAGAGTTGGACAATGACTAGGGAGGACAGAAGGAGAATTGACGCCTTTGAGCTGTGGTGCTGGAGAAGAGTATTGAATGTACCATGGACTGACAAGAAAACAAACAGATTCATCATAGAGAGGGTT
>NW_006399956.1:1292801-1293334 GCF_000299155.1 Elephantulus edwardii
TTGCATAATCAATGAAACACAGATATACATTCCTCTGGTATTCCCTGCTTTCAGCTAAGATCCATCTAACATTACCTACAATGTCCCTAGTACCACGACCCTTTCTAAACCCAGCCTGGACTTCTGGCAGTTCTCTGCTGATGTGTTGTTCCAGTTGTTTTTGGATAATTTTCAGCAGAATTGCTTACATGTGAAATTAATGATATTTTTCTACAGTTTCCACACTCTGTTGGGTCACCCTTCTTTGGGATGGGAACAAATATAGATCGCTTTCAGTCAGTTGGCCAAGGGGTTGTTCTCCAGATTTCTGGACACAACTTGGTGAGCACGTCCAGGGCAGCATCTGTTAGCTGAAATATGTCAATTCGTATTCCATCTATTCCTGGGGCCTTATTTTTTTGCTATTTCCTTCAAAGCAGCTTGTGCTTCTTCCTTCATCACCCTAGACTCTTGCTCATATGTTGTTTCATTAAATTCTTTTGTGTCTGCCAATTCTTTTCAATACGGTGACTCAGTATATTCTTTCCATCTTC
>NW_006399956.1:1293434-1305922 GCF_000299155.1 Elephantulus edwardii
AATCAGGATGGGTGTGTCAGAGGCAATGAGATTGGCACAGGATAGAGCAGGTTTTAGGGCTGTTGGACATAGGGTCACTATGAGTCGCAAACGACTTGACGGCACATAACAACAACAACATCCCTGTGCAAAAGGCAAGTGCACATCCACATCCTACCAGGAGCAGCCAGAAAACAGAGGCACTTTTAGCACAGTGAAATAAAGACAATGGGGGGTGGGAGGGAAATGTTATATTGCTTATAATATTAATGCTGTTATGTGCCAATGAGTCTAATATGACTCAGAGACCCTATAAACATCTAAGCCTTGTCCTACTCTGTGTCATCCTTATCATCTTTGACACATTTAAGCTTATAATAACAGAATCTGAAAAAGTCTATCACAGGAGCTAACCTCTAGAAAATAAATATCTGTTATATGCAATGCAGCCTTTCTAAAAAAGAAACTGGCACTTGCAATAAAGGTGTTTCACATTTTTTTCTGCCCCCAAAAAGCTAGTGCTGGGAAAATTATATAAATGCTTTTAGTTTCCAAATAAGACATACTGAAAGAAAGCTGTGGAAATATGACTTAAAAGAAATTACATACAAAATCATGCACTTTATTAGTTAAGGAGAAAAACAAAACCAAAAATATGGGCTTCACAAGTGCTAAAAATTTCAACAAAAATCAAAAGCCCTTTGCAATATGAAAAGAAAAGAGCTAGCAACATTTGTTAAAAGCGTAAAGTGGTCAACATTAAAACTAAAAAAGCTTTTAATATAAAAAACAAGCTGTCACACATTTTCAGAAACATACCCGCCGTCTACAGAACCTATGAGGCGATCCTCCCTTAGCAATGAAGTTTAAACAAAAAGATGAAAAGAGAAAAATCATCCAAAAACTTTAACTATTCATTTGTCTAACTCAACAAATTTAAACTGAATTTGTACAAACTAAAATATGTTAGCAGAAGACAGAATAACATTACCTGTTAATGTAAAAAAAAATACAAAATCGGGGTATTTTTAATCTCTAAGATAGATAGATTACTGCTAAATAAAAATCTCAGGAGACAAATATACCTATGCATCAAAGAATTATTTTTAATATAAAATTACAACTAATTTCTCTTGTAATGTTTATTTCATTTTTTACATTATTTATTTTAAAGTAAACTTAGAAATGGTTTCAATATTCAAGGATATTTCCAAGCAGAATATTTCTAATGAAATACTGTCAAAAGATAAACAAGATACTAAATTATTCCAAATTAAAAGTAAATATTCATAAATTATTTTGTCATCCTAAACACATTATAAACTTCAAAACTGCTACATTACAGAAGATTAAAAGTTGTTTATGAAAGTTATACATGTACACAGCAGTATAAGATAATAAAATATTATCAACAATGTAAGAAGAAAAGAATATCAAATAATCTTACCCTTTGTTCCAATGCTGACTGAGTCTGTTGTCTTAAAAGACCTTTAAATGGCCCCCCTTCTTTTCCAGCACTACCACTTCCCATTCCTACAGAACATCAGTAGATAAATAACAACCAACGAAACAACTCCAGCAATAAAAAGCTTCACTGCATTAATCTCTATACATATCACTCAAAATTATCTAAATATTTAATTATTTGTGCTAGTAACTAATGCTTATTTTACGATAATTTTGTTTCCTTTAAAAACAACATGTAAAAGGACATCTTATTGACCAAAACTAGTTTTAGACTTAATCTGTACTAAAATGAAAAGAAATATTGTTAACATAATTAATCCTTATATATTCTATTTAAAAAACTTAGTCTACTAGTAGAAAATCAAAAAGGCAATTACAATTATTTACTGTAATAATGATTTTGACATATTAAGAGAAAATTAAATATTTATCAAAAGGTAAATACAGAGAGAAAAGGCATTAATTGTATTCATTTAAAACATTCCAAAATTTTCTAAAAAGCATGATTTGCGGGGCAATTTTTAAAACATTCTAATATATCTTCTAATAATGTCCCATTTCTATTCGTAACATCATGACAAAACAGTATTAATATACATCTTTCTCAATGTAAAAATAAAAATTTTTTAAAAATAAAATTAAGAACATATAATTGACACATCACAAATGCACAAAAGTTATGGATGAAAGCATTTTATTTCCCAAGTTCTTAGATGTATATTTTAAAGCTTAATTTTAATTTTTAATTTCTTTTCCTACCTTATTTTATTTTTTTTTTGATAGGACCTATTAGACCAATTATGGTCAAAGGCGTATAGAAAGCAGGAAATAGGAGAAGCCAGGGTTTTACAAACTAAAGTTAATGGTTCAATTCCACTCTTGACTAGAGATAAAATATCAGATTTACTACGATTATTCTGTAAGGAACTAATTTAATTTTACATTTTTAGCTGTTCTTGGATAAGGAAACAAAGGTTAGCATGTGTATAGTCTCATTCTTTTCTCTGAAAAGAGAAAGTTTTCTTCTAGTAACCTAAATAAGATTAAAGAGACTATACAATACTAAACATAGAAAAAAAATTAAGATCTTTATATGGAGCATTAGGAAGCCACAAAATAAAATGTAAATTTGTAGAGATAAATGAAATATCAGAGCATCCAGCAGAATAATTTAGTAATATAAGCAATGGATAGAAAAATGAATAGTGAAAAGATATTATCAAAATGAGACTTAAACTGATTCAAACAGAATATTGTGCTAATAATGTAACCATGTGGTTTAGCAACATGATAGCACAGGTTTTAAGTGAATGAAGCTGGTGTGACAGGAAAGGCAGTAAGTATCTAAAACTGAAACTCTAGTAATAAGAACCTCACAGTTATCAGAAATATCTAAATCTATGTCCTCTGACATACAATGTTTTTAAATTCACAAAATAATTTTAGCATAACGTTTCATAATTAGATTAATTATTCCTAAAATGATCCCATCTTCATGATAATTCTAATTAGTTAACTCTACCTACCAGCAAGAAAAATCATAGGTGCGCACACTGTATAAAATATTCCAAAATTTTTCATAATATAATCTATTGATTTTTCCAAAGAGTATTAAAAAATAAAGGAATTTTTAAAAAGCTGATATAATTTGGTCCTACCAGAAGTAGCCAGGAACAGCTCTTCACTGAAAGAAACACTTTTCCTCAGAACTGGGCTGACAAGGCTAGAATGATGAGGGGTAAGGCTAGATTCCGAGAGGAGGAGACAGGACTTTTTAAGATGAAGGGAACCACAAGAGAGAGGGGGGGAGGTGGGGCACAGGTAACTCCTAGGCCCCTGTGGGTAAGGTGCTGTGGAGGAAAGTAGCAGAGAAAAGATGCATATTCAGAAGATGATCAGAAAAATGTAGAAAAAGGAAAGATGAAACAACTCATAATAATAAAAATAAATGCTCACGTGTATATACAAATTATAGTAGAATATGAAAAGTCACTACATAAAAAAACCATCCTGGTCAACAGAATGTAAAAGAAATGTATAGCTAAACCTTGTAAAACTTTTACAAACTTGGTGTACACTGAAAAATGTTTAAATGATTATTTAGCTCAACACTGGATTCTATTGCAATCACCTTTGACTCTTCAAGCTATTTCAATTTCCTGAGTTTTTGCCTGACATTTTTAAGGTTAAACTAAGCCACAGTTGCTAGTCTCTAAAGCCAGAAACTTGATATAGATGACTGACTGTGAACACTTAACTAAAGTGGTAATAGTTGCTAATTAAGATTTTATCTATGGGTGATCTAATTTAATAAAAGCATGCGCTACCACTTAAGTAGTCTGTTATCTTTTTTGTAAATTTTAAGTAAATGAAATTAACTTTTCTCTCCAGCAGTAGAGAGTTATATTAGTACATTTACTCTCAAAATTTTTAATGGATGCATTGAATTTTGGCACTGTTTGTATATGCAGCAATTTGAACTTATTGAGGGTTCACAAACATGGATCACAAACACCACATAGTTAAAAAGCCCTCATTAAAAAAGTGAAAATCAACATCCTACCACTGATATTCTAAAAGTTCATTTGTACTACTTGAACACTTACAAAAAGTATAAAAATAAAGCATCATAACATCATATAAGGAAAAAAAAATTATCTATAGAAGTCAATTAGTAAATGAAACTAAAATGAGACTTAACAGAAAAACATGATCATTTTAACTACAAAAACAAAGAACAACTTTCTCAGTCTAACCTTTATTGCCTTTACTCTGTTTTTCTGAGCCAGTTTTTATACAGTAAGTCAATCATCACCTTATTGGTTCCCAATATTTAAGAGACTGATTTTTGCATTTGGGTAAATATCATGTAGAGAATAATAAAATGTATGCTGAATTACAGCTTTAAAAATTTTAGAACAATCATAATTTAGACAGTTTTAACATCCATTTAAGAAGTAGAAATGATCCTTAAAACTATCCAAAAATATTTTAAAGACTCAAGATAAAGCCAAAAGAATGAAAACTACAAATATTTCATATATGCTATTCAGGCAGTAAATTAGGCAAAATAAAGTATCTTATCTAAAGGCAGCTCATAAATATAGATCTAGACATATCAACCTCAAGTATAATTTTTAAAAACTAAAAATTCCAACACCAAACTATGTAAAATTTTTGACTGATAATTTATTTTCTACTAGAAAGTTACATAAAAAGAAATCTGGTTTGGTTACTCTATTATTTTAGCAATATCTTCAGACTTAGACATCTTGATGAATTAAAACAAATTAAATTACTATGGAAATGCTGTCTAGTATATCTGCTGTATCGCAAAATAAAGCTAAGAGTACTGAATAGTCATCTGGAATATACAGAATAAAATCCTTCAAAATATTTTTAAGAAAATCTATTCAAATGCTGTCTGTGCCTTTTTTTTCTTTTTTTTTTTTAATTTGACTGTCATAAATTTTAAGGGCAAAGCTTCATTCTTTTTATGGGGAGGTAAAAGGAATTAACTTTACCACAATTTGAATGGTTCTGTTTTAGGGTATAGTTATCATATGCCAAAGAATTATTATAAATATGAGATTATTTTACATGTTATTCATAAGAATGTAATACTAAACATAATTATTTTCAAAGAAGTATTCCTAATTATTTCGTTTATATTAAAGACTATGTCTGTAAAAATGGACTTATATCCACAGGCATTTTATAATTTTCTTTCTTCTCTTTTCAAATATCCCTGGTTTCAGTATTTTTCACAACTTCATGTATCCCTGGTTTCAGGTTTCTTAATTTTTTAAAAATATCCGAGTATCTAAGTTTTCTAAACATAAAATAAGGTCACTGAAGGTGATAAATTAAAAATAACAGCACTATACAAAATGACTATCAGGTGATAAAACTCAAATAAAATTAACAAAACCTACAAACTCTTAATTTTTATATCTTCTCTTAAAAAATAATAATTTAAGAAAGTAAATTCTAAATTTTAAGAAGAAATTAATCTCAGGCTTTGCCAATTTTTTATTCATAAAATATACTCACCTAAACCCATATAAACCCCACTGTGGTTATTTATCAAAATGCAAAAAGGAAAGAAAGACAATAAACTTTATAACTTGAGAAACATTAAAGGAAAGCAAAAATGCTATTATCTAACTCAGAAATAACAAAAGTAAATATTTTAAATACAAAAAGTTAAATATATATATATCAACATAAATTTTTTAGTTGATCTTAAGATATTTTTCATAATGAAACCCTAAAATTCAACTCAGGAATCGGCAGAAATATGAATTCAGATGCTTATCTCACATGAGGAATTTCATTGCAAGCTACTGGTATTACTATGTTTTTTTTAATGCTTCAAGATAATGTTACACATCATAATTTGAGTATGAGATGAAAAATATCTACATATAAAAACAAATTTTGAACTTGATGATGTAACGATACCAAAATTTTCTTATTTTATTTGTAGTAAATGAAAATGATCCGTATTTATCTTTTAACTTAAATGCCAGAAGCAGGAAGACAAGTTAGGATGAAAAGTTAATAAGAAAGAGAAACAAACTTGAAGAGAAAAAGAAAAATAAAAGTGGGTGGAAGCGCCTTACCAGTTTTGGGTGTCAAACTCAAATCTGTATCAGAAGAAGAGGACTGTCGACTGTAGGACTTGGAAGGTGAAAAGGAATAAGTTTGGTTTTTCAGAGGGGTTGAGGGTCCTGATGAGTGAGTATTGGGATTGGGATCTTCATTGAAGGGAATCCTGCCAGAAGAAGGTGGAGAAATATTAAGCAATCATGTGCCAAAGGGTGTGACAGATGGCAGCATGATCCAAACACCAGGAAAGTATTGGGGCAGGGCCAGCAGTCATTTCTTAAGTGTGGCGCTGGGAATGAGGCCAAAGACAACCAACTGCTGGTTAACCATTCGTCATTCTCCAGATACATATTTTCTGCACTGAAACAGTTAATAAGCCATGTAAAAAGCAAAAAAAGCATGAAATGGCAGATTAAAGAAGTAAAAAAATATTTAAAAGAAATAAAAATAATACATGACTGAAAATATTTTCAAATAAATTAAGTTGCAAAAGAAAAAGGAAGACTGCAAACAGTATGTGTAAATATTCACATATTTATATTTACACACACATAGATATCTTCAAAAGAAAAATGTTTCCTTATCCTATAGCATCAAATGTGCCACAGCTAAAAACCCAGCAGAGAGGAAGATGAATATAGCTATACAGAAACGTTGCATTTTATGTAGAGTAATGAAATGGCTTACCTGTTTTCCAATAGCTCTCTTCCATAGAATAAAACAGACCCTGCTATTATAGGTTTTGTATAGAAAGAAAATAAGGAAGTATATAGCTTTGGCAATTGTTTCATCTAGTAACCAATCATCTGATTTATTTCTATCCAAATGCAGAAATAACTGCAAAAATACACACTGAAGGATTTACCCCAAAACTCAGGAGTACTCATATATCAAATAGGAAACAATATAATAGAGGGTTCTTAAAAGGATCTATGGAAGAGGCTTTGGACATCAGAAGAATACTTTCACTGCCTCTGTTGTGGCTACATACAGACGTTCTTCACTGCAGCTGGACTTCAAGTAAGGAAAGAGGAAGCAAAGACTTATGGTACCTGCCTACACTACCTGCCTGCCTGCCCTCTGCAGCCACTCTGCCCGTGGCCTGCCTCTCCCCAGCTCTGGATTCTGAGCAGTCTCGTACCAGTATAGATGAGAGTGGGAACAGACACAGAGAAGTTCTGAGTAAGTCGTGAGCCAGTAGCAGTGTGAATTGGGCTGTTGTGAGTCGAGCGGCATCCATGGCTTGGAGGATGAACCAGCGGAGACCTGAGGGAATTTGTGGTCAAAGTGGAAGAAAAGAAAACAATACATACAACAGATAGCAAAGTCATGTTAAAATAATTTTAAGAAGATTTAGTTAAGGGAAAGGACTTATTTTTTTCAATCCCTAGCATGCAAAAGCAAGTCGAGGAGTAGCTAAATGTTAATTTATTAAGATAATTAAACTTCTAAAGGATGAGATTAATAAATTATAGTGATGGACAAGAAAAATATAAAGCAGTCAGGGAATTAGGCAAGAAAAAAATAGATTCAAAGTTGCTTTATAATGTAAATTTGATCACCTGGAACTTAGTATATATTTATAGTGGTAAAACAGCCATAAACATGGAAAAGTATAAAGTTCTCATATTACCTTCAAAATAGAGATGTGAGTAATTCCTGATAATTAAACTTATATATACAGGAACTTTAGCAGAATTGTTTCTGTCAGTAATGTCAGAGTTGTTTTTGTTAGATGCCATCGAGTCAGAATCAACTCATAGCTGACCCCTCAATAGGTTTTCAGAGGCTTTATATTGCACAGGAGACTGCCCATCTTTCTCCCACAAAGCAGCTGGGAATTCAAACCGTCTGACTTTGGGCTGGCAGCAAAACTCTATCCACTAGGCTACCAGAACTCCCCAATTTCAAAGTAAGAGTGCTTAAAAATAAGAAAAGTGATAATATAAAAGAGAAATGCAGTGACATGAATGGATATATTCAGATGTATCCATCCCAGGAGTTTAGCACACCAAGCAAATAGCTGAAAACCAAGTTACACTTGAAACAAAGCCAGGGGATGCTGCTTTCAAAAACAAATTATATGCAAAATAAATGATTTTGTATACCTCTCATACACTATAAACTACATTCTACACTAAGAGTTTCTAGTAAGATTCCAATTTATAGCCTGCAATAGACTTGGTATAGCCTACAATAGAATTGCAAGTATAAAGAAAGATATACCAGATATGATTTATGATTCAGAAAATATTATCTTCTGTTGATCTGTCGATTGAGCATTCCCATTAATCACAATATGCCAAGGTTCAAATGTGAGCTATTACTAAGTAACCATAACAGTCCTTTTTCATGGAGTCTAAAGACTACTTTCTGAAAATACTACGGATTTTACAATAAGCCAAGTGCTTCTGCTTTTGTTAACAATATATATTTAAAATTTGTTCAATATTAATGGATAAAAATCAAACATCTTATTAGGGACCTGTTTTTATGAAAACTAAAGGACTTTATTTTGCTTTGTATTGAAGTGGAAAATTATTTCAAAAATCTAAGAAATTGGTGTCATAAATAAGAGAAATTATGACTAAAATATCTTAGAAAATATTAATTTTTAAGAAGAGGAGCAGTAAATCATACTTAAAGGCATCTTAATTAAACCATCAAGCTTGCTCAGCTTGAAAATAATAAGACTTTATCCATGCCAGAAATATATACTAACCATCTAAAAAGAAAAAACAATGTAATTTTTCAAGTAAATATGCCATCAGTAAAAGTAAAATTTAGTGAAATAATATGGAAATTTTTAAATGCTCAAATTATGCCATCATACTAAAATCTAAACACAAGGGAGCATAATCGTAAGGTATTCCTCGGGTTCTAACTATCCATCACCTGGCATGAAAAGATTGCCTTTCACTAACATCCCTGTGGTGAATTTCTAACACAAAAGCCACTCAGACAGAAACATAATCCAAACTAATTTCTATCAAATGACTGTCTACAATCAACAATGTTATGTGATTAAGACCAGAAAAGTCATAATCTGTTGAATCATAAAATAAGTTCTAAAACAGTACCCAAATTGACTTATTATTAAAACCACAAAGATGTCAGTTGAAATAGAGCAGCCTAACTACTGGGATTTTTTTTAATGTACCATGACCTTGGTAGTAAGCTTTCAGAAAATCTTAAGGCAGCAACTTAAATTCTCCATGGTAAAAATGTTTAACAATTTAAGGTTAACAAAATTAGAAAAGGATAAAATTTACACAATCCTAAATCCTAGAAGATTTATATGAATGGAACTCATCCTGAAAACAAGGAAACATAACCCCTGCTATCTACCATCTCATTTTAAGATAACAGGTAATTTATCAAAAAAGAAGAGATCTTTAGACATGATAGCATCAATGGTCAGACATCTTCAGGCAGTTCAGGTAAAGCTAGAAGATGGCTGGAGAAGAACCCAGCTCTTAAATTTGCTGAGGAAAAAAACTGTATATTCTCTCAGAAAGTTACACCTGCAATCTGACTTCACCAGTAGCAGCTAACTATTCCTATCTCTCTAGTTGATATTTTAAATGGGATGTGAAGCCACACACACTTTAGTCAATTTATTTAAAACCATTTTTTCACTTAACTGTGTATTTCTAAGTACAATGAGGCAATATATGGAATAGTGTGCTCCCTCTTGTGACTGAAATGTAATACAAATGATTAAAAGCTGGCAGGAAGGAAACGACTAGCAAAATAAGCCGAAGATAAAAAGGAAAATCTCTTAAGAAGATTGTGACTGCTTTCTCCTCAACCTTGTGCAACTACTGTCATAACTGGAAGCATTTTGTGTTTACTGTGTATAAAATTATAACTACTTGGTGATCTATGGAAGGGATCAGTAAACTACAGACCCTAGGCTAAATCTAGACTGTTGCATGTTGTTGTAATCCACTCATTCATTTACATAACATCTACAAAAAATAGAGGGGAGACACTGTTATTAAAATCTCAATTATTTATTTTAAAAAAAGGTTACCAACTCCCTATCTAAAAGAATTTCTAGATGAGGTCCTCAATGGAAGAATAATTAACATTTAGGGTGAAACACAGTGCAGAGTTCTGTGTAGGAAGGTCAGCACCTCTATGCTCCTTCCTGAACTGAAAATCAACAGGATCTTTCCCCTCATCATTTTCACAACAAAATTCATACTTCAAACATCTCCAATTGACAGTACTGCCACTATTAAGACTCTCTGTCCGAGACACAAATAATAACATACAGGTCAAATTTAATCCACAATATTTTACTGGATCACTAAGGTCAGTAAGCACTTATTCTATGAAAATAAACTTTTACTAGAACATAGGACACTCACTCATTTATAAACTGCCTGTCACTGTAACAGTAGTGTGAGCGGACTATTCAGAGAAGTCATATGGCTTCCACACTGAAGACATTTACTATCTGGCCCCTTACAAAAGTTTGCCAACCACTGTGTTAGGCAGTTCTTATCTTTTTATACCCAATTTTTGTCATTACCTGTGTAGATTGCAGAGATAACACTGCATAAATCAACCCTTCCTACTTTCTGTGTTTTATTTTCAATAATAAGCCTAAGAAGTTATCAGATAGCATTTTAAGCATTCCTCTGGAAATAAATAAAATCTCCCACAATGCATAAATCACTTTATGATTTAGCTATTCAGTGTCTATAGCTCTGGAGTAAGTTTACTTTTACATTATTTAATTGGGTTTTCATATTGAAACAGTACAAACATATTAACAATTTCTATGTATTTTTCAAGCTTTTTATAACCGCAATCATCCATGATAAGAAAAATGAACATGCAGAGAGTGGGGGAAGGATGTCAGACAGACCTACCAAAATGTTTCAAATCAAATGAGCATATATAGATAAAAGATCAAAAGCGCTCTCCAAAAGAACAATTTATTGACTCATACTTACTCCTTCATTTCTTTGGATGGGGAATTACATGCAGGAAGGAATGCTGCTGGGCTACTTAGTTTATCCAGAGTACACGCTGTTCCTATGGCTCGTACCACTAACCCAGACTCGCCCTCCAGATCAAAACACTGTAAGTACCCGACAACTGCATTTCCTCTCATTTCAAGTACTTTCAGGCCAATCTTCCTCTGCAGTTCACCTACAAAAAATAGGAGAAAACTCATTTTGTTTGTATCTCTACATCATGAAATTACAAAGCTGAATGTGAAACAACAATGTAAAAACAATTTAAAAACAAAACTTGTAGGCTTTTGAATGTGAAGGAAACCCAAGAGATTACAGCATGCCTCATTTTACTATGCTTTGCTTTACTGTACTTCAATATTAATGCATTTTTGGTGATTTTTTTTAAAACTAAAGGTTGTGGCAACTTTGCATTAAACAAGTCTATAAGCTCCACTTTTCCAACAATATATGCTTACTTCATGTCTCTGTACCACATTCTGGTGATTCTCACAATCTAAACGTTTTCATAATGCTATTCCATTTAATATGTGTTACCCATGCACAGTCTTTGACCCAAATCCTACTCAGCAGTTCTCCATCAGAGCTCTGAGGTTGTAAATGTTTATGAAAAGAGATTGTACCTTTTTTCCTGGGAGGAGCTGGTAGATGGGTTAAACTGCCAGCCTTTGAGACAGCAGCCCAAAATATTACCCACTATGCCACTATGTCACTATACTGTAATACAACTTAACTAACTCATTGCTGTCAAGTAAGAATCTTTTCATTATTGACCGTTCAGTGGGTTTCTGAGGCTATAAATCATACAGGAAGAGTTTCCATCTTCCTTCCTGATGGGTTAGAATCACTATAGAGGGGTGATGTGCTTTTGGGTTAGCAGCACAACTCGCTATGGATTGGCCACCAGAGTCCAAAAAAAAAACAACAAACAACCATATTTATTTATTATTCTATTTTCAATTCAAAGAGATCCCAGGTGGCAAAAGAATTGCCTAACGGAATTTTTCAAGCTGTTATCTTTATGTTGTTGCTGTTGTTGTTATGTGCCGTTGAGTAGCTTGCAACTCATAACGACCCTATGTACAACAGCCCTAAACGCTGCTCTATCCTGTGCCAATTGCACCGTCTCCGAAACACCCATCCCGATTATCCCAGTCACTGAATCAATCCACCTCATAGGAGGCCTTCCCCTTCTGCGCTGTTCCTCTACCCTAACAAGCATGATGCCCCTCTCCAAGGACCTGTCCCTCCTTGCAACATGTCCAAAGTATGTCAGACGGAGCCTTAGAATCCTTGCCTCCAGGGAGAGAACCGTCTAAAAGAGAGATGTAACTGGGTATCTCTGTCATCACAGGAGACTAGAGCGAGGGCTGCATGGTGGAGGGGACCTGGGGGAGGGTTTGTAAAACAATGAAAGAATCTTTTCTTTTACTTTTCCAT
>NW_006399956.1:1307842-1318777 GCF_000299155.1 Elephantulus edwardii
TCCTGGATCATTTAATATTCTGCCTAAAGCATCCTTGATTATAGCAACTTGAGGTTTGAATTTGTTCTTCAGTTCCTTGAGCTTAAGAAATGCTGAGCAGGGGGGTGGGGGTAGAGGGCTGGGTGGGGAGAGAAGTGCAGCAATGAATGAATGGAAATCCAAATTCTCTGTAAATGTTCATTAAAATTATTTAAAAAATAATATCAAAAAATGCTGAGCAAGTTTGTCCCTTTTGATTTTTTGACTCCAACTCCTTACACATTTCACTGTAATATTTTACTCTGTTGTCCCGTGCTGCCTTTTGAAATCTTCTATTCAACTCTTTAGTATCTTGAATTCTTCCCTCTACTTTGGCTTCTCTGTGCTCCAGTACAATTTTCAGAGTCTCTTCTGACATCCATTTTGGTCTTCTCTTCCTCTTCTGTCTTTGCAATGACTGTTTGCACTCGTCCTGGATAATACCCTTGATATCCTCCCACAACTCATCTGGTCTTCACTCATTAGTGTTCAAGGCCTCAAACCTGTTCCTGAGCTGGTTCCGAAATTCAGGTGGGATAGACTCAGAGTCAAATTTTGGTTCCCGTAGACTTAGTTCAATTTTTCTCAGCTTCAGCTTGAATTTGCATATGAGTAGTTGGTGGTCTGTTCCACAATCAGCTCCTGGCCTAGTTTTCACAGCTGATATTGAGCTTCTCCAGCAGTTCTTTCCGCAGATGTAATCAATCCGATTCCTATGCATACCAGCAGGTGAAATTCATGAATATAACCTGTTTATGTCTCTTAAAAAACGTATTTGCGTGCTGGCTTCGGCAGCACATATACTAAAATTGGAACGATACAGAGTGGCCCCTGCACAAGGATGACATGCAAATTTGTGAAGCGTTCCATATAAACAAAAAAAAAGGAATGAAAAAAAAAGTATTTGCAATGAATTAGTCATTGATTGTGCAAAATTCGATCATTCTCTCTCCAGCTCCATTTCTGTCACCGAGTCCATGTTTTCCAACTACTGAATCTTCTTCTCTATTCCCAACTTTTGCATTCCGGTCACCCATTATTATCAATGCATCTTGATTGCATGTTCGATCGATCTCCAACTGTAAAAGCTGGTAAAAATCTTCTATTTCTTCTTCCTTGGCTCTGGCTGTTGGTGCATATATCTGAATGATAGTGGTATTCACTGGCCTTCCTTGTACGTGTATGTATATTATCCTGTCACTCACAATATTGTACTTCGAGATGGATCTAGCAATGGCTTTCTTAACTATGAAAGCAACTCTTTTTTCCCTCACCTTTTCATCTCCAGAGTAATATATCATATGATCATCCAATAGAGGGGAAAAATTAGGAAATCCCAGCAGGCAGAGAAGAAGGGCACCAAGGTCCTGAAATCATCCACCACATTCCAGATAAAAGTGGAGCCCCAAGGCCTCAGCGCACAATCCGTTCTAAGGCCCCATAGAGGGAGAAATAAAGAAATCCAGGCAGGCAGTTATTTTTATAGGAGCAGACAATGAGGTATTCCTCCCATTGTAGCTTTTGGGGAGATTTAAACAGTCAACTTTTCAGTTAATAGCTAAGAGCTTAAATGCTGTGCTATCAGGACTCCTTTATTTATTTATAAGCAAATATCATTAACTATAAATTATAACATATCTTTATTAAATAGAAATAGATTCCTATTTATTTCCTCGTGTTTTGGTTTTTGTGTGTATGTACATGCATATACATTCATACACCTAGAAATAAAAAATTGAAGCGTCGAAAGTTTTTTCAATAAACAAGAATGAAAACTAGCCAAAATACAAATGTCAGGACACGGGAAGAAAGAAGAAATTACAACTAGCTGGTTAATATTCGAGAAAAGGTAACATTTATGCAGAAAGCGAGATACAGGCAATATGCCTACAATCTAACTACAAATATATGCTACAGAAGGAAAACTTAAATCCAGATTTCCTACTTGCTGGTTCAGCACTCTGCACTATGTCACTTCATAAGCACAATTTCCTTCTACTACATGATTACAAACGAACCATAAACTTCTGATATCTATTTCCTCTTGTGACAAGATGAAGTACGGGGGGCAGTATTAGGAATGAGCCATTATTCAAGAGCTGATTTGTAAAATTACAAATAGCATGTCAAAAGGAAGGAAAGAGCAGGCAAGATGGAAGCTGGCACAAGCAGCTGCTGCTTGGCCCAAGAGAATCATATTGTGATCAGAGAGCTCCTCTTAAAACACAGTAGTCAGAGTCAACTATGTATATCTACATAATGAGAAATTATAAAACTATTCCAAATGTAAAAAAAAAAAACCACAGTAGTCACTGGTTCCAATCAGTATCTGCCATAGATACTCACACTAGCATGATCCCACGACAACAAAGGCCCAGGGAGCTAAGAGCACAAAAATATGGCTTGGAATCCCAGAACAACAACCAAAGAACGAAGGAAACAGCACCAAGTGAAAGGAAAAGCAGACTACAAGAATAGGAAAATAGATTTGCAGATGGACATGACCTGCTTGCTGTTACAGAGAACTGCTGCTACTGGTTAAGGAGCACAGAAAACATGGGCCCAGAGTGTGGAACTCAGGAAAAGTAAACAGAGCACAGCTGTTAGCAGAGATTAAACACAAACAGCCCCAGACAGAATGGGACAGGAATGGGACACCTCTGGGGGAGTGGGGGGGATAAGTAGTGTAGACCTAATAATAAGGAAGTCATCTAGAGGCAGCAAAAGATACAGAGCCATCTGTGCCAGAAGAGAAAGTACAGGCAAGGAGTACATAACTGCCAGGGAGTGAAAGTGAAGAACAAAGGGACAAGCAAGAGCTCAAGTCTCTCCAGCAAGTGCAAGTTAGTAGGGAGTTGCCCATCATCCCAAACTCCCACCATATACCTAACAAGTAGTAGCAACTGTGCACTCCCACCTTCTAACAAACCTCTTATCCAATGCTTCCAATAGGAAGTCCTAGCTAAAGGTGTACGGGGGAGGACTTAACACATAACCAGTATCTAAATGGGTTAAGGTGAAATTTAAACTACCTCTATTTGCAGATGGCATTACCTTATCAACAGAAAATTCTGAAAGTCAACAATAAAGCTACATGAAATAATACACTCAGCAAAGTAGCAGAATGTAAGATCAACAAATGAAAATTGGGTAGATTCTTCTATGTTAAAAAAGAAAACACTGAAAAGGAAATGAGTGGAATAATACCATTTATAATAGCCTCCGTAAAAGATAAAATGCTTAGAATGACTCTGAATAAGAATGTAAAGAGTTTTACGAACTACAAAACATCACTGCAAGAAACCAAAATATCTACATAAATGGAAAAGCTTACCATACTCACGAATAAAAGGACTTAACAAAGGGAAAACGTCAATACTACTCAAAAACATATAAAGGTAAACTGCAATATTGATCTAAATTTCAACATTTAACAAGACAGAATCATTTCATATGGAAAATAAACAGGTCTGGGTAGGAAGCTTCACATTTTGTAATCTCAGAACTTGTTATACTGCCACAGAAGTCAAAACAGCCTGATTCTTGTACAATAATAATTACAAAGTTCAGTGGGATAGAATTCTGAGTCCAGAAATGTATCCATCCACCCATGGACAGTTGATGTTCAAAAAAGTACCAAAGTCTATAAACTAGGAAAAGAGTTTAACTTCTTACAACAAGGAGGAAACTGGATGACATTAAGCTGAGTAAAATAACTAATCACAAAAGGCCAACTACTATATGACTTCTTGTTAGGTGCCCTCAAGTTGACTATGATACACAGTGACCCTAAAAGGAACAGAGGTGAATCCTGCTCTATCTTGAGCCACGCTCATGATCTTTCTCATGCTCAAGTCCAATGCAGGCGGAATTGTGTCAATCCATTGTTTGAAGGGTCTTCCTCTCTTTGGCTGAGTCTCTACCTTGCTCAGCATGATCTCTCTCCAAGAACTATTCTCTCCAAGGACTGGTTCCTCTGAAAATATGCCCTACATAAGTGATATAAAGTTTCACAATCCGGAAGCCCAAAATCTCTGTAAATGTTTATGAAAATTAATAAAATATAATTATAGAAAAAAGAAAAAAAAAAGAAAAAAAAAGTTTCACAATCCTTGTCTCTGAGAAACACTCTGGTTATACTTCCTTCAAAACAGATTTGTTTGGTCATTTGGCAGTGTACAGAATATTCAATACTCTTCACCAATATCTTCATTTAAAGGAACTGAATCTGTAATCCTTATTCATAGCAAAGACAATGCAAAGGCAAAGGTGATTCACGTGCAAAGGCACATCTCAGTGTGGATCACAATAAATTATGGTTAACAGTAAGAAAAAAGGGGATCCCAGAACACTTAATTATACTTATGTGAAATCTACACAAAGAACAGAAGCAGCTGTCTGAACAAAACAAGAGAACATTGCATGGCTGAAAATTTGAAAAGGTGTGCATTAGTCTGTGTCCTTTCCTCTATACTTATTCAATCTAAATGGTAAATAAATCATTCAAGAAGCTGAACAATATGAAGAAGGGGCATCAAGACTGGAGGAAAACTCATCAATGCAACCTTGCTTACAGAAAGTGAAGAAGACTTAAAACACTTGCTGCAGAAGTCAAAGCTACAGACTGTATGAGATCAATATTAAAAGAATACATTTATATATGCATAGATGAAACAAGGTTCAGAAGAGGAGAGAGAGAAAAATCACAAACTAGATAGTATACATGTACTCATTCAATGAAGGAAAAGGACCATATACAACACGGGTGAAGTCAGTACAAGACGACCAAGTTAAAGGAAGACAATGAGTAGTATGCAAGAATAAAGGACAACTATGATAAAAGTGGTAACATATGTAATCCTGCAACAACAGTAGTAACAATAATTTGTAAGTAGACACATGTAAATCTACCCTAAATAGTTGAGGGAAATAATATGGGCATGCAGCGGCTGCTCTTGATGTGCATACCTGGCCATGCCTAGCAATCTGTAGGACAGCTACTTGGCCAAATGATTGAAAGAGATATTTATTCCCATTCAAATAAAAGGTGATCAAATTGAGTGTGGATATTAATTACCAAACAATACAACTAATATCACATGCAAGCAAAATCCTGTTGAAGATTATCCAAAAACAACAGAGAACTACCACAAGCTGGGCTTAGAAGAGGCACAAAGGACATTAAAGCCAATGTCAGATGGATGTTGGCTAGAGCAGAAAATGCCATCTACCTTGTTTTATTGGCACAAGACTCTAATTCACCAACTGTTCCAAGGGAGAAGACTGGGCAATCTCCTCCTGTGCCTTTTAATGCCACTGAAAACCCACTGGAGGGTTTGCTATGAGCTGGTCTGACTCAAAGGCACTCAACACAACAGTTAGCATACAACAGCACTGACTTTTGTGTATGTTTCTTATGTTAACAAATATTCTAACAAGACCAACAGGCAACATTATGATGTTAATGCTGTTGTAAAGTGCCATCAAGTTGACTTAGACTCACAGTGACCCTATAAATAACAGATCAAAACTGTACCCTCTGTTGCATCATCCTCACAACCTCTGCGATGCTCAAGTCCACTGTTGTGGTCACTGTGTCACTTCATCTAGTTAAGGGCCGTCATCTCTTTTGTCATCTTTCTCCAGCATTATGTCTTTTTCCAAGGACTAACCCCTCCATATAACACTGCCCCACAGGCAACCCTGCATCACAACTGAGTGGCCTACAGAAGATATGATGGGAGGATAGTGTCTCAGCTCTCTGGGTTCTAGACTCCTCTGTGACAGTGAGAGAGGGAGGGTTGTGTCATGGCAGTTAGTTGATCTATGTTTAAGAAAGAAGAGTTCTGGGGAGCTCTGGTGGCCTAGTGGCAAGGAGCTGCAACTACAATCCCACAGGCACACGGTTCGAATCCACCAGATGCTCTGCCGGGAAAAGGAAGAACAATCTCCTCCTGTACCAGTTAAATCTGATTTGACGGTACACTCACACAAAAATTTAAAAAAAAAAGAAAGAAGAGTTTTTACTATGTCTTAGCATTCTCCAGAAAACAGAATCAGTAATATACATAAAATAGCTACAAAGTGCACACAAATATCAATGATCATGAATCTGCAGGAAAATGAAATATATTTCCCTGTTACACCCAAAGCAGCCGTGAGTCTGAGCTGGCTAGACGGCAACTCACAGCAAATTGTATGTTATATATGTAGCTGACCCTTAATAGCATAAGTGGGAATTCTGGGGTTCACTTAAAAGTAGATTTTCCCCTGCTGCCATTTCAGTCAGCTCAAATGTTGCTAGTATCTATTTAAAATTCCTTGTGATTGAAAAGACTAACTGCTTACCAGGAGATTAGAATCACATGGCATTTTAAGTAGCTATTCCCAACATCTGAGCTCAACATAGTAGCAATGGAAACAAACAAAAATCACCTTTAAGTATACCCATGCAGTTTAAATATATGTTGTTCAATTTTGTAAATTATATGCAAATTATCAACTGCACAGGAAGTCAGTGACTTTCACTCTTCAGTTGATCAAGGGTCAATTGTGTTTGTGTGTGTACGTGTATGTATATATGTGTATGTGTAACACAAAAACACCTACTATACATAGAAAAAGATATCATTATTTAAGGAGTTGGCTCCTGTGATTACAGATGGCTGACAAGTTCAAATTTTGTGAATCAGGTGACAGGCTGGTGATTCTTGAAGTCGAATAGAAAGCCATAGATTAGGTATGCTGAACTGACCCCTCTGAAGAAGCCAGATTTTATGAAGAAAATGTGGCATCAAACTTGGAAGATGCATAAATAATGTGTTCTATGACAATGACACAACCTTGTTCAACAGAAGGAAGACTCGAAGTACTTGCTACAGAAGATCAAGGACCACAGTCTTCAATATGAATTACATCTCAACATCAAGAAAACAAAATTCCTCACCAGGCAGTCAGTAGACACCATTATGACAGATGAGAAAAAAGACTGAAATTGTCAATGGACAATTACTTACTTGGACCCAAAATCAATCCTCTTGGTATCAGCAGCCGAGAAATCAAAAGATGAACTGCATTAGAAAGATCTGGAATGTCAAAGAACTCTCCAGAGTGATAAAGAACAATGACGTAAGTCTAAAGACTAAGGTGCACCTGATTCAAAGCCAGAGTCTTTTCAATTACTTCCTATGCACCTGAAAGTTAGACAATGTCTAAGGATGACAGAAGAATTGATGCCTTTGAGTTGTTGTGCTGGAATCTTATGGACTACCAAGAAGACAAATAAGTCTTTGTAACCGCCGGCTGAAACCGACCTGCGGGTTCATACGTGTTCTAGAGTGGAACCTGTGCGGATTAAAAGAGGAGCAGGGACATGAGAGATTGGGGCAACACAAAGATTCCTGATCAAGCCCAAATTTATTCAATGAATTCGGCTATAAATAGGCAGCAGAGTAGACCGGGATGCCAGGGAACCCAGCCCTAGGTTATCAGTTTACAAAAGAGAGGGAGGGGCATGCCCCAAGGTGTTGATTTACAGGTGCTGATTTAAGGGGTAGGCATAGTCCCAGAGATGGACAGGGGTGGCAGCTGCATGTCAAAAAGTATTATCAGTGGCAGAGTTAAAATCTACTCAGGATGGCTTCCTACAAGTCTTGTCCTGGAGATAGTAAAACCAAGGTGATCCTTGGAGACAAGGGTGGTGAAACTCGGTCTCACATACTCTAGACACGTTTTAAGGATGAGTCAGTCCCTGAAGAAGGATTTCATGCTTGGTAGGTCTACATCTTAATGTAAGGTAAGGTCAGCTAAGACAGACCCTCAACAAGATGACTGACACAGTGATTATAACAATGAGCTCACATGTGTTGGAAATGAAGATGGCACAGGCTTGGGGAAGGTCTAGAGCTGTTGTTTATAGGGTCGCTATGAGATGTAGTCTACTTACCAGCACAAAACAGCAAAAACAAGAGGGTTCTGGTAACGTGTCTGCTTATAGGTTGGAGACAACACAGCTTCAAATGGATGGAAAAGAACCAAGAGCTGGATGGTACAAATGATTAGCATTTAGCTACTGACCAAAAACTTGAATGCTGGAGTCAACACAGAGAAGCCTTAAAAGCTTGGGTACCTTCTTTTTAAAAATCAGCTATTGAGGACTGTGCAGTTTATCTTTCAATATGATTTTCCTTGCCACTGAACTTGACTTTGTCATGCTGATGAATGGGAATAGGTGAATAGGAAGTGTTGGCCTATCCATAAGGGTATTCTCACATTGAATTGAGAAGACCCAGCAGCAGAATTAGGAGATCTTCCTTGAGGCCCAGAAATTCTTGCTCCAGCTATACATACCTAAGACAACAGTGGTTGTTGCTGAAGCAGAGAACCAGAGAGCCTACATGAGATTTGGCTGACCTTGGAATTGTTAACCTACAGGCAGACCCAGAGCTAAGCTAACAGCCTTTGCCCAAGTTTGATGGACAACTGGAGGAAGGAGGGAAAGCCAATACTGGCAGGACTGAGAATTTTTTAACTCTAGCCAGGAGGCTCAGAAGTGAGGTACTAGTACCTGAAGAGGATGTAAACTCCGCCCTTTCTTTCCCATCCAGATTAGGGCTGATTGAAGTATTGAGAAGCCAGGCCATGGACCCACCAGTATGTAAAGAAAAACCCAAAGTTAAGGAACCTGTCAGCAGAACTGAAACAGCCATGCAGAAATCAGCTCAGCAGGAGCTGAAATAAAGACAAAGAGAGGAGATCTATGCCCTTAACTGAGTCCTGACAGAACTTGAGCAGCGGCAGTGTGATGAGTTCTGTAAACAGATGCAGCCTCCTGGGGAGTGAGTAACCTCTGGTTCAACTACACTGTTTGCCAGTCTCGCTACCAGTTTTAAGCTGAAAGGGCTTATTTGGAGCCGTATAGAACTGGACAAGAAGCAATCTGTTTCTAAAACTGGATAAATCTGAGTTCCACTTCACTGGTTACTCTAATCAGAAACATCGCAATGTTTTTTTAAAGAGACTTGTTTTCTTCTAAGTTTACAGGGTTTTTAAAAACTATTTTTTATTATTTGAGAAAAATCAGTGTTACTTGTGAAACTGTATTTTTACCAACAACAAAAGGAAAATGTTCATTTGTCCATTCTTTAAAAAACAAAAAAACACTGAGGTGCCTGCGAGCTCATTCTGGAAATCGTCCTAACCGAATTCTTCTATTAATCTGAATTGTAACCTTTTAACTTCCCCAATATGATTCTGTGTAGCCTGTGAACTATCCCATCAGATTCTGGACCCAGTAAAGGAGTAAGATTGATTATGCTAAGAAGAAAGAGGTGCAAGAGTATGGGGGACATGTCTGAAATAATGGGAACTGCTTTTGTGCTACTGATGCTGTTGGCAGGGACAGTTCCCTTTTGTGAAGTCGGTAAAGGTCAGGCAAAGTCATCCCCACACAGCCCTTGCACTCTTTCTTATAAGGAACCTAGAGAGCATGCCTCTGTTTTGTAATACACAGATCTTCCATAAATCATACCTGGCAACAAATGCTCTAGTTCCAGGGGTATTTTTGGTATTAACTATTTAGTAACACAGTCTAGACTAGTGTTTTATCAAACAACAGGGCATCAAAACCTAGCCAAGCAGAGAAATAAATATAACTGTCACACATGGCCCTGTCACTCTTAATTCATTATCGCAAGCTGAAATTCCTATATACCCCTGGAAAGCATGTTCCTAGAATCTGGCAGTTGCATTGCCTTTTGCTGAAACACAGCCCCCAAACCCTAACATTCTCACGGTGATGCCCCAGGAGGGGAATCTGAATTGTTATTCATATTTACATCAAATGGATGTCCCCTCAGCACTCAGAAGGGTCCTGTGCACATTATATTATTATTAGTTATCATCAAGCAGATCTTGACTCATGGAGCTATCATGTCGTGTTCAGAGCAGAACTGTTCTTTCTCCTCCTAAGTTTTCAAGATCTAACCTTTCTAAAGAATTTCACCAAGCATGTCTTCTAGGCTTTAAATATTTGGTTTCATGATGCTACCTTCTCTTGGTCACTTGGTATGCTTGGAACCATCTATCTAGAAAACTTAAAAACATATTCCTAAAAAAAGATGTAAAAAATTACAAAAGAACATTCCTAGCAATGACCTGAGCTATTTACTATGCCCCTACTGCCTCCTTTAGACCTAATATATAATAAAAAGAATCTGGGAAGAGTCAACAGCAACACACTAGAACTACAACATTGTTAAATTCTAGAAATGAAGTGATAGCAGTAGACACTCCAAATAATGAAAGGCAGGGATTTATTCTGCTTTTCTCAAAGTAGTTGCAGAGCTGGGGATAGCTGTTCTTCTCTACTTTATATACTTTATGAACGAATTTATTTATGTTTGTAGTGTGGCACTGGTGACTCTGTAGAAGTCTTACCTTCCATTCAGGAGACCCTGATATAATTTCTATTCAATGCACCTCACGTGCTGCCACCTATGATGGTGTACAGGTTTCAGGAGAGCTTCTAAACTAAGAAAGAATCAGAAGAAAGACCTAGTGATCTACTTCCAAAATAAGACAATGAAGTACTTGTAAAACATAATGGACCAATCCCTAAATGATGGTGGGAATAGGGTATGATTGCCAGTGTTTCATTCCACTGTACATAGAATCATCATGTGATGGGGTCAGCTCAAAGGCAGCTAACAATACCTTTAATAACTTTCTAAGGGTTCATTTCATTTTAAATAGGTATATTGTTGTTGTTGTTGTTGTTGTTGTTATGTGCCATCGAGTCGCTTGCGACTCATAGCGACACTATGTACAACAGCCCTAAACTCCGCTCTGTCCTGTGCCAATCGCACTGTCTCTGACACTCCCATCCCAATTATCCCAGTCACTGAATCAATCCACCTC
>NW_006399956.1:1320127-1368329 GCF_000299155.1 Elephantulus edwardii
GGAATGTCTGTGCTTCATTGACTATGCAAAGGCATTTGACTGTGTAGATCATAACAAACTATGGCTGACTCTGAGAAGAATGGGAATCCCAGAAGACTTAATCGTTCTAATGCGAAACTTATACTTGGACCAGGAGGCAGTCGTCAGAACAGAGCAAAGGAACACCGTATGGTTCAAAATTGGGAAGGGCGTACGCCAGGGATGCATCCTATCTCCATACCTTTTCAAATAGGTATATTACTGCTATTAAATATACTACTTGCTTGTCACTTTACCTTAAAGAAACTACATATCATGGCATCAATGCATGTGACATTTGTACAAATGGGATTAACTAAAACAAAGCAAGGGTCTAAGATGAAAAGCTTAAGAGATAAGATAGCTTGAATTGAGGAAAGTTTTGATTCATTCTTTAACACCATTTTTTAATCAAAGCTTCCTCTGGCCTATTTTGGGCATATTATAAGGAGAAGTTACTCCCTGGAGAGGGAAATCATGCTTGGAAAGGTGAGGAGTGTAAATGAAAGAGAGTAATACCCTCAACCAAATGGACTGACACAATGACTGCTGTAAAGGGTTTAAGTATGTCAGAAATTATGAGGATGGTACAGGCCAACATTCAGATCTATTGCTCACAAGGCTACTATAAGTTGTACTCAACTAGACTGCACTCAACAATAAAAAGGTTTGCTTTACACTTGGGTCTAAGACATCAACTGTAGAGGAGAAAGTCCATTCACTTATGGTCATCTATATTCAATCTTCAACCTCCAAATCAACAGACTGAATATCTTTTACACTATTCACAGCGATCTTCACTACATAGAGCAGTTCTTTTGCAGACCTATCTATATACAGGGAAATCTCAATGACAATAATAGTACACCAACTGTGTATTTCTTTTACCTGTATTTGGATGGGGATTTTCCTCTTAAGAGATAAGCCTCAATGTCACATTTCATTTACATATGTGCAGTCACAAACACAGGCTTCAAAACACACTAGGACGTGTACCAAGGTAAGCTTGTAAGAGTTTGGTATTCCATAATGTAGCAGATGCATAAATATAAATGTCACTTAATCTCCTCAATTATTAAAAACTCTCACTCACTCACTACTGTCAAGTCAGAGCCAACTTACAACTGACATGCCAGCAGGTTTTTAGGCTATAAATCACACAGGAGGAGAATGCCTATCTTTCTCTGGCAAAGTTGCTGACGGCTCTGAAATGAGAGCTACCTTTGGGTTGACAGCGCAACTGCCTACTAAGTCACTAGGCTCCCTAACTCTAAAATAGATTTAAACATTCTTCTGCCAAACGCACCAGGTTACTAAGATAAAACCATGCAGATGAAAGTGTAGGGTGGGTGCTTATAAATGTAAAATAAAACATTTTAAAATAATTTAAAAATAATAATGATGGTTCAAAATTGGGAAGGGCGGACGCCAGGTATGTGTCCTGTCTCCACACCTTTTCAACTTGTATGCAAAACAAATTATCCGGGAGGCTGAGCCCTATGAGGAGAAATGTGGGGTCAAGGCTGGTGGAAGATCTAGCAACAATCTGTCATGTGCAGATGATACAACCTTGCTTGCTGAAACTGAGGAGGACCTGAAGTGCTTGCTGCAGAGGGTCAAGGACTGCAGCCTTCAATATGGATTGAGGCTCAATGTCAAGAAGACAAAGATTCTCACCTCTGGGCCAATTGGCAGCATCAGGATGGATGGTTAAGAGATTGAGAGTGTTCACAGCTTTAGTTTGCTTGGCTCTACAGTCACCACTCTTGGTACCAGCAGCCAGGAAATTAGAAGACGTATTGCCATGGGTAAGTCTGCTGTTAGGGACCTCTCCAAAGTACTGAAGAGCAATGGCATCTCTCTGGAGACTAAGGTGCGTCTGATACAGGCCATGGTCTTTGCCATCACTTGTTATGCATCAGAGAGTTGGACAATGACTAAGGAGGATAGAAGGAGAATTGATGCCTTTGAGCTGTGGTGCTGGAGAAGAGTTATTGAGGGTACCATGGACGACTAGGAAAACAAATAGATTCGTCCTGGAAAGGGTCAAACAAGGCTGCTCCTTGGAGGCAAGGATTCTGAGGCTCCGTCTCTCATACTTTGGACATGTTGTGAGGAGAGACCGGTCCTTAGAGAGGGACATCATGCTTGGTAGGGTGGAGGAACAGCGCAGAAGGGGAAGGCCCCCTATGAGGTGGATTGATTCAGTGACTGGGATAATCGGGATGGGTGTGTCGGAGACGGTGTGATCGGCACAGGACAGAGCAGAGCTCAGGGATAGTGTACACAGGGTCACTATGAGTTACAAGCAACTCGATGGCACATAACAACAACAATAACAACAATAATAGTAATATAAAAAGATAGTTTTATTTAATGATAAAACTTTTTAATGTACATTTTTAAAATTTTGCTAAAATAAGCTTGCTTTACACGAATTTTTATATTCTGCTTCTAGCAATTGATTCCAGACCACTTTTTGTTTCACATGGTCTTCATAAATATTCACTTTAAGGTTACTAACAATACATTAAGCTGATTTATTTAACCATTCTCCTGCCTGCTGTGGAAAATATTTAATTTTTTTCTACAGTAGTACTATTATAAGTAAGACATAACTGTTAGAAATAACTTAGTGTTGTTTTTCTGTTACTGATTTACCTTATTAAGAGGAATTCCCAGGAATGGAAATAATTAGGTCAAACTGCATGAAAATTATTATAGCTCTTAAGACAGATTATTTCCCAATAGGCTTAAATCATTTTACAAAGTCACTGACAAATCTATGACAGGCCTGAACATAAGCTCATTAGTGTCGGGTGGATTTTCAGTAATGTAGAAAGTATAACAGTATAGGGAAAGAGACAGAGAAAAAGCAGTTGGCCTAACAGACAGAAAGCCATTTTCCCAAGCCAAAGGTGGGTGACTCTACTCTGCGACCCTCAGGCCTGCCTTTAATTGTTTTTGGTGAAACATTCTTCTAGGTTGTATAACCCTGGAATGTCCACTTGCTGTACAGAGGTAACTCGTGGTTGCTCTGAAGACAAACACTGTGACACTGATGAGTCAATGCGAGAATGGTTACCTATGGCGGACAGTGTTTGGTGAAGCTCCTGATTAAAACAAGCTTGGAAGCAAGAGTGGCATCCACTTCCACAGTAGCTTGCCTCTGGAAACCCTATCAACCTGGAGAAAGGACGAAAGTTATACAGGTGCCCAGGTCTTTCGTTCATAGGATCGCTATGAGTCGCCCGCGACACAACAGCATTTAACAACAACATCATCATCACAATGTTTTCTCCATTTCTATCTTTTTTCCAATCTTAGCATAGAATATTTTCCCAAATTTGCTTAGTACTTCATTTCCAATTTTATGTCTCTGTTAGGGAGATCTGTGACACAATTTGTAGCTGAGCTGCTAATTCAGAGGCCATGTCTCTGGCAATTTAGAATCCACCAGCTGCTCTGTGGGAAGCAGATGAGCAATCTCCTCCCATGCAATTTAGAAAAGCTTCAGAAAAACTGCTGGAGAATCAGCTACAAGTCAGTCTAACTCAGCAGCAATGAGTTGGAGACAAGACTTGTTTGCTTTCCATGACTTACCATGCTTTATTTTATGCTTATTTACACAGTATAAAGGGGGCAACAATGTAGTTTCTTTTTAAAAAAACTTCTTTAGTTACATATGTAACTCAGCTGTCGAGAACATACGAACTACTGAATTTAGTCAAATGTGGCATTTTTCAAATTTCAAGGATTCATTTCTAAAATTTATACACACTATTCCCCCTCATCTTCTTTCTAGACAAATTAAGTTTTCCTTACTAAAATCTAAAAGAAGTAATCTGGCAGTATCGTAAACAGAAAATACTGGAGATGCTTTAAAATTCTATTTCTCCAGTAAGTCTCTTAGCTCTTTATTCTAGATTGTTAGTAGTCTCCTATGGAATGTGACTTGCATAATTCCTTCTGTTATGTACTACAAAGCAGGACACAACTTTGACAGATCAGATGCCAGTGAGTTTTTAGAGGCAGGAAACTGCATGGGAGAAAAGTGGTCATCTTTCTGACTCAGAGCAGCTGGTGGATTCAAAACAATGTGGCAGAACAACTTTTTATCCAATAGGCCACCAGAGCTCCCCTACCAACAACTATTAAATGAATAAACATGCACACATATACACAAATTGATATAAAAATAATCTAATGTTTGCATTATTTACCTTTTCTTATAAATGAAGTTAAAATCAAAGAACTTTAGACCACTTCCATTATGAAAAGTGCAGAAAGCAGTGTTTATCTTTCTATAATTTATTTTGTCCATGTTAACTGCATTTCATAAAAATAATCCATTTAACATGTACTTTAAAGGTTTTTCTATTTTATTAACGTATATAAACATAAAATTGTATTTCTAGAAGAACTTTTATACACTTTATAAGATGCTTTTATAATATACAGAGTTTGTACACATTTAATAAATAGCAAACTGCCATCGATCCAAGTCTGACTCCTGGCAACCTCATGCGTGTCAAAGGAGGGCTGTGCTACATAGGGTTTTCAATGCCCAATTTCTTAGAATCAAGTTTTTCTTCCAAACTGCCTCTATGTGGACTGGAACTGCCAATCTTATGATTAAGATTTGAGCACATTTATCACTGGTACCTTACCCAGAACTCCAAGCAAAATAAAGAAACCAATGTATCCATTTCCTAAGCAACATGCCTCTGGAAACTCTGAACTAGAAATGTGTTCAGGTCTTTTGTTCTCTTAGGGTCACTATGAGTCGTGTTTGACACGAAATAAATACATTTTTAAATAAGCTTTTGAAACAAAACTCTTTCCTAAAGGGACTCATTAAATTTTAATATGAAGTAAACGATAATATTTGGGGAAAAAAACATAAAAATATATGAAAGTTTCATTAAGAAAAAAGTACTTGAGTGAAAATTCCAGTTTTTAAGTGACACTTTTTATTATTTAAAGTATGTAGCAAGTCTTTTCCATAAGAGAGTATTAGTATGCATTACAGTAATCTCTCCAACTAATTTCAAAATCACCAAAAAAAGTGGTTTAAAATGTTTCATTCCTTTAGTAAATACTTCTTAGGTACCTTCTAAATGCACAAATAAAAAATGTACTGTGTTCAACTAAGTTTAGGACGTAGTGAGAGTTAAAGTTAAAAAGCTGATAACCTGCAGAACCATTCAGGGCTTTTAACATATTAAAATCTCTAGAAATGGAGATGTTCACTTCACAAACACATTAAACATAAAGGTCTTTCTCTGCAGTGTACATATTATAACAAACTGGAAAAGAGTTCCACAAACCACAGGGAACTACCGCTCTAAACAAAAATAAAATAAAATTAACATAATTCTTTATACATATCTTTAAGAGTACTTTATCAATCAATCATGAAATTGTTTTTAAAAAAATACCTGACATTAAAGAAATGAGCCTCTGCCTGGCTTCATTTGATGCCCTTGGGGTACGAATTCGATCAATCCATTGATACTCTGGGTCTTCATTGACCACAAGTTCTTCAACAAATCCATGAATTATCACAGCTCTATAGCACTTTGGAATAGATGTTGCTGTTAAAACAAATGAATTATTACAACAAATTAACTATTTCACCCTTTTCATGTAACATCCCTAAAAAATAATGCATTTCTGTTAAGCCAGAACCAACTCACAACTGTCCCTCCACTGGGTTGCCAAGGCTGTAAACTGTACAAGAAGAGATTGCCTATCTTTCTCCCATAGAGTTGCTGGTGGATTCAAACTGCAGAAAGGCTTAGCTGTGCATCTTGCTATGAACTACACCACCCGAGCTCCATAAGCAGAATGAACATAATTTTTTACCATTTAGGAAATTACTATAGTAGACTTTATTAGACAGCATGCAATACAAAATTTTAAAATTCACAATAAGGTCAGCAAGGTGACTATTTGCATATATATAGGCAGAAGCAGATAATGAAAAAAAATATCTTTAATTAATTCTTAAAGTTCAATGGAGAAATTCCTTTGTATACTGTATACCTAAAACACAGTACCACCCAGCCCATTCTGACTCACATCAATCTTCCACTGGATTTCTGAGGATATAAATACTAAAGAGAGGAGACAGTCACTTTCTCGTATAGGAGCAGGTGGTGAGTTCAAACTGCCAATCTTTTGATTAGCAGCCCAATTTGTTACTCATGATACCAACAGGGTACCTTATATCTCCTTGCCACTCCCTCCATCAAAAAATTCCCACTGCCACTGAGTCAACTCTCCATCAGGTTTCTGAAGCTTTAAATGTTTATGGGAGGGGAGACTGCCCGTTTCTCTCTTCCAAAATGGCTAAAGGATTCAAACTACTGACCTTTCAGCTAGCAGCTGCAAAAGAAAGAGAAGAACGGTGGTGGAGGCCAAGTATGATTTTCACCCACTTCATACAAGGGAGCTTTCCCATCAATAATATCCATAGCAGCAAATAGCTAGCTAGCTGCTAAGTGAGAAACACCAGCCCATGCTCCTGTACCTATTTCCACCAAACTCTGGGTTTGATATTCATTGTTGATGCACAGACATTATTCACAGTTGTGGTACCAAGACTGGGGGAGTGAGAAAGGCAACGAATATCTCACAATATCAATGCAGATTTAGTCCAGCAGTCTCAAGCCAGATTCACAGAAAAACACAATTCCCTAGTAAGTAAAAGTCCTGGTTTCAGTTTAGCAGTCAAATCCAAAGCATCCAGCAAGGTTTGCCTCCGAAAAGTTTTGCAGGCTCATTTTGTAGTTTTTTTTGTTTCTAAAACTTCTGGTCATAAGACTAACTGGTTCATTTATTGTTGTATTATTTAATATCTTGAACATCAAATATCACGAGTTTTAAATAAAATCTGAGCGGATTAAAAAAGGACTGAATGAGAAAAGGGGCCGAATCTGAAACTACCAATGCACTCGTCTCTTAAAACACTAATAAGCAAGGGAAAAGTCACTTGTTTAAATAGCTCCTCTCCAACCAAGTATTTTAAAATAATGGTGAGGCTTAAAGCTAACTCAACAATTTAGTAGTTTTCCACTTTACTAATCCAGGCTGGCTGGCTTGCAAAGGTTTGTACAATTTAGATCCATATTTCATTGAGAATGCTCCAAACCTGTAAAAGCCTATGTAATGTGGCATAGAAGCACTGTGCTTGCTAAAGTGTTCTACTGTTATTTTTAAGTATAAAACATTACTAGGTAACTATATTGTCAAACAAAAATTTAACAAAGTTGTGAAAAAGTTAGATGCAATATATTCTCATGTTAAAAGAAATATTTCCCCAGACCTAAAGTAACAATCTCTTAAAAATTAGTGATTTTCTGTTTGATTTTAAATAATCATTATAGATATTATTAGTCTTAGACTTATATTTAGTCATTTTTAAAGTTCCATTAAAAAGATAATAAAATACATTTACTTACTGCAAAAGAATTTGACTCCACATGATGACTGTCTAAATCGGTTTAAGTCATTAAAGAGATCTACTTTGACAACTACGTTGATTTCCCCACGAATACCTATAAAATCAAAAGGAAAAAACAAGTTTCTACCTTGGAAAAATAATGTAAAAGGAAAAACTTAGACAAATAAATTCCAATCACTGATTTTTAAAGTCATCTACCAAGCACAATAGCACTACTAACTTTGTTTCCTAATTTCTTATTAAGGTTAGTATTTTATTATCTTTTCTAAAACAGACCTGTGTCTATTAGAAATTAAGGAATTTTAATTTTTACCACAAGTTGCCACTTCATTTAATTCAGTGCCTCACCAATGGAAAAGAAGCCCCATTTAAACTGATAATAGTGGCTGGTCATTTTAGAAACAATAGGTTTGAAATACAGAAAAGGTAGTACATTTAATGTTTCATAATGCTCACATCAACCTAATTAGATACTTTCTATAGTATTAACATACTCATTTTAGTAAAAGCTAATACAGTGTATAGTTTATTTATTATGTAGGTTCTTTAGAATAAACAGTAAATGGCAAGGTCAGGACTTAAAACCAGATTAGGATTCCAGAGACTATGTCAACATCTAACACAAAAATAGATTTTAAACAAAACAAAGGGGTTTTCCTCATGAAAATGTCATAGCCATAATAAGCACTTTGAGGGGATGGTCACCGAGTCTGAGAACTCAAGACCACAGTGTTGGAGGCCATGAAGATCAACTGGTCCACAGACAATGTTGTATGCTACACTGATGCGCTTAAAAGCTCATAAATAGGCTGCAACTGGGTTCTTAAAAGCTTAAAAAGACCATCCAAGGTGTAATAACTGGTTTCTTCTTGTGCGTATCAAAGAGTGAAGAAAAACTGTTTAGTCAAGCCATGGAGCATAGTAACTTCAATCTCTGTGAGTCTGTTCACTGTTCTGGGATTATAATATAAAACTTCTGAGAAAAATAAGGAATAAAACTCAAAATAATTAAAAAAAAACCAACCAGGCCTACTGGTCTGAGAGTCATATTGGTATGTGCCATCAAGTTAGAACCGACTCATAGTTCTCCCTCCAGCAGGTTTTCAGAGGCTGTAAATGCATGGGAAGACTGTCCATCCTCCTCCAACTGAGCCATGTGCTTTTGTGATTGCAGCACAGCTTCTTACCACTAGGCCACCAGAGATTGATGGAAGCACTAAGACTATGATCTGTAGTAACCGGTCAAGTCTAAAACTGATCATCCATGACCTACCTTCCAGTCAAACAAGAAACAGGTGTATAAGGTGATCAGTTACACCGAGGAAGAACACACTACTTAGCTCATCCATGCAAGATAATAAAATGCAGAACTAGTCAAGGGATAGAGCTCCAAAAGCACAAAAAGATACAGGGAAAGGATGGATAAAATTGGGAAACAGAGAAGAAAGGAGGAAGAGTGCTGCTATAGCATAAGGACTAAAATCAACATCATGAAACACAGTACGTATGAACTGTTGACTAAAACTATCACAGTTTGTTCTATAAACATTACTCAAATCAAAATAATTTTTTAAAAATGTTTTATTCCCATGAACAAAAACTAAAACACTAAGAAACTAAAAGAAAAAATGTTTTATAACATAAATAAGAATGATTCAGACCTTATCTCTAAACATTTACTAAATATTTTCACTTGGCTATTCTGATTGCACTTTAAACTCACACTTCATCTTACAAGAATGGAGACTTATTAATTTACCTATTAAAAGAAAAATACTCTCCTTAATAAAGGGCCTGTAAACATATTAAAATACGCTGTAGTGGTTAGTTGTCAGCAGTGTTGTAGCTGTGTGCCCTCATGTTCTTTCCAGGTCAGTGGTCTTATAGGACGGAGTGCACTATAAGGCTTCCTAGGCAGTAATCTTTATTAGAAATTGATCAACAAATGCTTTCTCCTGTAGCACCAATAATCAGTTCAAGCTGTTGACCCTTTGGTAAGCAGCCAAGAATCAAACCACTGCCACAGTTTATTTAACATAAAACGTTTGGAAAATTCATTCTCCCTTTAATTGAAGCCCAAATATGTTCTTCAGTGGGCTTTTTGATTGATAATGTAAGATTTGACCCTATTTTCTTTCCGGATTATATATAAAATACATGTATATTACAGGAAAGATGTAAAAAGTAGAAGAGTATTATTCAAAATTAAATTATCCAGAGATATACATTTTATCAGATAATCAGTTTTTCCAATGATGGCACATATTCACAGGTTCAGATTAAATGTGTTTTTTTAAAAAAAAAACACATACTTTTTCCTCTTAAAACTACTGTACTGCCCATGTTGTTCTTGTGTACTGTTAAGTCGGGACCAACACACAGCTGACCCTCCAGCAGGTTTTCACAGGCAGTAAATCTCGCAGGAGTTAATTACCCAACTTTCTCCACAAAGCATTTTGGCAGATTTGAACTGCAACTATCCATATGTTTCTAATCAACTACACCTTATTTTTTAACTTCTTTTGTAATTATAAAATACAGAAATTTATATAACATTCCAGTATACATGCTTGTAGGAAAACCTGAGCAAACATCTTATCTACTTTTAATTAACTACTAACCATGAAACAGCCAGATCAAAAAAGTACAAGAGGAGGAAGACTCAAGGCTAGAGAGAAAAGCCATAGGCTAGTAAACAATGAGTCCACTAGTTAATATAAAGATATTTATCATTTTACAGCAGTAGTTTTTATATTTTCTAGTTGCAAGATCCCTTTTTACAATCTCAAAAATTATTGAGATCACCAACATATGACATCAAAAAAAATTTTAAGGAAGGATTTTTAAAATTTTTTTATATATTTACTAAAACATTATTCCTTACCATGTATAGTGTCATAAATTGGAAACCATCCTGAGATGACTGTTGCAGCTTCACTATAGAGTAAAGGATCAATATCAATGTACACTTTACCAATGGCATCATTTGCACTGTAAGTATCATGGTCAAGGACTGTGATCTGTAGAGGTTCATCTTGTAAATCTTCATCATCCACCTAAAAGTACACCTTAAAATTAAATCCTAACATTTACAAGTTACATTTTCATAAACACATATATACAACAAATAAAAATGACTTCTTTCTGAAAATTAAATCTTATAGGCTAATCATCAAGCACAAAGATAGACTACTTAACACATATAAAGACTGTAACTTTTATTTTTTCCACAGGCTACCATAATTCTGAAGGCAGAAATTTTTAAAGTATATATAAGCTTTAGGCAAAAAGGTCAGGTGATTAACACCACATGGAGCTGTGCTGCCTACCAATAGCCCAAGCCTCTCTGACGGTTAGAATTTACCAGCTTCGAGGGAGAAAGATGGCAATCTCTTCCTGTGTCATTTAAAGTCTCCAAAAATCCATTAGTGTGTTTGCTATGAGTAGGTTCCAACTCAACAACGAATTGAGTTGAACATGTATGATACTAAGCAAAAAATGTTTAAGGAGTGTCATAATTAAAGAATCCATGTATTAATTAAAGATTTGAAGAATATAATTTACTTTAGAGGGCTGGGGGGTTTTTAGAGTTTTTAATGACTATTTCAGAGAGTAAAACAAACATATTATTAGTAAGAAGAAAAAATAACTTCTGTTAAAACACATATCCAACTTATTGCCTCCTCTAATAACTCATTATCAAGTATCTGACTTGTGCAAGTACTACCAAACACAGGGACTATAGAGCTGAACAAGATAAAGACTTTCCCTAATGTGGCTGCCATCACCTGGACACAATGTCATTCTCGAGTTTGTCAGGATCCATCATAAAATATTCATCTCTGAGGACTGTCACATAGCCTCATGGTATATTCACACATTCCTTTCTCTAACACTGTAAGTCTCTACACTGACTAAACTAAAAACCCATCCAACCAAGTCACCAAGTCAATGTCAACTCATAGCAACTTTTTATCAGGTTTCTGAGGTTATAAATCTTAATAGTAAAGTGTCTTTCTTGTGCAGAATGACTAGAGGATTGGACCCATCAACCTTTCAGTTAGGAGCCCAATATATTATGTACTGTGCCACCAAGGGTACTTCTATATCAACTAAGAAATTAAAAATATATATACAATTTGAGATATATACACATATATATAGCAAATAATATGAATAATCAGAACAGAAAGATTTAGACATAAGATGCAATGCATAACTAAGAATGAAAAACAGAGTTAAAATAGCCCATGTCAAATCACAAAATACATAAATTAGTAGGATCCTTCTTAAAAGTTTTAAATGTTTGCTGTTTCTGAGATATAGTCAGTCTTAACATCTCTGGGGAAAAAACTGTTAATCTATATAAACTCAAAAAATGCTAAGATTTATGGAAGAATCTTGATCACAAAAAGGGAAAATGTGACAAAATTTCAAAATCTCTGGGAATTGAGACTTTCTAGAGCCAATGAAATTGAAACTATTTCTCTGAGATAATCTTTAAACCAAAATTATCCCAATTTACCTTGCCTCCGGAAACCCTATAAACCTGGAGAGAGGATGAAAGGCACCCAAGCATAGCGGACTCCTTCATAGGGTTGCTATGAGTCGCCTGCGACTTGAAGGCACTTAACAACAATAATATCAACATAGACAGAGAGATCAGCTGGCCCAGAGGACAAAAAGCGATGCTACCAAGCCAAAGGTGGGTGGCTTTTAATCCGCTGCCCTCAGGCCTGTCTTTCATTGTTTTTGTTCAGACATTCCTCTAGGTCATATAGCCCTGGTGTACAAGTTGCCACACCGTGTTCACTTTTGGTTGCTGTGAGGCTGAACACTGTGACACTGATGTGTCAAATGCGTTAATGGTTGGCTACACAATGAGGACAGAGAGTCGGGTGGAGCTCCCCAATTAAAACAAGCTTGGAAGGAGTGACATCCACTTCCATAATAGCTTGCCTCTGGAAACCCAATGAACCTGGAGAGAGGATGAAAGGCACCCAAGCGTCAAGGACTCTTCTTCATAGGGTCACTATGAGTCGCCTGCGACTCAAGGGCACTTAACAACAACAGTGAAGAATGCTTGCATTTAGCACTGTGCTACTGTGCTCCTTTAAGTTATCTATATGTAACTGACAACTCAAAAGGTTGGCTGTGGAGATAAAGGGCCAGTGTAGAAATGAATAGTGAGAATGGCTGTACAACATTTTGAATGTAATTAATGTCACTGAACTATACATGCAACAACTGCTGAGCTTATATATTTCTGTTGTGTATATTTTCACCAAAAATAGTATTTTTAATGCTGACATTTAAAAACTTACCTCATGTAAATGTTCATTAAAACTAATAAAATTTAATAATAATAAAAGAAAATAAAAACTTACCTCAAATTTAAACCATTCCGAGTTCCACTGAGGGTTAAGCGACTTATGGTATACATCTGTTTTAAAGGTGGTATTACCAAATTTTACCTAAAATACAAGGAATAATTCAAATATAAGTATCAGAAACATGAATTTAAAGTTAACGTGGAAAGGATGAACACAGTGCTTTAGAACAGTTGATAATAAGGACAAGTACATAAATTGATAGCTATAATTTGGTCTATCTGATATAAAGTAGATCTTTTGGTTCTTTCATTTAGGACATCATCCTTGGGAAAGTGGAGGGTTGGTCACTGATGAAGGGGAAGACCCTCACTGAGATGGACTGACACAGTGACTATAACAATAGGTTCAAGTGGGCAGAAATGATCAGGATGGCACAGAATATGGAAGAATTATGATCCAGTGTTCACACGGGTGCTATGAGTCACAGCTGACTCAATGGTATCTAACAACATAATCAGAAATAAACAAAGGCCTGTATGGAGACACTTCTTATTTCAAAATACCTGCAAATTTTGGTAAACACTAAAATCATGAAATTCAAAAATAAATCTATAAGAAAGTAAAGAAAAAAGAAAGACAACTTAGCTCCCAGGAATTTAGGCTTTAGACAAAGAAACAGAAATTATTAAACCTCAGATTAGATTTAACTAGTGGGCAGAGAGCTGCACTGCTAACCCAAAGAATGCTGGAAATTAAGCCAAACACTTCTAAGAAACAAAAATGATGTTGGAGATATAGCACTACCTAACCTCAGTATGGTACTGGTAAAATGACAGGCACATAGACCAAAGGAACAAAATTGAGAACCCAGAAAAAGACCCAGCTTAATATGGTCAACTGATATTTGATAAGGAAATCAAAGCTATCAAATGGGAAAATGATAACTTCTTCATCAAATGGTGCTGGCAAAAATGGACTTCCACAAGCAGAAAAATAAAACAGGATCCACATTTCACACCATACATAAAAATCAACTAAAAGTGGATCAGTGACCTTGGAGTAAAGCCCAAAACCATAACGTTCGTAAGAGACAAACTAGGATCAAGCTTAGAAACTCTAGTCCAAGTTTAAAGAGACTGCCAAATACAACCAGAAACACACAATCTAAAGAGGCTAAAACTGATGCATGGGACCTTCTAAAGATTAAATCCATGTGTGTATCAAAAACTTTTTCCAACAGGGTGAAAAGAAAACCTACGGACTGGCAACAAACATTTGGTAATACCATTTCAGACAAGAGTCTTATAACAAAAGTTTACAGAATAATCCTGGGCCTCCAAAGGAAAAAAAAAAAAGACTGATAAATTACAAAATGGGCAAAAGACATAGAAAGAATTTTCCAGAGAAAAATATCTGAATGACCAACAGACACATGAAGAAATGCTCCAAATCATTGGCAATAAGAGAGATGCAAATCAAAACCACAATGAGATACCATCTCACTCTGGTAACAGTGGCAAAGTTTAACAGGGCAGCAAGTAATAAATGTTGGAGAGGATGTGGAGAGAAAGGAACTTTTATACCTTGTTGTTGGGATTGTAAAATGGTACAACCACTCTGGAAGACAGTTTGGTGCTTCCTCAAAAAGCTGAACACAGAAATTCCCTATGACCCAGCTATTCTACTACTTGGAATACATCCTGAGAAAATGAGAAATGAGGCACAAATACAAATTTGTACACCAATGTTTATAGCAGTATTATTCACCATCGCAAGAACATGGAAAGAGCCCAAACACAAACGAATGGATTGAGAAATTATGATACATTCACACTATGGAATATTATGTAGCATGCAAGAGCAATGATTTTGTAAATTATTACCTAATTTGGGAGGGACTGGAGAGCATTACGCTGAGTGAATTCAGTCCCACAAGATAAATATTATATAAAACCACTACTGTAGAATTAATATAAGGATTCAAGAGGGGTAGGAGAGGCTGGAAGCAGAGGCATGAGGCTGTGCAGGGGAAGGGAGGACTGATAATGGTGTTGTACAATTTGATGGGGGTGAGGTGAGGGTAATTGAAAGAATTTGTTCTTAAAAACAATATATTCAAATTTTGTAAATAAACTAGTAGAAATTTCTTTAAAAAAAAAAAAATGCTGAAAATCACAACCACCAAGCAGACACTTCCTACCACCTCTCAACTAAATTAGATCACTAGTTAATAACATCAATCATCTTCCCTAACCTCAAAGTTCTTTTTTGTACAGTGACTCCATGTATCCCCTCCATCTTTTTTTGACACAGCTTGAACTTCTGGCAGTTCTGTCTATGTACTATTCTAGGTGTCTTTGAATGATCTTTTAGCATTCTGCTTCTAAGTGATATTAATCATATTGTTCTATAATTTCCATATTATGTTGGATCACTTTTCTTGTAAATGGGAACAAATATATACCTCTTCCAGTCAGTTGGCCAGGCTGCTGTCTTCCAAATTTCCTGGCATAGATTGGTGAGTGTATTCTGGGTTGCATCTGTCATTTGAAACAAGTAACTGGTATCCCATTGGTTCCTGGGGCCTTTATTTTTGCCAATGCCTCCAGTGCAGATTCAACTTTTTCTTCCTTCTTTTTTCTGGTTGGTTGCAATTTTTTGTTAGTTGTGGGGTTTTTTAATAATATTTTTATTCATTCATTGTTGCACTTTTTTCCCTCCCTCTCCCTCACCTGATCTACTTTGCAATGGCTTTTTCCTTCATTACCATCGGCTCTTTATAGTGTGGTATTTCCTGAAATATTTCAGTGTCAGCCAATTCTTTTTCGTACAGTGATTCTGTATATTCCTTCCATTTTATTATGATACCTCCCGGATCATTCCAAAATTATTTTGTTCATATCATCGTAAGTACTGCAACTGAAGGTTTGAATTTTTCAGTGCTTTCAGCTTGAGAAATGCTGAGTTCTTTCCTTTTATTCACTCACTCAAGTGTATTTTTATTTACACCCAAGTGTAAATATATTTGGCACCAATAGTCAGATCAGTAGAAATACTGCACTGGGAAAACCTGCAGTCAGGCATCTCTTCAAATTACTAAGGAGCAATGATGTTAATTTGAGAATTAAGGTGTACCTGATTCAGATCATGGTCTTTTCAACCATCTGCTATGTATCTATGAGGTGGACAATGAATAAAGAAGGATAGGTGACAGAAGAAAAATTCTTGCCTTTGAGTTGTGGTGTTGGGGAGAGAAATGAATATCCCACTGACTGCCTGTCTTAGAGAGGGTGAAGCCAGATAGCTCCTTAGAAGCAAGGATGGTGAAGCTTCACTTTACATACTTGGGGCATGTTACTAGGAGAGGCTATTCCTTGGAGAAGATTTATCATGCTTGGACAGAACAGGGAAGAAGAGGAAGACTCCTCAATCAGATGGACTGACACACTGTCTGCTGCAATGGGTTTGACTGTGTCAGAAATTGAGAGGTTAGCACAGGATAGGGTGGGGTTCAGATCTATTATGTATAGGATTGTGGTAAGTCATACTCAACTTGACAGTATCTAATAATTTTTTTATGCTTCCTAGATCATTCAAGATTTTGCACACTGCATCTTTCCTACAGAAAGCATTGCCCATAGCAAGTACTGCAACTTAAGGCTTGAATTTGTTTTCTGTTCTTTCCATCTGAGCAATGTTGAGTGAGTTACCCTTTTTCATTCTCTAATTCTAGCTCTTTGAACATTCCATTATAATACCTTCTCTCTTCAAGCTACAAGCAGCCCTTTGAAATGTTCTGTTCATCTCTTGTACTTCAGCATCTCTCTTATTTTGGCTTCTCAACACTCTAGAGCAATTTTCAGTCTCTTCTGACATCTGTTTTGGTATTTTCTTTCTCTTCTGTCTCTATAAAGACCTTTTATTTTCTTCACAGATGACATCTTTGCTATCCCACAATTCATCTGTTCTCTGACCCTTAATGTTCAATGCCTCAAACTTGGGTTTTAAGATGCTTTTTAAATTCAGATAGGACAGACTCAAAGTCATATTTTGGCTCTTGTGGACTTGTTTTCATTTTCTTCAATTTGAACTTGCACGTGAGTAATTGATGGTCTATTCTACACTCAGTACCTGGCCTGGTTTTGACTGCTAATATTGAGCTCCTCCAGTACTGCTTTCCACAGATGTACTCAATCTGATTCCAGTGTAAGTCCATCAGGTGAAGTCCATGTATTTCGTCACCATCTGTTTTTCTTAATATTTTTTATGAGTGTACGAAATTAAATCATTCGATCTCTGGTGTCATTTCTCTCTGCAAGTCCATAATTTCCAACAACCAATCCTTCTACTTTGTTTCCAACTTTTACATTCCAGTTACCAATTATTATAAATGTATCTTAACTACAATGTAGGTTAATATCAGACCTCAAAAGTCAGTAGAAATAATCAATTTCCTCAATTCTGTACAGTGACACAGATTAAAGAACCGATCAATACTGAAATAGTTCAAAAAGTACCATCTGATCAAAAGTCAATAATGATGAGAGGAAAAGTTCAAGCTGCATTGAAGGCACTGGCAAAAAATAAGGTCTCAGCAATCAATAGGATATGAATTGACATATTCCAAATAGGAGATGCCACCTTAGACATGCTCACTACTTTGTGTGTGGAAATTTGGAAGACACCTATCTAGTCAAATGAGTAGGAAAGATGGTATTTGTTCCCATTCCCAAGAAAGGTGATTCACCAGAACATGGAAATTATAGAACATCAGTAATATCACATGCAAGAAAAATATTGCTGAAGATTATCCCAAAGCAGCTCAACACTAAAACTCCCAGAAGTACAGGACAGATTTAGAAGAAGTCATGACACCAGGGATATCATTCTGATGTCATATGGATCTTGGCTGAAAAGTAGAGAACATGAGAAGAATGTCTATTTCTGTTAGCTTTTACTATGGAAAAGCTAACTATTTGACTGTGGGGCTCATAATGTTGTTGTTATTGTTAGGTGCCATCAAGAAAAGAAAGACTCACAGTGACCCTATAAGCAAAAGATCTGAGCCCTGTTCTATCCTGTGCAGTTCTTTTATTTCCTGATACACCAGAGTCCACTGAGGCAGTCACCATGTCAATCCACCTGGTTGAGGGTCTTCCTCTTCTTTTCCAACCCTCTCTCCACTTCTGCTAGCACTATGTGCCTCTCCAAGAAATACCCCTCCTAGCAACATGTTCAAAGTATGTGAGACAAAGCCTCATCATTCTTGCCTCCAAAGTACACTCAGGCTGCACCCTCTCAAACCTGTTTCTTCTTTTGGCCGTCCATGGGATGTTCTGTGCTATTCTCCAACACTACAGTTTAAAGGCATCAATTCTTCTGTCATTCCTATTCACTGTCCAACTCTCGGATGCATAGCAAGTAACTGGAAAGACAATGGCCTGAGTCAGATGCACCTTACTCCTCAAACTGAAATCATTACTTCTCAATAATTTGGAGAGGTCCCTAACTACAGATTTTCCCAGTGCAATGTGTCTCCTTATTTCCTGACTACTGGTACCAAGGGTGTTAATTGTGGATCCAAGCAAGATGAAGCTGCTGACAATTTCCATCTTCTATCCATCATGATGTTGCCTATTGGTCCAGTGGTTTAAATTTTGTTTTCTTAATAACTGTGAGGGACCTCTCAAGAGTACTGAAGTGCAACAACGTCAGGCTGGAGACTAAGGCGCGCCTGATCCAGGCTATAGTTTTTGCAATTACGTGCTATGTATCAGAGAGTTGGACAGTGAACAGGGATGACAGAAAGAGAACTGATGCCTCTGAGTTGTGGTGCTGGAGAAGAGTGTTGAATATACCATGGACTGCTAAGAGAACAAACAGGTTTGTCCTGGAGAGGGTGAAGCCAGAATGTTCCCTGGTGTCAAGGATTCTGCAGCTTCATCTGACATACTTTGGGCATGTCGCAAGGAGGGACTGCTCCTTTAAGAGGGGCATCATGTTTGGGAGTGGAGGGACGGCGCAGGAGAGGAAGACCCTTGATGAGATGGATCAATTCTACGAGGGGAGTGGCGGGAATGAATGTGTTTGAGACAGCGAGGTTAGCACAGGATAGAATGGCATTTAGGACTCTTGTACACAGAGTTGCTATGAGTCGCAAACGACTCGATGGCACATAACAACAACAACAACATTAAGATGCAATTCATACTGAAGGCTGCATCCCTTGATCTTCTGCAATAAGTCCTCCTCACTTTGAGCAAACAAGGTTTTGTCATCTGAATAACACAGGTTATTGATGAGTCTCCCTTTAATCCTGATGCCACACTCCTCTTCCTAAGAGTTCAACTTCTCAAATAATTTGCTCAGCATACAGATTAAAGAAGTTATGGAGAAAGAATACAACCCTGACACACTCCCTTGTTAATTTTTAACCATTCAGTATTCCCCTGCTCTGTTCACACAATAGCCTCTTGGTCCAGGTACAGGTTACACATGAGCAAAAGTAAGTGCTCTGGGATTCCAATTCTCAATATCAGCGAGAACTTGTTCTGATACACAGTACAATGCCTTTGCATAGGCAATAAAGCACAAAAAGACATTTTTTTCTGGTGTTATTCTTGACCAGGATCCATCTGGCATCAGCAAGGATATCTCTGGTGCCACAGGCTTCTACTAATTCTTGCTTGAACTTCTGGCAGTTCACTATCTATATACTGTTCTAGTCAATTTTGAATGATCTTCAGTAGTACTTTGCTTGCATGTGATATTAATGATACTGTTTGACAGTTTCCACATTCAGGTGGATCACCTTTCTTGGGAATGTGAACAAACATGGACCTCATCAAATTGGTTGACCAGACAGCTGTCCCCCAAATTTCCTGGCATAGACTGGTGAGCACATCTAAGTGTGCATCTACTAATTGAAACAAGTCAACTGGTATTCCATCAATTTCTGGGGCCTTACTTTTTGCCAATGCATTAAATGACTTAAATGACCCTTCCACTTCCTCCTTCATTACCATTGGCTCCTGTTCATATGGTACTTTCTGAAATTTTTCAGTGTCAGCTGTTTCTAAACAGGAGTCTGTGTATTTCTTCCATTCTCTTTTGATACTTTCTGGGTCATTCAATGCATTGCACATTGTATCTTTCATTAGTGTAACTTGAGGCTTAAATTTGTTTTCAATTCTCTCAGCTTGAGAAATGCGGAGTGAATTCTTCCCTTTTTATTTCAATCCCAGCTCTCTGCATTTTCCATTATAATACTTTGCTTTGTCCTCCTGAGCTGCCCTTTGCAATCTTTTGGTCAGCTCTAATATATCATGGCTAATCTTAAGAAATAAATCTGATCATTTGAGAGGCTCAACTTTATGAGAAAGAGTGTGGCATCAGGACTGGAGGAAGATTCACCAACAACCTATGTTATGCAGACGACACAGCCTTGGCTTCCTGAAACCGAGGAGGACCTGAAGCATTTAATGCAAAATGTCAAAAACTGTAATTTTCAATATAGATTGAAGCTCAACATCAATTAGACTAAGACTCTCACCACTAGGCCAGCTGGCAGCACCATGATAGATGGAGAGGAGACTAAGGTTGTTAACAATTTCAACTTGCTTGTTTTCACAATCAACACTCTTGGCACCCTCAGTCAGAAAAGAAAAAAAGGAACTGCACTGAGAAATCTGCTGTCAGGGACCTCTCCAAATAGTCTAGAGACTAAGGTGCACCTGATTCAGGACAGGGTCTTCACAATTACTTGCTATGCATCAGAGTACTAGACATGTAATAAGGATGACAAAAGAAGAATCAATGCCTTTGAGTTGTGGTGCTGGAAAGGATTCTTGAACATACCACAGACTGCCAAAGGAACAAATATCTCTCTTGGAGAGGGTGAAACCAAGCTGCTTCTGGGAGATAAGGATTTTGAAACTTTGTCTCACATACTTCAGGCAGGTGGGCCAGGACAGACAAATTCTTACAGAAAGACATCATGTTTGGAAGGATGGAGAGACAGCACAGGAGAGGAAGATCCCAGATGAGATGGACCGACATAGTAACTGGGGAAAGGGGATAGGTATGTCAGAGACGTGAGATTGGCTCAGGACAGGGAAGGGTTCAGAGCTACTGTACTTAAGGTCACTGAGTACAGGTGACTCGATGGCACATAAAAACAACTCCCACCTTGAGAAGAATGGGAATTCCAGAACACTTAATTATGTTTCTATGAATTCTATACCTAGACCAAGAAGCTATTGTTTGAGTACATAAAGGAAATACTACCTGGCTTAAAACTGGGAAAGGAGTACATCAGGGTTGTATTCTTTCTCCATACTTATTCAATGTGCATGCTCAGCAAATCCTTAGAGAAGCCAAATTTTTTTAAGAGAGTGGCATCAGGACTGACGGAAAACTAATAAACCTGTGTCTTACTTGCTTAAAGTGAGGAGGGCCTGAGGCACTTGGTGCAGAGGATCAAGGACTAGTCTTCAATATGAGTACATCTCAACATAAAAAACAAAACTAAAATTCTGACCACTGAGCTGACAACGTCATGATAACTGGAGTAAGTCTGAAATTGTGAACGATTTCATCTTGCTTGGATCCACAATCAACATTCTTAGTACTAGTAATCAGAGATCACAAAACATATAGCACTGGAAGTCAGCTGTCAGGGGTGTTCCCAAAGTCCTAAAGAGCAATGATGTCAGTTTAAAGACTAAGGTTCTTATCTGATTCAAGTCACAATCTTTCCAATCACCTGCTATGCAACCTGAGAGCTAGATAATCAATAAGGATGACAGAGTGATATATCTGAGTTGTGGTGTTGGAGAAGAGTGGTGAAAATTGCATGAACTAACAAAAGAAGCACAAATGTCTTGAAGAAAGTGCAACCAGGTATTTCTTAAGAGGCAAAGATGGTGAAGCTTTGTCTCGCACATTTTGGACATGTTGTTAGGAGAGACTATTCGTTAGAAAAGGACATCAAGCTTGGAAAGATGGAGGGTCAGTAAAGAGAAAGAGGCTCACTGAGATGAACTAATACAGAATTTTTGGCAATGGGCTCAAATGTGTCAGGCATGACAAGGATGGTACCGGGCAGCATACAGTTTAAATCTATCGCTTGTAGGATCACTACAAGTCATACTCAACTCAACCACCCTTAACAACAACAATCACTTCAAAGTTAGATCTTCTAATTAAAACACTCTATACAGTATTAAACTATGGTTAAATTAGGTACTTTATGTAATCACATTTCGTTTTTGAGCTACAATCCTACTTTTGGGATTAGAATACTTTCTGGTATTGTTGTTCAGTCGATTCAGGAAATTGTCTAATAGTATAAAAAACCAAAATCCTTTTTTCCATTTTTGTAGTACTAAATCTAAGTATAGTATTTAAAAACTAATTCTTTTTTCCATTTTCTGTCATTCCATTTTGGATTATCAAGCATAGTACCAATCATCTAGTATTTACGCAGTGTGACTGAAAGATTACGAAAAGTTTTAAAGCAAGTTCTGGTGGCCTAGTGGCAAGAAGGTGCACTGCAATCCCAGAGGTGTGCGGTTCAAATCCACCAGAAGCTATGCTGGAGAAGGAGGGACAATATCCTTCTGTACCAGTCAGATCTGATTTGACAGTATACACACACACACAGAGATTTAAAGTCACACAAAAATATTAATGTGGCAATGAGAGGATAAAGTCAAAATATAAATAACTGAAATAACTCTACCAAGTATCTCACTAAGAACTAATTTACTCACTTTCCCAAGAGGGTCCTATAAAGCAGTAAGAAAAAATCAATAGTACAATAGAAAAATAGATAAAAGACATGAACAGGGAATTCAAAGAAATCTCTTAAATACATAGAAAGATGCCAACATATTCATACCCAGAGAAATGCAAACTAAAGCTATACTTTTGTTCAGGATAGCAAACATTAAAAACTTTGAATTCACTTTGTTGACAAAGCATTCTCATACTTTGTTGGTGAAGTCTAAGTGATAATAATCTCTACAGAGTGCTGTTGGACAACTTATACAAAAATTTTTAAAAATAAAAAAAATTTTAAAAAAAATTTTTGAGGACTATGCCTTTAAATGAGGGAGGTCTAGTGACAAAGAGTGGTGCTGCAAACTCAAAAGCATGCTGTCTCCGCTGTAAAAAGATGGGCAACTTCCTCCCGACTGATTTATTGCCTCTGAAAACCCATGAAGGGGTCAGCCATAAATCGGCTCTGACTTGAAACAGACAACAGAAACAATACCTTTAAAGAAGGACTCAGCTGACTTGGTGGTAAGACGCTGCACTGCCAACCCACTGGTATATGATTCAAATGTGCCAGGTGCTGATGAACAATGCCAGCTAAGGCAAGTGGTTCAAATCCACCAGCAGCTCTGCAGGAAAAAGATGGAAAACCTCCTCCTGACTGATTTACTGCCTCTGAAAAGGGTAAATTATGAGTCAGCTCTGACTCAAAGGTACCTAACAACAAAACACTTTTAAGTAAGACCTCAGTGGTGCAAGCACTTAAAGCGCTTTGCTGCTAACTGAAAAATAAGAGCTATCAGACCACCTACTATGTCTAAGAAGAAAGGCTTGGCATCTAATTCTGAACAACCAATGACTGAAAATCCTATGGAGGACAGTGCATTCTATTAATTGCACAGGAGAGCATCATGAGATAGAATCTACTAAGTGGCAAATGATCTAACTGTAAGCCAGTATTTATTAGAATTTATCACACAGATTAATATATAGAAGAGAAGCAAAATATGTAAATATAGTAGAATATATAATAGAAAAGTGTAAAAAATAATTAATATTCATCTATTTAGAAATGGTTTTAAAAAGCATATGGTAATTGTGTTGTTGTTGATTGCCTTCGAGTAGAGCATGACTCACAGCAACCCTACGAACAAAAGGCCTGAAGCCTCTCTACAATTACTGACATTTATCAAAGTTTATAGACTTTCCAGAGGCAAGTTGTTTAGGAAGTGGATGCCACATTGTATTGCTGCAGATACATGCGATCAATTCCAATTCAGAGAACCTATAGAGAACTGCCATACTGGGTTTCCAAGGATGTAATCCTTACAGAGCAGATGATCATTTCTTTCTCCAGAGGTATAGCTTTTAAGTTTGATCAAGGACTTTGAGTTGATTCTTTCTGGTTCAGTTAGGATTGATGATGCAAAACTGGAATGGACCCAAATTTATGAAATGTGGGCACAATAGCACAATAACCAGAACAGGAAAAATTATGGGTCGATGCCTTGCCAGAAATAAAAGTAAAACACCAAAAATCTTAATCACCCTGTTAGAAAATATACACAGCATGCACACTGCATAGCAACCAAATCTCTTGACCAACAGAGTCAAGAAGTAACAGTGTCCCATTAAAAGGCAACAGTCAACTAAACCACTTTGAATGGTGTCACTTTTCACTGTCCTGGCAATAATCAGTCTCCTGCAGAAGTTCCTGAAAGCAATCACTCCTCCTCTTTTGTCTTCCAAGACGCTTGGTATCTTCTTTTACCAGATACAGTTACCATTGCAGTACGTTCCCATTTTAATAATTTGGTCATAAATGAATTAGGTGGAAGGCCTGGCTCAAATCACTGATCCATTAACAGCCAAGTACTTAAATACTGCAGTAATGAGGGCTGCTTAAAGCCATGTAACACAATGCTAAATTAAAGAATGAAATAGCCCTCTAGTACTAAAAAAATCCAACCTGCAAGATGTTTTTCTACCTGTAAGATGTCTCTAGGAAAGCTCTCGTTACCTACTAGCAAGAAGCTGGGCAGCAATACTGAAGGTACATGGTTTGAGGCTCTCAGCCACTCTATGGGTAAAAGATGGGCAATGTCCTCCCAAGCAATGAACTGCTTCTGAAAACCCACCAGAGGGTCAGCTATGGGTTGATTCTGACTCTACATTACACAGCAACAAGTTCTAATGCAGGGCAGTGTATTTGGCATTGTTTGGAACAGGGAAAGAAGGAAATGACAAAATGTTACAAAGTTTACAATATTTTTACAGAGTTAAGTATGGTAAGAAGACAAATTCACTACACCATACCTTTTGAATCCATATGCTGAGCAAAAAGCTAGACTCTATGAGGGAGAATGTGGCATCAGTATTGGAGACTCATCAACAACCTGCGATATGCAGATGACACAACCTGGCTTGCTGTAAATGAAGAGACCGTGAAGCACATACTGAAGACCAAAGACTACATTTAACATAAAGAAAATCCTTACAACAGCAATATCATAATAGAGAAAAGACTGAGGTTGTCCAGGATTTCAATTTACTTGGATCCACAATCAACAGCCATGGAAGCAGCAGCCAAGAAATAAAAAGATATATTGCACTGGACAAATATGCTTCAAGGATCTCTTTTAAAGTACAAAAGACTGTCACTTTAAAGACTAAGGTGCACCTGACATAAGCCATGGTCTTTTCAAATGCTTTATGTACATGTTAAAGATAGATAACAAATAAGGAAGAACAGATGCCTTTGAGTTGTGGTACTCTCGAAGCCTGTCAAAAGAACAAGCTTATGTGGTTTTTTTTCCTCTAAAAATTACTTCATTTGAAATAAAATGTTGCTAGGATTTACAAAGCCATTCAAAACTCAAAAATATATATAAGGGCTTTGGCTCATCTACCAAAAACAGTAATCCATTTTTTAAGCTTTCAGTACAGAATCTTCTTCTGTTTTGTTCCACAACAATAGTTGTACAGTTTTTAGGAGAATATTTGAGCAGGTAGGAGGTGAATTCTCCATTCTATATATATTAAGGATCAGACAGTCTCCAAAACACATTTAAAAAACAAAAACCAAAATTTTCTAAGAAAGGCAGCTAAAGTGGATTTTGCTAAAAATTGTGACTTCACTTCTACTAAGATTCACAGTTCTAAGGGAATTTTATTAATCAGCAACTAAGTGAACATCTGAACACAATTAACATCCATGTTGTTCCTTAGGAAAGATATTACAATTCCCCACTTAATAGTTGAATTGCCTTGAAAAAGCTACTTAGCTTGCTAATTAGACTTCCTCTGAAAAGAAGGGTGGCTGTCAGCAGTACATGCAATAAAGCACGTAGAGATTTTGTAAAATGCTTGGTATACCGAAAGCCCTCACTAAATATTAATTTCCTTTCCTTTCCCAGTTCCCTCAGAGGCTCCTAGAACTATACAAGATGACAGTGTAGTTTAGTCAGTTTATAAAATGTGATGTATTTCCTGTGTATAGGACCCCATTCATCCTGGAAATTCCCGCAACAATCATCTTTAAATAGCAGTTGGCTATTATCAGTTCCCTAAACCTAAGTTATATCATATATTAAGGAATGTTCTTAACCGATTGTCAGGAATAGTATGTGGTCAGCTGACTAAAAAAAAAATAATAATGAAAGCAGGTAATTTTTAAAAGGATTTTGTTAAAGCACAAAAAGTATTTTAAGGCAAGGTTAAGACTTCCTTAAGTAAGGGGTCACTATGTGGTGTTCTTCATCATCTCTCAATGGTTAAACATAAAGTATCATACCTGTGTGACAACTAACACCACAACCATCTTTTTGGATAAAATACACCTATAATGTGTCTTACTTAACTTGACAGCACCTAACAACACAATGCATTATCGATAAATTCTGGTTTGGCTTTAACATGGTGGTAGAATCTACTACTCTTGCAAAAGAAAATGAACACAGATCTTAGATTTTTTGAAATCTTTTCTTAGTCTAACTCATGAGCCATTTTCAATCTTGGTTTGCATTAAGACTTAACATAGCATCATTCCTTTTCATATTTGTTTCACCAATTTATATGTTTAAAACAAATTATATAACCAACACAGTTGGCATAAACAGGCTTGGCAATAAACACAAGTCCCTCTTGGGAAAGCACATCAGGCAAATGATAGGAGAAGTAGCTACAAGGCACATGGTAGAGTAGGCTACAGATATGGGGACATGGATACAGATAAAAAAACATGGTTTCAATGTTCAGTTGTACATGTAAAAACTGTTGAATAGGTATATGTTGTTTTTTTTTTTTGTTTTTTGTTTTTGTTTTTTTTTTAAACTAAGTATCCTTTTCCAGTCCATGTCAGATGGGTAGTGTGCCTCCGTCGTAACAAGGTTAGTAGGTGGCACATGTCATACAGACGTATGAGCTCCCGATCATCATGCGTATGAACCGGAAAAGGATCTGAATAGGTGTATGTTTTGCTATGTTTATTTTCACACACACAAAAAATACATTTAAGAAAATCAAACAAACAAAAAAAGTTTATGAAAGGAATGAAGAACATCGGTCATTACACAAGTCTTTCTACTACATAAGATTTCTCCCTCTAGTTTTCGGGCTACTGTAATCTGGGTCCCCTCTGTTGCTGTTAAGATGCCATGGAGTTGTCCTCTGGCTCATGGCAAGTACATGCACAACAGAACAAAACAGTGTCTGGACCTGAGCCATCGCCATGATCAGTTGTACACCAAGCCATGTGATTCGTATTATTTCAGCTGGCTGATTTTCAGATGTAAATCACCAGGTCTTTCTTTCTTGTTTTGGTTTAGCTGCTGCAATGAAATTTATTTGAACAAAATACCAGCAATACTCAAGCCTCCACTGAGAGATGGCAATAGGTGCATATGAGATTCACTAACTGGGACTTAAACCTGAACTACACACACCGAAGAATTTTACCACTCTTTGAACTACCAATGCCATTATGAATGTCCCTTAACTAATGAAATTTATTTCCCACTTATATTTGCTTCAGTTAACATATGGTCTATTCCTCCTTTAGAGTTTATTGATGTATCTTACTCTTCTGAAAATGTCTTTTTCTTTCACTACCTATCAAAATTGCTACTATCCTTCAAGCTAAGCACAAATATTTCTCACATTTTTTATCTCAGACTTCATTATCTCCTGCTCCTTGAGCTCATCTGGTACCTGCAGTCTGTACTCAATTTAGTTCATATTATAATCCACTTTTTCCTGAATTTGAGCCTTTCTGCTGGATTATTCCTATTAGCACACAAATATATTCCAGTAACTAATATTAAAAAGAAAAAACAAACGTAACAGCTTCATACTCCCAAATACTACTTTCTCACCTTAAGGTTTTCCTATTCATATTATTTCTATTCTACCTATGTTCTTTAAGTTTCATACTAAACACTATAGTATAAGGCCTCCATCTTATGCTTGTCAGAATCAGTAATACCCTCCATGCTATTCAACTTGATGGGCTGGGTTTGTGTTTTTTTTTTTAATTTTACTTTACATTACTTCTCAGTTCTATTTTATAGCTGAGTTTTCTCTTCCTTGAAACCCAGTTAAGGACTGAATTGTGTACCCTAAAAATGTGAGTTAACATGGATGGGTCATGATTTTCAATAAGTAACTTCCATTTTGACTTGATATAATTATCCTACAGGATATAAATCCTAACCTCTATGAAGTCAAGGAGACAGGATTGAGGATTATGTTATAGCTTGAGTTAATCTCTTTTGAGATATTAAAGAGATAAAACAAGTATCTAGAAATCAGAGTGACCTACTATTACAAGGAAACAAGAGACAGGAGCCTGTCCATTGCACCAAGAATTCCTGAGATGGGGAAATAAGAAGTGGAAATAAGACCAGGACCTTCTCCTCCCACCCCCTCCCCAAGAGCTGGCAGAGAGAGAAACAGAGAACATTCTTAGAACTGGAACCTTGAATTTGGACTTCCAGACTCTTAAAACAATGAAAGAATAAATTTGTTTCTTAAAACTAAAATACTTGTGGTATTTCTATTACACAGCCCTTTTTTGTCCACTGAGTTATTACGTTCTTGGTTTTTGCCACCCAGTGGGCTACCAATTTCAGTTTGCCTCCCCAAGTCCTCATTCTCTAACACATCTCTCACTGCCAAGTATCTCTCACAAGACTAATCCCCTTTTATGTCAAAGTTTGCAAAAGTGACAAAACCAACTCATAAAGAAGCTTAAGAAATTTTTAGGGGTGTTCTTGTGGTGAATAGTAACAATATTTAGTGAAGAATAAGAGATGCTAACAATGCAGCAGCAATCTCAAACAAGGAAAACATGTACCAACTTTCAAAATTCCTCACCAGGTAGTCAAATAGTGGTAAAAAAAAACACCAAAACAAACCTACTTGGAATCTAACTTTGTTCCACAGATGAAGTATTTTTATATTTATGCAAATTTTAAGAAATTCAATCCCTATATAAGTCAAAGGAAGTTAGGTTTAAGAATTTTCATGTGGAAAAAAAAATTTCAGTGACAATGTTTTGAAAGAGACTGCAACTCTGAGAGAATCTTTAGGGAATATTGAGATTAATAATTTCGAAGGGTAATCATAGGGTCACACTATTTGATAGAGGGGTGGTTAAAGGAAATGGGAAAGATCAGGTTTGAAAAACAATGTATACAAACTCTGTAAGTAAACCGGTATAAAAAAAATTTTATTTAAAAAAATAATTTAAGATGAGTGAAAGAAAAGGCAATATACAGAGTAAGTGGATAGCCAACAAGTAAATGAATGAATTTAATACTGAGCTGAAAGCAGGCTGTACACTACCATGCAGCTATCAACTGTCAGCATTAATAGTATAAATGAGCACTGCTCTCATGCCTCAGCTCATCATGTCAATTTTAACTATAATTTTTACTTGGCTTCATTCAGACTCTAAGTTATTACTTTCTGGGCCCTAGGCCTGTACTAATTTGCATGACTTTTAAACTAATCATTAAATTTAAAAAGCAATTTTGCAATTTAAATCCCTGGCACTTAATTGACTTCCTACCTCAAGGCACTAAATCATCCAGCAGCAATTCATCATTCCAACCAGTCTGTACACGAGCAGACTGTGTTATTGTCGTGCTTTGGAAACGCACACTGAGGACTCAAACGTTGTTATGCTGGGTTTTTTTGCGTTGTTGTTTTCTCCAAGTGCCAATCCAGGCTTGATCTACATTCCTAAACTTGATCTCCATCACTCTAGCTGAAGAGCAACCGCTACCCTAAAGAATGTGAGTGTGTGTGTGATTTCTCAGTAGTCGCAAGGCCAGGGCATAGGATGTCCCCCTGACTGGCAGCTGGCCTGTTATGCGTTCAAGACGTCAGGGTCAAGGAGCATGCAGACCACGCACAGCCAGCAGCCCGGTGAGGTGGAGTGTGCTGCAGACACCTGCCAGCCGCGCACCCATCACATGGGCTATAAAGCCTGGGCAGCAACCCTTCGAAGAAGGGCTGGACTCCACGGTAGTCATGAGGGCAGTCGAAAGGGGGATTAGGCTATAGGACTGGGGGTGAGGTGGGTAGGATCCTTCACTGGGATTGGCGCTCCCTACGTTCTGAGGGGCAGGACCTTGCACCAACCTCCACGAAGGCATCAGTCAGGTCACTAGCTCTGTCCATCACTGGCAAATGGCGCCCGGCCACGATTTTCACCTTCAGCTTCCCGGGCATCGTCTCGGCTTCGGCCTCTTCTTAAGCTCCTGCAGACACAAACAAACGCGTCTGCGCCGAGCGCCGGTCTGGGCGGGGGCGGGGCGGGAGCGCGCGGGGAGCGGCGCGCGGAGGCGGGAGTGCGCGGGGTAACGACAGCGGAGGGCACGCGGGGGCGCGCGGGGGCCGGGCCGCACGGCCGCTAGGCGCTACTCACACTCGGAGAACAGTGGGCGTCACGTGTGGGTGCGGGGGCCTCATTCCGGAGAGGCAGCGGGAGGAACGGACCCGGTGGATTCTCCCGACCCTGCCCCGCAGTACAGGAAAGAGAAGCAAAACCCAGTCAGCATCTCGCAGTGCCTCCGCAGCGCCTACATGCGTTTCTCCTCCCCCAAAAATGGCGACTCCCAGGGCGTGGAGGAAGCATCGATAATTCGGTGCTCTGCCCACTTCTCAGAGAGAAGTTAAATTCGCTGAGAAAAGATAAAGGGGGCGGGACGGACTTCAAGGAAGGTGGAAGGTAGGGAAGTGGGTCGAGTACTGAATCATCCACCGAGAGGCCGCCTTAGCTTTGTGCTGCGCTTCTTGCATACAGAGTTGGCACCCTATTCCGGGGGTGGTGGTGCTCGCTTATCTGCAGATCGCCGCTTTCTCAGCTGAACGCGCTGCTTTTCCAAAGAGCTGCCTTTCAGAGGCAGCGGCAGTAAAGACACGTTCTTCCACGTGACGTAGACGAGGCGCTCGTGCTTCGTGAAAGAGCCCTGGTGGCACTGTGGCTTGAGTGTTGGGGCTGCTAACCGAAAAGGCACTGCCTCAAATCCACTGGCTTCTGTACGAAAGATGAGGTAGCCTGGTCCTGTGAAATCCTTTATAGGGTCGCTTTGAGGCGATGTCGCTATGACGGTCAGTGAGATGTTTTGGGTTTGGAGTCAGGGGTTCGTGAAATCAGTGCAGGTGCATTTCCCCCTGAAAGTGGCGGAGTGTAGGTGCCTGCAATAGTTTTCTTTTATATGAAGTAGAGTTATCAAGGGCAAACAGACTTTGAAGTCCAAAGGCAAAGCTTCAAATAAATTTGCCTCTCACTGTTAAATTGTTTCAGTGTGCTTTCAAAGCACCTTCAATCATAAAGACGAAATCAACGCTAGGAGGGATTCCAGGACCTGGTGCGTCTTGTTGAGAGTTGCACTGATAGATTTGAATCCATTACCAGGTCCCGCGGGAGAAACAGGGACCAATCCCTCCTGTGATTTACAGCTATGAGTAGGTTCAGACTCAATGGCAATGACTTGTTTTGTTGTGGCTTTGTTGTTGTTTGGGACTTGAGGCATTGTTTGTTTTGGTTTGCTTTTTTCCCCATTTACGACTCCCGACTCCCACTAGGGCCCTCTCGTGGCTTAGTCTATAATGCGTTACAGCTGCTAATGTGAATGTTGTGCTTTTCTGGGGGTTCGAATCCACTAGGGGCTCTGCAGAAGAAAGATAGGCAGTGACCTCAAGATTTACTATCAGCTCTCAGTCAGATCCCACTGGAAGATGGTGAATGTATATGAATCCACTGGATGGCAGCGGATTTGGTTTACTATTTGGTGGTGGAAGGGGAGTTACTCTGGGAGATTAAAAGAGCTGATGGTACTGTGGTTGGCATTTGGCTGACGGTTGGAACTCACCAAGCACTCACGAGGAGAAGGATTTACAGCTTTGATATTTATGTGCATTTCAAAAGGAGAATAATAGTATGCTGGTTTTGTTAGGTGTGGACTAGAAGTCAGCGACCTTCCATACAGCTGACTTGAAATGTACCATATCTTGTCCCATCCTCTCACTCTTTGATGGGTTTGTTTGTGGAAGCTATTGTTACAATCACTATGCCAATACATCTTATTGAGGTTCTTCCTCTCTTTCTCTGACTTCTCTGACTTTCTCTGACCCTTTCCACATTTACCAGCCTGATGTCTTTTTCCAAAAAGATGGCTAATCAAAAGTTTACATACAAATACAATCAATCTTGAAGCATTAACAGTGATGGGATGGGGGAAAGGAGAGAAGTAGTAAGTTGGGTGAAAAGAAGACAATATGCAATAATATTTATTAGATATTTTAAGTAATTACATTAATCAATTTCAATTAATGTTATTGTCTATTGAAAATGCAATATTATTTGTAAATATTCACTCAAATTGGGGAAAAAAGTAAAGAAAACTTTTTGGGGAAGTTCTGGTCTGTCCTCTAGATTCTAATGTCACTGTGATTTGGAATCCACTCCATGGTAAATGCAGTGGATTTTGTTTGGGGATTGGTACCCTACGATATTATAGTAAACTATAAGGAATTAAGCTCCATATCATGTATTTTGGACGTTCATATGTGCCATCAAATCGCTTGCAACTCAGAGATCCTTTGTACAACTCTGAAATCTTGCTCTATCCTGAGTCAATTTAACTGTCTTTAACACACCTACTAACCTACACCCATTAGCCCAGTCACTCAGTCAATCTATCTCACCCATCTATCACTTGCACTATGCCTCCACCTTTCTAAGTATGATGTGCCTCTCCAGTGACCTGTCCTTTGTGGTAACCATGCCCAGATTATATAAGATAGAGCTCCAAAGTCTTTGCCTCCAAGGAGTAGCTTGGTTTCACCCTCTCCAGGGTAGACATGTTTGTCCTCTTAGCAATCTATGGTATGTTCAATACTCTTCTGCAGCACCACAAGTAGGAGAGGCTATTCCTTGGAAAGGGATAGCATACTGGAAAGTTAGAGAGTCAGCAAAGGAGAGGAAGAACCTCAGTGAGAAGAATTGACACAGTGGCTGAAACAATGAATTTCAGTGGGATTTCATTGTGTTGGAGATGATGAGGATGGCATGGGATAGGACAGAGTTCAGATCTGTTGTACTTGGGGTCGCTATGAGCTGCACTTGATGACACCTAACAACGATAAGAAGAAATGAGCCAGGTGAACATAAATACATAAGAACACTAAAATGGGACATAATGTGAACTTGGATCATCAAGGAAAGATTAGGGAAATTGAGGTATATAAATGACCTAACAGAAACTTCTCCATACCAGATTACAAAAACATGAACAATGTACTCCATACAGACTACCAAAGTCCACATTAAAAATTCCTGTGGAGAGTGTATCACTTGGATTCATCAGGAAAGGAAAATACCTAATCAAGATAACAGGATGCTTTCTTTAACTTCAAAACTACTCAGCAGCATAGAAAAACACTCTAGACAGTGGTGATCTAAAATTACTTTTTATGGCAAAAATTCCCTCTGCAGAAAGTATGTTGTTCTCCTAAGTGAGAAGCCAAATTCTTTCATTAAAATAAAAATCTAGAAGATAAATAAATCATTGACTTTTTGGATTTGAGAAACCGTTCTTTGTCCATTCAGACTATAACAATAGATGGGAGACCCAATTTCCATACACATTTCCTTCAATCCACCTGTAACTTCTTAACTGAGTCTGCCTCTGCCCTAAAAATGTCCTTGCCGTTTTTGGAAGCTCTGTTAGTGTAGGTGATCTTTAATTCTAGTGTGCTATTTGGTTTTTTTTCCAGTAGTAGCAATGAAATAACTTTTCCACTCCCCTGAAATCAAAGTATACCCATATTATCACTTCACTGAAAACACAAAAAGTAAAGAAACATTTGAAAATATTAGAAAACTGAAGTTAAGCAATAATGTTAATGGGAAATAATGTGTTACATGATGTTGTAAAGCAAAAAATATTTGCAAATTGCACAATTAGAGGTTAGCGATCTGGGCCTCCTAATTAGTTGCAGGTGAGGTGCTTGTACATACACACCTGTTGCCTTAGGCGTCATCAACAGGAGATTATAATTAGATACTTCCTGAAGATTTTTTTAGCAGAATTAAGCCTGACTTCAGTTTAACTGTTTCCTTAATAATTAAACTAGTTTGTTTTAATTAATGCAAGGAACAATGCTGACTTTCCTGATATATCTATAATTAGCCTCAGGCTCCCGATTACCTTCTTTAGTGTCTTAGCATGTGACTTGTGCAATTTAGATCCTACAGTAATAATAAGTCCCCTCAAATAAACATTTCCAAAACCATAATTTATTTTCTTTACTTCACCACAAGTACAGCAGTAATAGCAACAACAACAAAAACAAACAACGAAAATCTTAGCTCTTTCACTGTTCTCCATTTCAGACAGGATCACCGGTTGCCCAATCAACTGCACAAACCAGAAACGTGCTGCACTGATTAGACCTGAGGAGCCTGGTTCAAACTGAAGGATAGATATAAATGACAGCCTGGATTTAGTTTAGTTACTTTTGATTTACTCCTAATGCAGCAAATCAGCTGTGTAAAAGATAAAGATAAGTAGGCACTTAGGTAGGCTCAGCTCCCTAGTGGTTCCCTTTGTCTCATGAAGGCATACCTAAAGCTTAGTGGGCTTAATGGCTGCATTGAGTAAAATGTTCTCTCAGTTGGAAGATTACTGAAGTAAAGCACATTGCTTGCTATCAGCACCCATCAGTGTACTCAGTGAGCCCTATTACCCAGGCATAATGAGTTGCTTGTACACACTGAGTTTCTTACTGTACCTGCACCTGGAAGACAAGCTCGCTGGCTTCCCTTTGTGACAGTACTGCAAAGCTTGGACATTTCCCCATTTGTGTATACTTGGGGTCTATGTAGAAAACACAAACCACAGCTGATTATCTTTGACCCTTTCTTCTTTCCCACCACATTAGACCCACAGACAATTAATAACTAAGTCTGTTGTTTATAACTGTTTAAAATACACAAAAAACTCCTTGCCTGCAAGTAGGGAACAACTGAAAATTCTTCAGTGAATTTTCATAGGCTTTAGATCGCACAAGGGGAGTTATCTCGCCTTTGGCTCTCCTGTGTAGCTTCTGGTGGATTTGAACTGCCAGAAAGGTGTGGTCTTTGGGTTATCAGCACAACTTTCTATGGACTACACCACCAATGCTCTCTTTAACTACTACTTGTTACTATTGTTATGTGCTGTCAAGTCAGAACCAATTCATAGTTGGCCCTCCAGTAGATTTTGAGAAGCAGTAAATCACACAGAAAAAGTTTGCCTGTATTTCTCCCTCAGAGCAGCTGGTGGATTTGAACAAACAGATTCATCCTGGAGACGGTTAAACTAGGCTGCTCTTTGGAGACAAGGATTCTGGGGCTTCGTCTGACATACTTTGGACATGTTGTAAGGAGAGACAGGTCCTTGGAGAAGGACATCATGCTTGGTAGGGTGGAGGGACAGCGCAGGAGGGGAAGACCCTCTATGAGATGGATTGATTCAGTGACTGGGGTAATTAGGATGGGTGTGTCAGAGGCAGTGCAATTGGCACAGGATAGAGGAGGGTTTAGGACTGTTGTACATAAGGTCGCTATGAGTCGTAAGCGACTCGACGGCACGTAACAACAACATAACAACCTTTCTAGAAAGCATTAAAAGATGGAAAGCGTATACAGAGTCATTGTACCAAAAGGAATTGGCAGACACAGAAGAGTTTAATGAAACAAGATTTTTTTAAAAAATTTGATTGGGGCTGAGTCTTCGGTTGAAGGCTCATGTGTGTAGCCATTGGCTTTTGAAAGATTACTTCTTCTTGTCTTGGTTGAAAGTCAGCTGGGGACTATTTGGTTTTATTGTATCCAGAACTGTGTATGAGCTGATTGGATTGGATGCATTTGGCTAGTAATGAGCTATGGGCTGGAAACCTCTGGTCAGAGCCAATAAGGGCCTGGTGCACAGGCCTGGGTTATTGTTTTTTTAAATTCAGTGGGGCCCTTGGGCCTGCGACCCTCAAGCCTGCTGCTAATTGTGTTTGAAATGAATATCTTTTAAGTGGTTCAGCACTGCTCTGTCAATTTTATGTACTTACGTAAGTTGGGAATGCTGTGATACTGAACCTTGTGCCACTGGTGTGATAAATGCCATAATCATTTCACATGGTTGACGGTGTTTGGTGGAGCCCCCAAATTAAGAGGCTTGGAAACAGGAGTGGCATCAACTTCCTAAACAACATGGCTTTAGAAACTCTATCAACTTGGAAAAATAACAGTGGTTGTAGGATAGGCTTAAGGTCTTTTGTTCATAGGGTCGCTATGAGCCATGCTTGACTCAAAGGCTCTTAACAGCAACAATAACATGAACAAGAGCCTATGGTGATGAAGGAAGAAGTTCAAGATGCTCTGAAAGAATTGGTCAAAACAAGGCTCCACAAATTGATGGCATACCAATTGACATATTTCAACAAAGAGATGCTGCTCTGGATGTGCTCACCAAGTTGTGCCAAGAAATCTAGAGGACAACCACTTGGCCAACTGACTAGAAGAAAGTATGGAAATTATCAAACAATATGAGTAATATCACATGCAAGCAAGATTCTGCTGGAAATTATCCAAAAATGACTGGAGCAGCACATCAATAGAGAACTGCCTGAAATTCAGGATGGGTTTAGAAGAGGCCATGGTACTAGGAATATGATAGCTAATGTTAGATGGAACTTGGCTGAAAACAGAGAGTACCAGAGGAATGTCTATCTGTGTTTCATTGACTATGCAAAGGCATTTGACTGTGTGGATCACAACAAACTGGCTAACTAATGGGTATTCCAGACAATTGATTGTGCTTATGTGAAACCTATACTTGGACCAGAAGGTAGTCATGAGAACAAAGCAAGGAAATACTACATGGTTCAAAGTTGGGAAGAGTTTTGTCCTATCTCCATACCTTTTCAATATAGATACAGAACAGATTTTCCGGGAGGCTTGGCTATATAAGAAGAAATGTGGCATCAGGATTGGAGGAAGACTAATCAACAATCTGTTATGCAGATAACACAATCCTGCTTGCTAAAACTGAGGAGGACCTGAAGCACTTGCTGCAGAAGGCCAAGGACTGCAACCTTAAATATGGATTGAAGCTCAACATCAAGAAAACAAAGATTCAGGAGCAGTTTGTGGCCCTGAACTGAGTGCCTTTGGGATCGCAGTGCAGCTTCTTGCCACTAGGCCACAAAATATTAGTAAACACATAAATAAAAGACAAATATAATCTGCAAAAACATTTTAGAGATGAGAAGAAAGATATCATAGTTTGAGTTGTGGAATTATATTTGACTCTTTAATTTTTTGTGTGGAAGTGTCCAGTGGGGGGAGAAAAAACAAGGACAGAAAGAACTTGTACAAAAGTGGAAAGAATCAAAAGAATACCTAAGTTACCATGCCATAAATAAGAAGTTCCAAGGCATGTAGTTTAGATGATGTTGTTATATGAATGGATTTTAAAAATATTGCATCAATAGGTACATTTTCATCATAATATAATGCATTTAAAGTTTTTCACCAGAAAAAATGTTATTTTGTGATACCGCATTTAATGCCTGTATTTTTTATTCTTTGATTTCATTTACTTCAATAAAAATCACCTATATTCATTTAAAAAAAAGAAAGAAAACAAAGATTCTCCACTGGGCCAATTGGCAGAATCATGATAGACATCTAGTGAAGAGATTGAGATTGTTAACAGTTTCAGTTTGCTTGGCTCCACAATCAAGACTCTTGGTACCAGCAGCCAGAAAATTAAAAGACAAATTGCATTGGGAAAGTCTGCTGTTAGAGACCTCTCCAAAGTACTGAAGAGCAATGATGTCATTGAATTCTTAGTAACTGAAGACTAAGATACACCTGATCCAAGCCATGGTCTTTTCCTTTACTTGCTATGCATCAGAAAGCTGGACACGGAGTACAGGACGGGTGGCGATCTCAGCGCGGCTCCCGGGAGCCAGCGGCCGAGCAGCGCGCCTAAGAGGCCGAGCAGGAGTGGGTACTATGGATTCTTTCAAGGTAGTGCTGGAAGGGCCAGCACGCTGGGGTTTCCGGCTGCAGGGGGGCAAGGACTTCAACGTACCCCTCTCCATCTCCAGGCTTACATCTGGCGGCAAAGCAGCACAAGCTGGTGTTGCTGTAGGCGACTGGGTGCTGAGCATTGATAGCGAGAATGCCGGGGCCCTCACGCACATCGAAGCCCAGAACAAGATCCGAACCTGGCCCAGCCGGCTCAGAGCAAACAACAGAAAGCCCCGGCCACAACCAAGGACCCCCCGCGGTACACCTTTGCACCCAGCGCCTCCCTCAACAAGACGGCCCGGCCCTTTGGGGCCTCGCCTCCTGCTGACAGCGCCCCGCAGCAGAACGGATTGCCAGTACGACCACTGGTCCCCAATACCAGCAAACAACGATTGATGGAGAACACGGAGGACTGGTGGCCTCGACTCGGGACAGGCCAGTCCCATTCCTTCCGCATTCTTGCCTACCTCACGGGCACCGAGTTCATGCAAGACCCGGATGAGGAACACCTAAAGAAATCCAGGGAAAAGTATGTCTTGGAGCTGCAGAGCCCACGCTACACTCGCCTCCGGGCCTGGCACCACTAGCGCTTCTGCCCACGTGCTCAACGTGCAGTCGTAGCCCGGCCCTCTCGCCGGCCTGCTGCCCTCTCTGCCTCTCTGTTTCTGTTCTTCTTGTCCAGGGCACCCCTATAGGTGCCTCCAGCTTTTGCCTACCTCACCTACCCCTTTTCTGCCCCTGGGGTGAGCCTCCACAGGCTTGACCCTGGCAGCCCTGTCTGGCACTGGCCTGGCTTCACCTGACACTGCTGACCCTCTCTGCCCTGTGGTGCTGCTGTCTGCCAGGTCCACGCCAGCTTGGGCCTGGGGAAAAAAAAGAAAAAGAAAGCTGGACAATGACTAGGAATGATAGGAGAATTGATGCCTTTGAACTGTGTTGCTGGAGAAGAGTATTGCATATACTTTGGACTTCTAGGAGAACAAACAAGTTCATCCTGTTGTTGTCATCAACTCATAACGACCCTATGAACAAAAGGCCTGAAGCCTTTCTATAACTATCATCATTTATCAAAGTTCATAGAGTTTCCAGAGGCATACTCTTTAGGAAGTGGATGCCATTTCTGCTCATCCTAGAGAGGGTGAAACTAGGCTGCTCCTTGGAGGCAAGGATTCTGAAGCTTTGTCTGACATACTTTGGACATGTTTCAAGGAGGAAACAGTCCTTGGAGAGGGACATCATGCTTGGGAGGGTGGAGGGACAGCGCAAGAGAAGGAGACCATCAGATGGATCGATTTAGTGGCTGGGGTAATGGGAGTAGGTGTGTCAAAGACAATAAGATTGGGACAGAATAGAGCAGAGTATATAGGGTTACATGGGGTCACTATGAGTCACATGTGACTTGATAGCACATAACAACACAAAAACCTTTGAGTTAGCAGCACAACTCCATAGCACTAAGCCACCAGAGTACCCATATCACTCCTAAAATCTCTCAAACCCCCTTCTTGCCACCACTGCAGACATTAACTATCATCAACTAGAAGGTGACCAATCATTTTTTTACCCTTGCCTCTCTGATACCTATTCAACATAAAACATTTGGTCTTTATAAATAGAAAAATTGTTTGTATATTTTTTTTAAAAAAAGTTGTTTGTATCCCTCCTTCAGGGAAATTTTAAACCAAAGATCTGAGGAAGGACTCTATTGTTTCTCTTTGTAGGGAGGTCTGAGAATGTTAAGAATTTAAGGAAATAGCCATCACTTCAAAATGTGTTTTTTGTTTTGATTTGGCCGGGAGTTCACTTAAATCCAAATTCTGTGACGTATATACCTTATGTTAACATAACACCTAAAGCAAATTATTTTTAGATTATCTACAGACTGAAACAGGTCCCAGTTTGGCTCATTTCTTTTTTAATTTTTATTTTATACTGGTCTATTTTCAAAGATTGCATACATTATTTTTCACACTGGCTTCTATTTTTTTATCTAAGTTAAACATCTGGTCTATAGAAGTTTTTATGAAACATTCTGTTTTTTTCTTTTTTTAATTTTAATTTTCATGAACGTTTACAGAGATTTTGGATTTCCATTCATTCATTGTTGCACTTTTCTCCCTGTCCATCCTTCCCCACCCCCAGTTCACTCCTCTCCTTAAAAAGTAAAGGAAAAATTTCTTCATTAGTATACAGTCCCTCCCAGTGAAACATTCTGTTCTTTCTTATGCATATTGTTGTTATGTGTCATCAAGTCGCTTGCAACTCATAGCGACCCTATGTATAACAGCCCTAAACGCTGCTCTATACTGTGCCAATCACACTGCCTCTGACACACCATCCCGATTACCCCAATAACTGAATCAATCGACCTCATAGAGAGTCTTCACCTCCTGAGCTGTCACTCTACCCTCTCCAAGGACCTGTCCCTCCTTACAACATGTCCAAAGTATGTCAGATGAAGCCCCAGAATTCTTGTCTCCAAGGAGCAGCTGGTTTAACCCTCTCCAAGATGAATCTGTTTTTCTTGGCAGTCCATGGTACTTTCAGTACTTTTCTCTATCACCACAGCTCAAAGGCATCAATTCTCCTTCTATCCTCCCTAGTCATTGTCCAACTCTCTGATGCATAACAAGTGATTGCAAAGACCGTAGCCTGTATCAGACACACCTTAGTCTCCAGAGTGACACCATTGCTCTTCAGTGCCCTGGAGCGGTCCCTAACAGCAGACTTTCCCATCACAATGTGTTTTTTGATTTCCTGGCTACTGGTGCCAAGAGTGTTGACCGTGGAGCCAAGCAGACTAAAGTTTTTAACAGTCTCAATCTCTTCACCATCCATCTTGATGCTGCCAATCGGTCCAGTGGTGAGAATCTTTGTCTTCTTGACATTGAGCTTCAATCCATAATGAAGGCTGCAGTCCTTGACCCTCTGCAGCAAGCATTTCAGGTCCTTCTTGGTTTTAGCAAGCAGGGTTGTGTCATCTGCATAGTGCAGATTGTTAATAAATCTTCCACCAATCCTGACGCCATGCTTCTCCTCATAGAGCCCAGCCTCTCAGATAATCTGTTCTGCATACAGGTTGAAAAGGTATGGAGATAGGACACATACGCCTTTCCCAATTTTGAACCGTGCAGTGTTTCCTTGCTCTGTCGTGACGACTGCATCTTGGTCCAAGTATAGGTTTTGCATTAGCACAATCAAGTGTTCTGGGATTCCCATTCTTCTCAGAGTCAGCCACAATTTGTTATGATCCACACAATCAAACGCCTTTGCATAATCAATGAAACACAGATAGACATTCTTCTGGTATTCCCTGCTTTCAGCTAAGATCCACCTAACATCAGCTACAATATCCCTAGTGCCACAACCCCTTCTAAATCCAGCCTGGACTTCTGGCAGTTCTCTGCTGATGTGCTGTTCCAGTCATTTTGGGATAATCTTCAGTAGAATCTTGCTTGCATGTGAAATCAATGATATTGTTCTGTAGTTTCCACACTCTGTTGCATCACCCTTCTTTGGAATGGGAACAAATGTAGATCTCTTCCAGTTAGTAAGCCAAGTGGTTGTTCTCCAGATTTCTTGGCACAACTTGTTGAGCACATCCAGGGCAGCATCTGTTAGCTGAAATATGTCCATTGGTATACCATCTATTCCTGGGGCCTTGTTTTTTGCTATTTCCTTCAAAGCAGCTTGAACTTCTTCCTTCATCACCATAGGCTCTTGCTCATATGTTATTTCATTAAATTCTTCTGTGTCTGCCAGTTCCTTTTTTTAATTTATTTTTTTTGCCAGTTCCTTTTGATACAGTGACTCAGTATATTCTTTCCATCTTCTTTTAATACTTCCTGGATCATTTAATATTCTGCCTAAAGCATCCTTGATTATACCAACTCGAGGTTTAAATTTGTTCTTCAGTTCCTTGAGCTAAGAAATGCTGAGTGAGTTCAGCCCTTTTGATTTTCCAACTCAAGCTCCTTGCACACTTCATTGTAATATTTTACTTTGTCATCCCGTGCTGCCCTTTGGAATCTTCTGTTAAGTTCTTTAGTATCTTGAATTCTTCCTTGCGCTTTGGCTTCTCTGCACTCCAATGCAATATTCAGAGTTTCTTCTGACATCCATTTTGGTCTTTTTTTTTTTTTATCTCTTCTGTCTTTGTAATGACCGTTGACACTCTTCCAGGATGATGCATTTGACATCCTCCCACAACTCATTAGGTCTTCGCTCTTTAGTGTTCAAGGCCTCAAACCTATTCCTGAGATGGTTCTGAAATTCAGGTGGGATGAACTCAAAGTCATATTTTGGTTCCCTGGATTCGATTTAATTTTCCTCAGCTTCAGCTTGAACTTGAATATGAGTAGTTGGTGGTCTGTTCCACAATCAGCTCCTGGCCTTCTTTTCACAGCTGGTATTGAGCTTCTCCAGTGGTTCTTTCTACAGATGTAATCGATCTAATTCCTAATCATACCATCAGGTGAAATCCACGTGTATAACCTGTGTTTATGTTTCTTATAAAACATATTTGCAATGAATAGGTCATTGATTGTGCAAAATTCAATCATTCTCTCTCCAGCTTCATTTCTCTCACCAGTCCATGTTTTCCAACTCCTGATTCTTCTTCTCTGTTCCCAACTTTTGCATTCCAGTCACCCATTATTATCAAAGCATCTTGATTGCATGTTCGATCAATCTCCGACTGTAAAAGTTGGTAGAAATCATCTTATGCATACCTTTTTAATTAATTATTAAATAATCATTTAATAAATAGAATCACTTGTTGTTTTAGTTGCCATTGAGTTGACTCTGACTCATGAGGATATTTTGTACAACAGAACAGAATGTGCCATCTTAATGATTCATTGGTTCACCTCTTGCATCAGTTCATGTCAATACAGGTTACTCTTGTTTGCCCAACCCTCTAACTTGACCACAGGACCTCTGGTAGCATAGCCCTCAGGGAGTTGCACTGCTGACTCAAAAACTGTGCCTCTTTGGCACTTCAAATCTACAAGTGACTCCACAGGAGAAAAATGCACACTTTTATGCCCAGTGATTTACAGCCTTGAAAATCCATACTGCAAGTTCAGCTATGTATGAGTCACTTTCAAATCCAGGACTATGAGCGAGTTTTATAATTTTACCAAACCTCCAGTATTTTGCTAGTGATGGGGTTTTTCTGATTAACATGTGATCCTAGCTTCTAAGGATTATTCTGATTGTGTTTTTACTAAGAATGATGCTTTTGTTTAACTGTTCACAGTATTCTTTGCCAGCATCATAGTACAAGCAATTCACTTCTTCCGTCTCCTTTTTCACATAAGCTTTCCCATGCATATGAGACAACTGAAAGGCCATGGCTGAGGCAGAAGTGGTTTAGTCATCAAAGTGGAATTTAAAACATTGAAAATATCTTTGTCACAGATCTGTTCAAAGCAAGGTCTAGTGTGATTACTTGAATATTACATCTGTGGACCCTGATTGTTAATTAAAAAAAATAAATAAAATCAATCATTACAACTTCAGTTTCTTCTTTGTGTTGCTTTTTATTGGTCTAACTGTAAGAATTTTTGTTTTTTTCACATTCAGGTATTAATCAATATTCTGTGATCATCAAGATGATCTGTGTCCTATGAAGATCTGCAAACTCAGAAATTTGATGGAGGTTCACTGTAACTTAGAATTGACTCCATGGCAGTGAGTTTGGTTTGTTTGTATTGTTTTTGCTTTTTGGGTGTTTTTTTTTAATTGTGATCTCTTTTCAGTTGTTAAAAGTACATACTAATAATATATCCTGGGAGCTCTGGTGGCCTAGTGACAAAGAAGCTGCACTGCAATAAAATATTATATCCTATTTCTCTTGAGATGCAAACCTAGATGTTGTTGTTATGTGCCATAGAGTCACCTGCAACTCATAGAGACCCTAGGTAAAATATCTCTGAATTCTGCCCTAATCTGAGCCAGTCTTACTTACTCTGGCACACCTAATCCTATTGGCCCAGTTACCATGACGATCCATCTCATCTGTTGCTTTCCTTTCCTGTGCTGTCTCTCTGCCCTTCTAAGCATGATGTCTGCCTCAAAGGAGAAATTTGTTTTCACCTTCTCCAGTACAACCTATTTGTTTTCTTGCCAGTCCAGTTTATGTTCAATACTCTTCTCCAGCACAACATCATTTTTTCTTCTGTCATCTTTGGTCATTGTCCAGCTCTCTAATGCATAGCATATGGCAAGGGAATACTGTAGGGTTTAAGTTCAGTAAAAGTGTGCATCCAGCTTGTGTCCTCTCTCTAGACCTATTCAGTCTGTATGCTGAGCAAATCATTTGAGAAGCTGGACTCTATGAAGAAGACTATGGCATCAGGATTGGAGAAATTCTCATTAACAACCTGCATTATGTGAATGACACAACTTCGCTTACTGAAACTGAAGAGGACTTGAAACATTTGCTACAGGATATCGAAGACTATAGCCTTCAATATGGATTGCATATCAACATGAAGAAAACAAAAATTCTCACCACTAGATCAACAGGCAACATCATGATAGATGGAGAAAAGATTGAAATATCAATGACTTCATCTTACTTAGATCCGTAATCAACACCTCGGGTACCAGGAGTTCAGAAGACATGATGCACTGGGAAAGTCTACATTAATATACCTCCTAAAATTGCTTAGGAATAATGATGTTAGTTTTAGGACGAAGGCATGCCTGATTCAGGCCATGGTCTTTTCAGTCACTTCTGTTCATCTGAGAGCTGGACAATGAATAATAAGGAAGACAGACAAAGAACTGATGCCTTTGAATTGTGGTGTTGGAGAAGAGTTCTGAATAGCCCATGAATTGCCAAAAGGACAGTTATGTCTTGAAGGAAATGTAGCCAGAGTGTTCCTTGGAGACAAAGATGACAAAATGTGTTAAGCATGTTTTTAGGTCAGGCTATTCTTTGGAGAGAGACATCATGCTTCAAAAGTTAGGGTGTCATTGAAAGAGAGGAAAACCCTCAACCAGATTATTTGACATAGTGACTGCTGCAATAGGCTAAAGTGTGTCAGAGATGGTGAAGATGGCCCGGGGCAGGATAGGGTTCAAATCTATTTTTCATAGAGTTCCTATAAGTTGTACTTGACTCAACAGCATCTAACAACATCTTTGGGTTGGCATCATTGCTTATCATCATTCTGTTGTCGGACAACAGAACTCACTCCTTTAATGGATAGAATCGTTTAAGATAATTACAGGATATTGGGGGAGACTCAGGGTAAGGTTTCCCAGAGTGGGTGTATAGGTTTTTACAAAGATTTATAAGACACTTCTGACTAAAGCCCAGATTTTCACCTGTTTCATGTGTATCTGCAAGTTGAATGATTCAAGACCAGAGAAGAATCAATGCTTTTTGATTGTGATGTCAGAGAAGAGTATTGATTGTTTCATAGACTACCAAAAGAACAAACAAATCTGTCTTAAAGGAAGTGCAGCCAGAATGTTCCTTAGAACCAAGGATGTTGAAACTTCATCTCACATACTTTGGTTAGGAAATGATAAGTGTTTCTACAGGAAGCCTGCCTTTATCATATGCTAAGCCAGCTGTGCATAATAAGGAACTTTTCTGAGAAAAAGTTTATGTTACTTTTGTTATGTGCTATCTAGTCAACAGAGGGTAACTCTGAGTCATAGTCCACTTGATGACACCTAACAGCAGTCCACTGTGACTCATACCATGATGCCTGTAAAATACAGCAAGAGAATGCAACATGTCCTTTAGGGCCGGAGATTCTTTTGGGCTACATGGGAACAGCTGTGTCTGACCTTTACTGATGCTACAATGGGGAATTGGCCCATCGGCATCACAAAAACAATTCCCATGAGATCACACATGTTCTCCACACTCATGCACCTCTTTCTACTCATCCCAGCACCAATCTTACTACTCTACTGGATCCAAAATCAGATACAATAGGTCACAGACTATACAGAACCATGTTATTGTTGTTGATAGGTGCCATCAAGTCGTGTATGGCCCATAGTTACCTGATGAACAACAGATCTGAACCCTGGCCTATTCTGTGCCATTCTCACACTCCTGACACATTAGAGCCCATTGAGACAGTCACTGTTCAGTTCACCTGCTTGAGGGCCAACTTCTCCTTCACTGATGTTCCACCTTTCTGAGCAAAATATCCCTGTCCAAGAAATAACCCCTAGTAACATGCCTGAAATATATGAGTCAAAGCCCACTCATCCTTGCCTCCAAAGAGCACTCTGGCTGTACCCTTTCCAAGACATATTTGTTGTTCTTTTGGCAGTCTGTGGAATGTTAAGCATTCTTCTCCAACCCCATACCTCAAAGGTATCAATTCTTCTTCTGTCATCCATATTCATTGTCCAGCTCTCAGATGCATAACAAGTGTTCAGAAAGACCATTGCCTGAATCAGACACACTGTAGTCCTCAGACTGACATCATTACTCCTCAATGATGTGGAGAGGTCCCTTACTGCAGACTTTCCCAGTGCTATACTTCTGATTTCCTGACTGCTGGTACCAAGGGTGTTAATTATAGAGCCAACCAGCTGTTCCACAGAAGGATAGGTAGTCTCCTCCCATGTGATTAACTGCCTCTGAAAACCTGCTGAAGGGTCAGCTGAAGATCAGTTCTGACTCTATTGTAAACAACAACAGTAAGAAGAAGATGTTAGCAGTTTCAATCTTTTCTCCATTTATCATAATGTTGCCTATCAGAATAGAAGTAAGAATCTTTGTCTTCTTAACTTTGAGGTACAATCTATATTGAAGTCTGTATTCTTTGATCCTCTGTAACAGTACTTTAAGTCCTCCTTACTACTATACAGTGGTAGTAATCAAAACAGCATGGTACTTGTATAATGACAGGCACTTAGACCAATGGAAAAGAATTGGTACCCCAGAAATAAATCCAGCTATCTATGGTCAACTGATGATCGACAAGGAAATATAACCTATCAAATTGGGGAAATGACAACCTCTTCAACAAATAGTGCTAACAAAACTGGACTACTTCTTGCAGAAAGCTGAAACAGGATCCATATCTCACACCTTACACAAAAATCAACTCAAGGTGGATCAGAGACCTAAGAAAACCATAAAGTTTATCAGATACAAACAGTCATCAAGCTTAGACAGCCTATCATTTAAGAGACTGTAAGTACTTTAAAAAAAAAAAACAAAACAAAACATAAACGATGACTTTATACATAGACCTCACCTTTTGGGCTGCATAGGAATCAGATTGACTATATCTGTGGAAGGAATCATTGAAGAAGTTGAATATCGACAGTTAAAACTAGGCTGGGGTGGACTGTGGGTCCATCAATTACTCATGTAAAATTTAAAATTGAGGCCAAAGAAAATGAAAATAAGCTCACAATAATCAAGATATGATCTTAAATCTATTCCATCTGAATTTAAAGATCATCTTAAGAATGAGTTTGAAGCATTGAACACCAATGATAAAAGACCAGATGAGCCATGGGATGATATTAAGGATATATATCATCCATGAAGAAAACAAAAGGTCCTGACAAAGGAGGGGGAAATGTCAAAGGGACTCTAAAAATTTCAATAGAGCATTGAGAAGCCAAAACAAAAGGAAAAGGTGCTGAATAAAAGCTGAACAGATTATTTCAATGGGAAGCTTGAGAAAACAGAGAAAAATACTATAATAGAAATTGCAGAGAGCTGAAATTGGAAAATAAAAAAGGAAGAACTCACTCTGCATTTCTCAAACTATGAGAACTGAAAAATTTAAGCCTCGAGTCGCAATACTGAAAAATACTATGGGCAATTATATTGAATGATCCAGACAGCATCAAAAGAAAATGGAGAGAATACCCAGTGTCATTGTATGAAAAAAAAAAACCTAATTGACAATGATAAATTTCAGGAGAGAGACATCATGCTTGGGAGGGTGGAGGGACAGCGCAGGAGGGGAAGGCCCTCTATGAGGTGGATTGATTCAGTGACTGGGGTAATCGGGATGGGTGTGT
>NW_006399956.1:1369523-1373408 GCF_000299155.1 Elephantulus edwardii
AAGAATACAAAAAAAAAAATAAGGCCTCAGGAGTGAATAGGATTCTAATTTACTTGCTTCAATCAACAGATGCAGCCTTGGTGTGCTCATCATTTATGCCAGGAAATTTGGAGGACACCTGTCTGGTCAGTGGATTGGAGGAAGTCTGTATTTGTTCCCATTCCTAAGAAAATTGATCCAACAGAATGTGGAAAGTATTGAACAACGTCAGTGATATCACATACAAGCAAAATACTGCTAACAATCATTTTAAAGCAGCTAGAACACTACGTAGAAAGGGAATTACCAAACGTTCAAGCAGGATTTAGAAGAGGCCTGTGGCACCATGGCTATCAGTGCTGGTGTCAGATGGATCCTGGCTGAAAGTATATTGGAAGAATGTCTATTTATGCTTTATTGACTATGTAAAGGCATTTGACTGTGGATCCTAACAAGTTATGGCTGACACTGAGAAGAATCATATTGTTGTTGTTAGTTACCATCTGGTCAAGCATGACTCATAGCTATCCTATGAACAAAAGATCGGAACCATGTTCTGTCCTGCACCATCATCACACTTCCTGACACACAAGAGCCATTCACTATATCAGTCCCCCTAGCTGAGGGTCTATCTCTCCTTTGTCGAGCCTCCACCATTCTCAACATCATGTCCTTCGCCAAGGAATAACAACATGTCCAAAGTATGTGAGGTGAGCCTCATCAATTTTGCCTCCAAAGAGCACTCTGGCTGCACCACCTCTAAAATATGTGTTTGTTCTCTTGACTGTCCATAGAAAGTTCAGTGCTCTTCTCCAACACCACACCTCAAAGGTGCCAACTCTTTTACTATCATCCTTATTCACTGTCCAGGTCTCAGATTCATACCTAGTAATTGGAAACTCTATGGCCTGATTAAGTAGCACCTTAGTCCTCATACTGACATCATTACTCCTCAATAATTTGAGAAGGTCCATAAGTGCAGAGTTTCCCATTGCAATGCATCTTCTTATTTCCTGATTTTTCCTACCAAGGGTGTTAATTGTGGATCCAAGCAAGATGAAGCTGTTAACAGTTTCAATCTCCTCTCCATCCATCATGACACTGCCTATCAGTACAGTGGTAAGAATCTTAATTTTCCTGGCATTGAGATGCAATCCATACCAAAGGCTGCATTCATTGATCTTCTACAACAAGTCCTTCAAGCCCTCCTCACTTTTAGCAAGCAAAGTTGTGTCATCTGCATAATATATGTTATTGATGAGTCTCCCTCCAATGCTGATGCCACATTCCTCTTCATAGAATCCAGCTTCATGGATAATTTGCTCAGCATATAGATTGAACAGGTATGGAGATAGAATACATCCCTGAAGTACTCTCTTCCCAATCCCAAACGACGCAGTGCTCCCCTGCTCCATTCGTACAACAGCCTCCTGCTCCAGGTATAAGTTCCTCATGAGCACAATCCAGTGCTCTGGGATTCCCATTCTTCTCAATACCAGCCACAACTTGTCATGATCTACACAGTCAAATACCTTTGCAAAGGTCAATAAAGCCCAAATACACATTCTTCTGGTATTCCTTACTTTCATCCAGGATCCATCTGACATCAGCAATGATATTCCTGGTGCCACAGCCTCTTTTAAATCCTGGTTGTTAAACTTTCATTTGTGGATCATAACAAGTTATGGCTTAACAGTGAGAAGAACAGTATTAGGGAAATCAAAGGCTGTGTTTCAGGTTAGATTTAAGACATACTCAGTTAGGAAAACTTCTAAAATGTGCTCACAGGCACTTCCAGCTTGAGCCTCAGCAGCTTCAGGGCATTGTTACAAAGCTCTCAGTCCTGTCAATTGTAGCTCTTCCCCTGACCCCCTAATAGCCCAACAAACTTGGCCAAAGGCTCCTAGTTCTGGTTCGATGGAGTAGCAGTCCCAATGTCTGCTCTATGTCACATGAGATCTCTGGTTCTTTGCTGCAGCTGATATGGCTGCTGCTCCCATAAGCCCAGGCCTGACTGGTCCAAGAATCTCTGGCCCCAAAGGACACATTGTATTCTCTTGCTGCTGCTTTGCCGTCTGTGAGGTTTTGTTCTGATGCTAAATGAGCTCAGATTACCCTTATGGAGAGGATAACACACTCTATTCACATATTCCTGCCCATCCACATGGCAAAGTCAGTCAATTCCTAGGGAAGCCACTTTGAACAAAATCCTTAACACCACAATGCCTTTTTCCAAGGACTGCTCTCTCCTGATACCCTGTCTGGTAGCTCCATGAGAGAAATATGTGCACTCTTTTTAGAATGATGGCCAGTTGAAACTTAGAGAAGCTAGAATGGAGGTTCTTTCAAAACCCTGTAATTAACTTCTGAATTGACAGTTGGACTTTTTATACGAGCTCAAATTGAAACAAATGGCTATTTCTGCCAGGATTCTGCAGGCTATGCTTTTACTTTATATGACAGTATTATTGTTCTTGTTGCTGTTATATGTCATCAAGTCACTTGCGACTCGTAGTGACCCTATGTACAAGAGCCCTAAACTGTGCTCTGTCCTGTGCCAGCTTCACTGTCTCTGCCACACCCACTCCCTTTACCCCAGTCACTGAATCGATCCATCTCATCAAGAGTCTTCCTCTCCTGCGCTGTCCCTCCACTCTCCCAAACATGATGTCCCTCTCCAAGGACTGATTCCATCTTACAACATGCCCAAAGTATTTCAGTCGAAGCTTCATAATACTTGCCTCTAAGGAGCAGCCCAATTCTACCCTGTCCAGGACGAACCTGTTTGTTCTCCTAGCAGTCCATGGTATATTCAACACTCTTTTCCAGCACCACAGCTCAAAGGCATCAAATCTCTTGCTATCAACCCTAGTCACTGTCCAACTCCCTGATGTGTAGCACATAATTGCGAACACTGTGGCCCAGATCAGGCACACCTTAGTCTCCAGCTTGATGATGTTGTTCTTCAGTACTTTGGAGAGGTCCCTGATAGCTGACTTTCCCACTGTAATTCATCTCTTGATTTCCTGGCTGCTGGTACAAAGAGTATTGACTATGAAGCCAAGTAAACGAAAATTGTTAACTATCTCAATCTCTTCACCATCCATACTGATGCTGCCAATTGGCCCAGTGGTGAGGATCTTTGTTTTCTTGATGTTGAGCTTCATTCCATATTGAAGGCTGCAGTCCTTGACCTTCTGCAGCAAGTGCTTCAGGTCCTCCTCAGTTTCAGCAAGCAGGGTTGTATCATCTGCATAACGCAGGTTGTTGATGAATCTTCTGCCAATACTGATGCGACACTCCTCCTCGTACAGGCCCACATCTTAGATGATGTGTTCTGCACTACAGATTGAAAAGATATGGAGACAGAATACATCCCTGGCAGACACCCTTTCTGATTTTGAACCATGCATTGTCTCCTTGCTCTGTCTGATGACTGCCTCTTGGTTCAAGTATAGGTTTCACACATAAGCACAATCAAATGTTTTGAGATTTTCATTCTTCTCAGAGTCAGCCACAGCTTGATGTGATCCAGTCAAAAGCCTTTGCATAGTTAATGAAGCACAGATAGACATTCCTCTGGTATTCACTGCTTTCTGACAAGATCCATCTAATATTAGCTATAATATCCCTAGTACCATGGCCTTTTCTAAACATTTAACTCTCTGAAGTGGTGGTATATGGAAAGGGGAAGGAAGCAATGCAGAGTTGTCAGGGAAAAGGAATTGTAAAGAAGTTAGCATCTGAGCTCTGTGAATTTGCCTATTTTTTATCTTACTTTGTTCACTTACTGAATTTGTAGATGTTGAAGCTGCTGTTAACTTACAAAATAAAAATGTGATATCTTCCTGATGAATTTACTGTTTTAATCTTATGAAATTACTTACTAGTCAAATATATATATAT
>NW_006399956.1:1383406-1396960 GCF_000299155.1 Elephantulus edwardii
TCCTCTGGGGTCTCACAGTCTTCGCTCCTCTGGAGTTCCGTGGTAGGTGGCTGGCTGTTGTTCTTCCCGGGTCTCTTCCAGGCCCCTCTCATGGTGGAACCCCGTCTGGCAGCGCCGTTCTCCCATCTGGCAGCAGCGTTCTCACGCTGCGTCGCTACGACACAACATTATGAGCAAGAGCCTATGGTGATGAAGGAAGAAGTTCAAGCTTCTTTGAAAGAAATAGCAAAAAACAAGGCCCCAGGAATAGATAGTATACCAATTGACGTATTTCACCTAACAGATGCTGCCCTGGACATGCTCACCAAGTTGTGTCCAGAAATCTGGAGAACAACCCCTTGGCCAACTGACTGCAAGAGATCTGTGTTTGTTCCCATTCCAAAGAAAGGTGACCCAACAGAGTGTGGAAACTGTAGAACAACATCATTGATTTCACATGCAAGCAAGATTCTACTGAAGATTATCCCAAAACGACTGGAACAGCACATCAGCAGAGAACTGCCAGAAGTCCAGGCTGGATTTAGAAGGGGTCATGGTACTAGGGACATTGTAGGTAATGTCAGATGGATATTGGCTGAAAGCAGGGAGTACCAGAGGAATGTCTATCTGTGCTTCATTGATTATGCAAAGGTGTTTGACTGTGTGGATCATAACAAATTGTGGCTGACTCTGAGAAGAATGGGAATCCCAGAACACTTGATCATGCTAATGCGAAACTTATACTTGAACCAAGAGGCCGTTGTCAGAACAGAGCAAGGAAACACTGCATGGTTCAAAATTGGGAAGGGCTTATGCCAGGGATGTGGCCTATCTCCATACCTTTTCAACTTGTATGCAGAACAGATCATCCAGGAGCCTGGGCTCTATGAGGAGAAATGTGGCATCAGGATTGGTGGAAGATCCATAAACAATCTGCATTATGCAGATGAAACAAACCTCATAGATAGATAAATCAATAGAGATAGATATATTTACAGCGTATTAACTTTCTTTTGGTCAGTATTCCAATAGTATATATTTTTTTTCTATCCTTTTTTTCAACTTTATATCTATTTTATCTTCTTTCCTGACCCCTATAAGTTTCATGTAGGCAGAGAATTTTACCTGTTTTGATCACTGTTTCCCTTAGAGCAATGCCCATGTCATAGTGAACACTCAGAAAAGATTTGTTGAACAAATGAATATTTTCTTGCATGATGAGAGCTTTAATAGGTTAGACATTAGAGAAACTGAATGTCTTATTTAACCGTTGTTACTGTTGGTATGTGCTGTCGACCATGACTCATGGCCACCCTATGAACAGTGACTCTGAACCTTGCCCTATCTTGAACTGACCTCACCATCTCCAAGACAATAGACCCCTTTAACACAGCCACTGGGTCAATCCGTGTCGTCTAGGGTCTTCTCTTGCGCTGATCCTCTACCTTTCCAAACATGGACTCCAAGAATTGTCCTGTCCTGATGACATACCCAAAGTATGTGAGACACAGTTTCACCAACGTGTTACTCAAAACCTTTGTAATCTCTCCCAGATGTGTGCAGTCTGCATGTCTCTTGCTAGCTTTTGACTCCAGGCACCTCCCTCCCCTACACTGTGCAGTGTTGTGAGGTATTTCCTCCCCAGCTAACCGCAAGGCAACTCTAACAGCAGGATTTAGGCATAGAATAGACCCTGTAATTTGTATAAGGTAAAGAGCTAGATTGCAGTGCTAATTTGCCTACCTTTGGTGAACACTCCTACCTCTTTCCTTCCTGTTCTTGTAAACAACAGAAAGACTCACAGGGACCCAATGAACAACAGATCAGAACCCCGCCGTGTTCTGTGCCCTCCTCACTATCTCCGGCATGCCTGAACCCATTACTATAGTTACTATGCCAATCCATCCTGTTGAGAGTTTGCTTTTCTTTCTCTGACCTTCCACTGTTCCCAATATGATGTCTTTTACCACACACTGGCCATCCTGACAGCTTACCCGGAGATGAAATTTCACAATCCTTACCTCTAAGGAGCAACTGGTTGTACTTGCTCCAAGAAAGGCTTACATGTCTGTCTCTCTCTCTCTCTCTCTCTCTGTATGCATGCACACATGTGCACTTTAATTTTACATTGCAAAGTGTATATATATATATATATATATATATATACACACACACACACACACACACAAAGTGTATATATATATATTGATTTACCTATCTCAAAGTTGGTCAATGAATATGGGAGATCAAAGAAGAATTGATGCCTTTGAGTTATGGTGTTGAAGAGCAGTATTGAATATACCCTGAACTTCTAAAAGAATAAACACATCTGTCTTGAACAAAGTGTACTCAGAATGCTCCACAGAGGCAAGGATGATGAAACTTGGCTTCATGTACTTTGGGCATATTGTCAGGAGAGGCTAGTTTTTGGAAAAAGACATCATGTGAGGAAAGGTAGAAGAAGGTGGGTGAAAGAGAGGGGAAACTCTCAGGGAGGTGGAGTGTCAGCAATGATGACAATGGATTGAGTTTGCTGGAAATCGTGATGATACTGCAGGAGAAGGCAAAGTTTGTAGTGTCACTAGGAACCATAATTAACTCCAGGATTCTGACCAACAACAAGCCTGAGACAAAGATTAGAGATCAGGCAAGTTTCCAGATCACATTGGCCTTTGTATCCATGATAAGAAAAATACCTTTTTATACTTTAATTTGGAAAGGTCAAACTTCCAGAAAACTTGCAAAGTAAAAGGAACATTTAAATATTCTCTACCAGGTTCACTTGTTGTTAACATTTTATAAATAAATTTACCTTATCATTTCTATTTAGAAACCCATTTCATTTTCCTAGAATCTATATATTTTTTTTTTAAATTCATGTAGTTGGCCATTTACCCTGAGGTATCCATTCAACCCTTGAACTTTGAAGTTAAAAAGTCATTTTTGAGTCAAAAAATTAACCAGGCCTACTCGTAATTCCATTTTGTTTTGGTTATTGTGTTCTTCTGAGGAATTTAATTTCACAAAACAGAGAATCCGAAGGTCAGACTGGGAGCTGAGTTTTAGTGTCACTCTGTAATTACTTGTTCTTCAAGACAGTGCAGAATGAATTCTTCTGACCACAATCCGTGTATCAGCTCTGTCAAGGTTCTTTTTCTATGGCCATCCTGATAAGATTTCGCATGAGCTTTGAAGTTTTTCTCTGGAGCTTTTTTTTTTTACTCTCTAGTTGATATTTCAGGAAATCAAATGATGAATTGCATTAGGAAAATGTGTTGCTCCAGAATGCTAAAGAGCAATGATGATAATCTTGAGATTAAGGTACACCTCTTCCAAGCGCAATGACTTGCGGACATCAGAGAGCTGGACAATGACCAAAGAAGAACTGATGCCTTTGACTTGTGGTGCTGGAGAGCATTGAGTATACCATGGACTGCCAAAATAACAAGATGACTGGTCTGGAGAGCGTGAAACCAAGTTGTTCATCGGAGTTAAGGATTTTGAAGCCCCAGCTCACATACTTTGGGCAAGTGGCCTTGAGGGACCAGTCCTTGGAGAAGAACTTCATGCTTGTGGTGGAGGGATAGCGCAGGGGAGGAAAACCTCACATGAGATGGATTGTTATAGTAGCTAGAGTACTGGAGTAGGTGTGTCAGAAACCTTGAGATTGGCTTAGGATAGGGCAGGGTTCAGAGCTATTATGCATTGCGTTGCTATGAGTCACAGACAATGCAGGGGCATATAACAACAAAAAATGATGAATAAATGAAAAAGTAAAAAAGAATATTAGAAAATAACAGCAGTTGATATTTTATTCTGATTTGAAAATCACATTGCAAATAAACGTCAAACAATTTCTGTTATAGGTGTTAACATGTTTATATTACCTACACACAATTTTAAACCATTTGAGAATATGTCATACTTAAAATGGGGATGCCAGAGTGTTCTTTAGGAACAAAAATGATAAAACTTTTTTTCACATACTCTGGGCTTGTAGCTAGGAGAGGCTGTTCATTTTAGAGGAACAGCAAAAGAGATGAAGACCTCCAACCAGGTGGATTGATACACAGGCTGCAGCAATAGCCTCAAGTGTGTTGGAGGTTGTGAGGATGGCATAGGATAGGACAAGGTAGGACAGGGTTCCAATCTGTTTTTCATAGGGTGACCATGAGTTGTATTTGTCTTGATGGCACCTAAATGGAATATATTTGACTTGAGGACAATTGGTTTTGGTTTTGGGGCTTTTTATTTAACTGGAAAATTTACCCATTTTATTGATGATACCAGTTTTATCTTTCAATATTTTAATGTGTCTTTACTAAAAATTTCATTTTCTTACATAAATGTAGCATAGTTAACAAGTGCAGTTGATTCTGTCATCTGTATTCATGTTCTAGATTTATCATTCAGCCTAAAAATAGCTTTCATAGAATACTTTTTCTTCCAATACAGAATCCACTCTAGAATAAAATTTAGCATTTGATTGTCACATCTTAAAGAGGAATGTCTCTTTAGCCAAATTCTGACTGATTGAGCGCTATTCTAACTGTTGTTATTGTTGAGAACCATTGATTTGGAATCAACTCTGAGTCAGCAGGTTTCTGGAGACTATAAATCATGGAAGAGGGGATTGCCCATATTTCACCCAAGATGCAGCTGGCAGATTTGAACCACCTGCCTTTGTATTGGCAGTGCAATTCCTTATCCACAAGGCATCCAGCTACTCTCCTCAAAATTTCAAACTCACTACTGTTGAGTATATTCCAACTCATAGCAACCCTCCATTTGGATTTCTGAGACTGTAATTTTCTTACAGGAAATACTGCATTTGTTTCTCCCAAAGAGCACTAGGTAGAATTGAACCAACGACTTTTCAGCTAGTGCCATGCATACACACAATGCCATCAGAGTTCTTCAACCTAATGAGAGTGGTTTTAAAAAAGACTAAAGACCTCTCTTTTTTTCTCTACTTACTTGTCTTTAATGATCTTTACCATTTTCAAGTACCACAGAAAAGAAGTTGTGTTTTTCCATCTGAAGGCAAACTATAAATATCTGACCCTCATAGGTTATGCTAATTTGTACAGCTTGTTCAAGGCATGGTCCATCCCCCCCCTACAATGAATAGCTATTTTTCTTTCCCCTCAAAATTAAACAATTTATGGTGAGATGCTCTAATACAATGAGAAGAACCTATTCATTGTCAAAATTTCTCCCAGATTTATCATCTTTTGATAGTTTTTGTCAAAACCAATTTAACAGTGGCAATTGCAAAATGCTTCCCCAGCTCTTGGACTCTTGCAACATTTACCACCCAGCACGTAGCACACTACTCGAAGCAAGGACTTTCCTTTCCCTCTTCTTTTCTTCATTTTTCTGTTATCATGTGGGCTCACAGATTCCTGTGTTTTTTCAGTAGGCTATATAATTCACTAAGGAGCCCGGTGGTGCAAATGGTTAAAACTTTGGCTGTTAATGGAAAGATTTCTAATTCAAACCCATACAGTAGCTCCATGGAAGAAAAACCTAATAATCTGCATCCAGATTATAGCCAAGAAAAGCCTGTAGAGCTTGGAACTTTTCCACATGATGTCACTATGAGTCAAAGACAACAAATAATAACAACAATGGCATAATTTATTGTAGTCCTGAATTTTTTTTTAATCATATTGTCCCACATTTCACCAGTGAGAATCCTTTTTATCTGGCTCCTGTGCCCTTGAACTACTACAATATTTTTTTAACATTATGAGCACTTTCTAGAATAACAGGATGTTCCATCTTGTGCCTTTCCTGTTCCAGGCCTAAGATCAAGCGTCTCCCCACATTGCCAATTTAGTATAGTACGTGCTGCTTGTCAACACAGCTAAAAGACGTACATTTGTATGTGTATGCAACTGTGATGCAATAAATGAGGCCACTGTAATTTTAAACCCCAGTACAGTCTCTCATGGTTGACAAGATCCAGTGAAATTTCCAGACTCAGATAGTCTGGGCTGAAAATCCTGGTGATCATCTTCCAAAAATTGGCAAATTAAATCTCTGTGGGCCATAACAGAATATTGTCTATCTGCATTGCTTTGGACAAGTTATCTGGAGGGATCAATCAGTGGAGAAAGACTTCTCGTCTGATGACATAGATGGCCAGCAAGAATTAAGGACCCTCAGTGAGAATGAATGTCACAATCAACTGAAACTTACCAGTGATCTTCAGGATAGGACCTGGCAGCACTGTACTGTTGTACATTGAGTTTCTATGTTTGACTCATTGGCAGTTATCTGTCTTATCAGCCCCACTGCATACACACACATACATATGGATATACACGCCTATGGATGTATATAAATATAGATGAACATACACAGATGATGGAGAGGTTTACAGATGGTAAATATTGAAGTCTAGTGCTCCCAGAAGGAACTCTAGTAATGTAGTGTGATACTTGTTTTAGTATTAACCAGAAGGTTAGTGGTTCAAATTCATCAGCTGTTTCATAGGAGAAAGAAAGACAATGAGTGTCCTTGCATAAAGATTATAGCTTTGGAAGCCTGATGGAGGGTCACTTTGAACCAGAATCAACTCAATGGCATTAGAATTGCTTTAATGTTCTCAGAGTACATATTAACGCTGACTTTCCCTATTTTTCTTCCTTCAGAATTTTTTTTTTCATTGTGTACCGTCGAATCGGATCCAACTGGCACAGGAGGAGATTACGCCTCCTTCTCCAGCAGAGCATCTGGTGGATTTAAACCAGACGCCTTTGGGATTGCAGTGCAGCCTCTTGTGACTAGGCCACCAGAGCTCCCTTATTTTTTGTCTTCCAGACACAGAAAAGATGTTTTGAGATGTCCCTAAAAAATAATCAGAGATTAAGCAGAATGAAGATACTTTAGTCAATAACCTTAATTACTACAGGTTTTGTATAATAATGAATGAACATTTACTAACTAAGATTTAAGAATAAATAACTAATGGATGACATCAGAAACTTACCTGGAAATATTTTCTTTGGGGCCATATAGGATAAATAATTTAGCTGTGGATGCTAGTTGTAACGAACTATAACTTCCAATATGTAATACAAGCTAAAATTCAATAGTTATTTTACATAGTATTTTTTATACCAGAAACAAAAATGGAATGGAAAAAGGGGCACATTTTATTTCACCTCTTCCCTTCTTTGTCTACAGAGAAGAACGTACTTATGGACCTTCCTAGGGCCAAATGAAGAAGAATGTGGCATCAGGATTGGGATAATTCTCATCAATGACCTGCAATATGCAAATGACATAACCTTGCTTGCTGAAAGTGAAGAGACTTGAAACACTTGCTGCAGAAGATCAAAGACAACAGTCTTCAGTACAGATTTTATCTCAACATCAAGAAAACTAAAATCCTCACCATTATACCAATTAGGAAACATCATGACAAGATGGAGAAAATCTTAAAAGTTGTCAGTGACTTTATTTTAATTGATTCCATAATAATAAACACCCATGGTAAAAACAGTCAAGAAATAAAAAGACCTGCTTTAAAGAGAAGGAGGGACAATCTCCTCCTGTACCAGTCAGATCTGATTTGATGGTAAACACACAAAAAGATAATAAAATTTAAAAAAAAAGAAATCAAAAGACAAAGATCCAGCAAGGACTTGAAAAGACAGGGTGATGGTAGGCATAGTCCAATGGTGATTAATTTTATAAAACATAATGAATGGGAATGATTATATGAAACACAATTTGAATGAAGACTAATGTGAAGTCAACTTTGTAAGAAAAAAAATATAAAATAAAAATTTTTTCTAAAAACCAACCCAAACAAAAAAGAAATTAAAAGATGTGTTACACTGGGGAAAAATCTGCTGTCATGTCCCTCCCCAAAGGGCTGAAGAGCAAGGATGTCAGTTTGGAGACTAAGATGTGCCTGATCTAAGCTATAATCTTTTCCGTTACTTTCTATGCATCTGAGTGTTGGGCTATAGAACCTTGTTTCACATAACTGCAAGCATGTTCTCATGTGGGTACAGTCCATGGAAAAGATACCATACTGGAAAAGGTAGAGGGTCAGAGAAACAGAAGATGTTACTCAAGATAGACTGACACTAGAATTAAAGCTGCATAGTGAAGTGGACTGGGGGGGATTGTATAACAAAGTTTGGTTTGTTTTTTTTTTACTTTTCAAAGAGAAAAGCCAACGGGCGGGGGGAGAGGGGTGGGCAGGGAGGAAAGTGTGCAACAATGAATAAATGGAAATCTAAAGTCTCTGTAAAATTTCATTAAAAATTTTTTTTAATCAACCATCAAAAGAAAAAAAAGAGGGACTGACACCGTGACTATGACAGTGTCCTAGAACATAAAGAAAGTGGTTAGGAGAGTACAGGAGAGGGCAAGTTTCAGATCTTTGGTTCATAGGATCCCTATGAGTTATAATTGACCCAATGGCACCTAACGACAACAATAGTCATATATTTATGATAAGTAGAAATAGTTCCTGGAAGTGGATAAATAAATTGATTAGAGGGGGAGTGCTTTTTAAAAAAAATAATAATGATCATTCCCTTTTAAGATACTCCCTTACAGATATACTTTTTTCTTTCAGTGGATATTTTGTTAATAGGGGCCAACTGTGTCAATTTTTCTATTCATAATATGCCTTTAGGCAACTAAGTGGAAAGATGCTCTTTCATCTTATAAGTTTTTTTAAAGCTTTAAAAATTGAGATTTCTACTTAAAAGCTGTTACACACACTTGACAGGATAAAGACAGTAATTATGGTATTAGTTACTTTAAGGCTACTTTTAGGAGACATATGATTCCTTTTTAAAGATGTGCTTAAGGACGCTTGACTTACTCACACCTGGGGTATTAAATTTTCCCTTCCTGACAAGGTGTGCAAAAAGATTGTGGTGAGGTGTGGTGTGTGTCCTTGTTTACATTTAAAATTGATGACATCACCCCCTTACATATACTTTTGTTTAATATGTCCAGTTCTCAGATACAGTGAAAACTTACAAAAAATGTGCTTTCTAAACAATGCACAAATGCATGGCAGACAATGTTTGGTGGAGCTCTCCGATTAAAATAAAATTGGAAGCAAGAGTGGCATTCATTTCCAAAATGGCTTGCCTCCGGGAACTCTATGAACAGGGCTCAGGTCTTTTGTTCATAGGGTCACTATGAGTCCTCCACCACTCAACAGCACTTAACAACAACAACAACGACATCTTTAAGTAAGCCCTTTATTTTGAGAATCATAATCCACATCTAAGATATTCTGAATCCCACATTCCCCTAATGTGAAAATTAGGGTGCAATAATGCAACTACCACCTGATATTTCAACAGAAATTAACAACCTCACATAACTCGTTAGTCACAAGGATAACTTGTGAAATAAAGAGCTATGGTTGCATTGTGGGTTACTTGTGGTGGATTAGATGTTGGATTGTCATTTTTCATTCACCAGCTACTCCTTGGGAGAAATACTAGTCAGTTTGCTCCCTTTAAGATTTATACCTTAAATCTAATGAAGGGTTGCCTTGCTGTTATTTTGTTGTTAGGTGTAACTGGGTCAATTCTGATTTACAGCAATCCTGCACAACAGATCTAATACTCACTTCATCCTGAGACTTCTTCACAATCTCCTCTATGCCTATACCCATTGTTGTAGTAATGGTGTCATACCATGTCTTTTGACCCTCTCTCTTTCCAGGCATTATGTGCTTTCTAAGGACTAGTCCCTGCTGACAACATTCCCCAAGTACGTGAAACAAAGTCTCACAATTTTTGCTTCTAATGAGCACTGTTTCTGCATCTCTTCTAAGATAGATTTGGTATTCTTTGAATTCTCAGAGCCATATTTTTGGTCAATGCCTTCATTTCAGTTTAAACATCTATCATTGAGTCTTGATTATATAAATAGTTCTTATGTGCCATCAAATTGGAACCAACCCATAGATGACCCTCCAGTGGATTTTTAGAGGCTGTAAATCGCACCAAAGTGAATTACCTTTCTCCCATGAAACAGCTGGCAGACAGGATGTGTTCAGGTTGGCGGTGAAACTTCTTACCATTAAGTGACCAGAGCTCCCTTTTTGAAAAAGGTCAATGTTGAACAGTTCTTTATGTATAATAACTTTGTTTATTCCTTCCATTTTCATTTGATGTTTCCTGTGCCTTTCAATATTTTGCTCATAGAATATGCCAGTATTATCACTCAAGATTTGAATCTTTTCTTCAGTTCTTTCAACTACAGAAATGCCATATCTTTTCATCTCTTCTGGTTTTCTAACTTGTATTCTGTGCACATTTCATTATAATGCGTTGCTTTCTTGTCTCAATTTGCCCTTTGAAGTCTTCTGTTTATCTCTCTCACTTCGTCATTTCTTCCCTTTATTTTGGCTTCTCTATGTTCTAATCACTGCCAAGAGAACAAACAGGACTGTCCTGGGAGAGAGTTAAACCAGGTTGCTCCTTGGAGGCAAGGATTTTGAAGCTCTGTCTCACATACTTTGGGCATGTGGGTGAGAGAGACCCGTCCTTGGAGAAGGACATCATGCTTGGAGGGGTGGAGGGACAGCTCAGGAGAGGAAAACCTTGGATGAGATGGATTGATACAATAACTGGGGTAGTGGGAGGTGTGTGGGAGACAGTGAGACTGGCGCAGGACGGGGCAGAGTTCAGAGCTAGAGTTTCAGGCAACTCAGTGGCACTTAACAGCAACAACAAAATGTTCTACTGAAAGTTTCTGAGCCTCTTTTGACATAGTGTTGATCTTTTTTTCCTGTCTTTATAATGACCTTTTGCTTTTTTCATGGCAATATTTTTCAGGTCCTTCTACAACTCATCTGGTCTTCTTCAGTCCATCAAAGCTATCAGTGGACCTCAACATATCTGTTATTGTAATTGGTCTAAATGACTTCTACCAGCTTTGCCAGAACACTTTTGTCTTCGAGGTTCACCTGTGTGAAGGCAATGGTGGTGCAGGTCCTTCTGATGGACGAGGTGGTCCAGCCTGGCCTTGCCTCGAATGATGCAGTAGGGAACACAAGGCTAGCAGGAAGACTGCCAGCTCGAGAGGGTCCACATCATGTGTGATCACCACCAATTGGGCCTTATTATTCTCTACGAGGCTGGTGACTGTATATTTTCCCTAGCACAAAGAACAGGGTGTCTCTTGGTGGGATATCTTCTCTGTCAGCAGGTTTCTCTCAGCTTGGGCCACCAGCCTCTGCTTTTTCTCCTACTTGATATCCAGTTGGTACTTGTGGGCCAGCTTCAGCAGCTGAGTAGCAGCCTGGAGGTTCAAGTACTGTGTCAACTGGCTTATCGCAGGTGGCACCTTGAGTCACTTGTAGAGGATTGCCCTTTGCCACTGCAGTAGGATATAGCAGGGCCATTTGGCAAAGCAGGTAATGTCCCTTTTGGGTTGGATGTCCTGCCCAATGCCAAAGTTCTTGGGCCTTTTCTCAAATAGGGGATTCACTACCTTCCCGGCCCCCTCCTTCTTGACCACAGTGGGCACTGGGGCCAACTTCTTCCCCTTGGCCTTCTTTCCCTTCAGCATCTTGGACAAATGGATGAGAGTGGTGAGCTGAGCTCCATGTTTATAATCACCACTTATTAAATGAAAGATATATGTGCAAGGAATAAATCATTCATTGTACAACACTTTATCATGCAATTGCAATCTCGGGCCTCATATCTGTCACCAAGGACATATTTGTCAACTACCATTCTTTCTTCTTTGTTTCCAACTTTTGCTTTCCAGTCACCAGTTGTTACTATTGGTGAATTATTATAATGAATCTTGATTGCATGTCCCATCAGTTTCACTCTGAAGAAGTTGGTAAAAATCCTCAATTTCTTCATCTTTGGCATTAGAGTTGGTGCGTGTGGTGGCCTAGAGGGTAAGGAATTGTGCTGCCATGCAAGGACAAGTGACTCAAAGCCACCAGCTACTACACAGGAGAAGATGGGCAATCTCCTCCCATAGGATTTAAAGCTTCTGTAATATTTGCTGTAGTGTCAGTTATGAATAAGCTCCAACTTGAAAGCAAGGAATGCGTGTGTTTATTTTAACATAGTCCAATTAACAGATCATCCTTGATGCAGATGGATAGTATGCTATTGCTGACAACATTGTATTTCAGGATAAACTTTGAAATGTTCTCTTTGACAATGAATGTAACACTATTCCTTTTCTATTTTTCATTCCCAATATAGTAGATCATATGATTGACTCCATTCAAAATTGCCAATACCCATTAATATAAGCTCCCTAATGCCTAGGATAACATTCTATATGCATTCTCTTTCATTTTATCTTTATGCATTCCCTTTCTTTTTGACAACTTCTAATTTTTCTACATTCATACTTGGTATATCTAATTCTTGTTGTTGTTGTTGTTATATACTATAGATTGGTATATGACTGACACAGAAGGGGATTGTCGCTCCTTCTCCAGAAGAGCATCTGGTGGATTCAAACTGCACACTTTCAGTATTACAGCACAGCTTCTTGCCACTAGGCCACCAGAGCTCCCTTTTCATACATCTAATTCTTAATGGTTGTTTGTCAACTGTTTCTCCCCATTTCGAGTTGTGCCACATCAGCAAATAATTGAATGAAAGCTTTGTTCTGTCTATGCCATTAAAGTATATTCTACTTTAAGAGGTAGCTTTTCCCCAGTTGTATTTAGGGTTGCCCTGAATTTGAATCAATGCAACTGGTAGTGGTATTTGACATTATTCTGTAACCCATTAAAGTTAATAACCACACTGAATGAAATTAATTCTATTATAATGTGTTCAGGTTTAATTCTATTAAAAGAGTGAACAATCTACTGCAGGAATATTAAAAAAAAAGTGCTAAAAAGCTAAACAGGTTTTTGAAAAACTTGTTTGTTTTAGGAGTACACTTCTCTTCCTCACTCTGATAACCTGTCATGGGTAACAGTTTCATTGGCAGAATTCTAAGATGGTTCCCAAAATTTCTCCTTCTCATCTTGCTCATGCCCTAGTTAAACATATGATCTACTATTGTCATCATAGTGGATTTTACTCTTGTGAGTTATGATACATACATTATATATCGTTGTTGTTGTTGTTGTTAGGTGTCATCGAGTCATTTGTGAATCATAGCGACCCTATGTACAAGAGCTCTAAACGCTGTTCTATCCTGTGCCAACCTTGCCATTTCAAACGCACTTATTCCCACCACTCCAGTCACAGAATCAATCCATCTCATCAGAGGTCTTCCTCTCCTTCACCGCCCCTCCACTCTGTCAAACCTGATGTCCCTCTCCAAGGACCAGTCCCTCTTTGCAACATGCCCAAAGTATGTCAGACAAAGCTTCAGAATCCTTGACTGCAAGGAGCATTCCGGCTTCACCCTGTCAGGAAAAATCTGTTTGTTCTCCTAGCAGTCCATGGTATAGTCAATACTCTTCTCCAGCACCACATCTCAAAGGCATCAATTCTCTTTCTATCAACCCTATTCACTGTCCAACTCTCTGATGCATAGCACGTAATTGTGAAGACTATAGCATGGATCAAGTGCACCTTAGTCTCC
>NW_006399956.1:1399435-1406764 GCF_000299155.1 Elephantulus edwardii
TAGCCATCTGAATGTCGTCTTCGGTGAAGTGCCTGTTCATATCCTGTGCCCATTTTTCTATTGGATTCTTTACCTTTATCTTGTTGTGGTGGGCATGGGACATTTTGAATCAGATGATTATATGATTTACTATGCTGGGGATGAAAAGGTGAGGAAGAATGGGGTTGGTTTCATAATTAAAAAAGTCATTTCTAGATTCATCCTGAAATACAATACAGTGAGAGACAGGATAATATCCATACACAGCCAAGAAACTCCAGTGAATACCACTATCATTCAAATATATGTTGCTGTTAGGTGCCATCAAGTTGAGCATGACTCATAGCGGCCCTATGAACAAAAGATCTGAAACCAATCCTGTCCTGCACCGTCCTCACACTTCCTGACATACAAGACCTTATTGCAGCAGTCACTGTGTCGATCACCTGGTTGAAGGTCTTTTCCTTTGTCGACCCTCCACCTTTCCCAACGTCATGTCCCTCTCCAAGAAATAGCACCTCCTAGCAATATGATGAAGCCTCATCATTTTTTGCCTTCCAAGAGTACTCACTCCTGCTGTACCCTCTCCAAGACATATCTATTCATTCTTTTGGCCGTCCATGGATGTTCAGTGCTCTTCTCCAACATCACAGCTCAAAGGCATCAATTCTTTTTCTGTCATCCTTACTCATTTTCTAGGTCTCTGGATGCAGAGCTAGTAATCGGAAAGACTATGGCCTGAATCAGACGCACCTTAGTCCTCAAAATGTCCTCAATAATTTGGAAAGGTCCCTAACTTCAGAGTTTTCCAGTGCAATATGTCTCCTTATTTCCTGATTGCTTGTACCAAAGGTATTAATTGTGGTTCCAAGCAAGATGAAGCTGTGGACAGGTTCAATCTCCTCTCCATCCATCATGACACTGCTTATTGGTCCAGTGGTAAGAATCTTGTTTTCCTGATACTGAGACACAATCCATACTGAAGGCTGCATTCCTTGATCTTCTGCAACAAGTGCTTCAAGCCCTCCTCACTTTTCGCAAGGAAGGTTATGTCATCTGTATAACGCAGATTATTAGTGAGTCTCTCTCCAGTCCTGATGCCATATTCCACTTCATAGAATCCAGCTTCTTGGATAATTTTCTCAGCATATAGATTGAACAGGTATGGAGATAGAATACATCCCTGATGCACTCCCTTCCCAATTCCAAACCACGCAGAGCTCCTCTGCTCTGTGTGCACAATAGCCTCCTGATCCAGATATACATTCCTCATGAACATAAGTGCTCTGGGATTACCATTTTTCTCAATGTCAGCTACTACTTGTCATGATCCACACAGTCAAAAGACTTTGCAGAGTCAACAAAGTACAAATTGACATTCTTCTGGTCTTCCTTACTTTCAGCAACAATCCATCTGACATCAGCAATGATATCCCTGGTGCCACAGCCTCTTACCAGAAGTTCAAGCTGAATATACCACAGAGTTGACCTTACAATGAGAAGTTATCTGGATGAACTTGACCTCATCACAAACTCTTCAAAATTGGAGTATTTTCATTGGTTGAACATAGAAGAGGAAGTCAGAGAGACCTACTCTGACTGTCCTGGAAGAAAGGAAATTTGCATCTTGTGAACTGCTATAAAGGACTATGGAGAGAAGTTCCAAAATCAGTTTCTAGAAGCTAAGTGGAGCTCCTAAATGGCACTCTGCAAAGAAAAAGGAACCTCAACTATGATGTAATTATAGGAACTGGACTCCACCAATACATCAAATTGACTTAGACATGGATCGTCCCCACCACTTCCAGGCACTAGCTCAGAGCAGCCAATACCTTAATTTCAACCTGGCCACACCCTAAGCAGGGACTTTGGTTTGGTAGAATTGTAAGTTAATAAACTGATGGCATTTTAACCCAATAAATGTGAGGCACCAATAGCAAATAATAATAATAGAGCTGTAGAGGAAGTATGGAGAGAGGTAAGTGTGCAAGGAACTCAGGTGATTCGGTGGTAACCTGTCACAATTGTTAAGGCTTTTCACTGTGAGAGTCAGTGCACTAAAATTACATTATGAAATGAGGGCATTATAAAGAATTACAACAACAGGAAATAGGAGCAAATAAAATGGCATGTGCTCGTGAGTCATGTCTGAGTCATAATCAACAGCAGCAGGGTTAGTACAGCCACACACAATTCATCATCATTATGGATAAAACCTTACGACTGGTATACATGTGATTGACAAGCACGTGTCCTGCTATAGTTAAAAAAAATCAGAAACCTCTATTAAAGCCCCATATTTCCTTACTACTTCACTCTTGCTTGCTTTGTTGCCACGCTAATTTCTTAAGGAAAATAGATTACTGTTAAGTAACCCCCTTACCCCAAGTATGTTCATACATACTCAGGGAAAAGCCACACCTTTTTTCTTCCCTTGAGAGCAAGACAACTGCATTGCATTTTAAACTGAATAGTCATTATTTGACATATTATTTTAGTATAAATAAAATCTCATCTCTCTCTTTGATTTAGAAGTCACATTCATGTTTCTCTTACCAAATATGTATTGAGTTCCAGATATATATCTTTCTGTTAATTTGGGGGTAGGAGAGATAGATACAAAGAAACCACATAGTCCCTGCCAGAGAGATTTATGGTATATGGATAGAAGTGAGACTGTAACCAGAAAAAGCAATGCCGTGAGCTATGAGTTAAGTTCTAGGAACGGAGCAATCCCAGGACTGTGGGAACATTCAGGAGGAGTATCTGACCCAACAGCAGGGAAAGGATACAATCAGACATGTACCTTTCCTGATTTTATACCATGCAGTGTCACTAAGTGTCATTTACATTACCAAGTCCACACTTTTCAACTCCTTTCTTATAGTTTTCATCTTTTGTGTTCCAGTCATTAATAATTATGTTTGCATCTAAATTGCGTATTTCATCAATTTCGGACTTTAAAAGCTGGTAAAAATCTTCAATCTCCTCCTCTTTGGCTTTAGTTATTGGTGCATGTATTTTAATAATATTTGTACTAGCAAATCTTCCTTGTATGCATATGGATAGTATCCTATTACTCACAGCATTATATTTGTATTCATAATTAAGAAGAGAGCCCATTTTAAGAAAGAACAGATAATGCAACTATTATTCAAATATACACAGCAAACACCAAAGTCAAAGATGAAATTGAGAATTTCTACCAACTTTTATAGTCTTAAGTTGATGGAATATGCAATCAAGATTCATTAATAGTTGATGACTAGAGTATAAATGTTGAAAACATAAAAAATGAGTAGTTGTAAAATATGGGTTTGGTGACCAAAATAAAGCTGGAGGTCACATGATGGAAAAAGACAACTATATGCCCAGTGGAGTAGATAGAAATAAAATTGACTATATCTGGTAGAAGGGAAGTTGAAGAAGCTCAAAATCAGGAATCAAAACAAGAGCAGGGGCTGACTATGAAACATACTATCAGTTCCTCAGGTGCAAGTTCAAATTCAAGCTGAAAAAAAAGAAAGCATGTCAGTGAGAACCAGAATACAACCTTGGGTCTATCACAACTGAATTTGAAAAACATCTCAAGAATAGATTTAAAGCACTGAACACTACTAGCAAATTGTGGGATGACATAAAGAACACCATCCACAAGGAAAGCAAAAGATCATTACAAAGACAGGAAAGAAAGAAACAACAAAATTGATGTCAGAAGAGATCCTGAAACTTGCACTGAAATGAAAACAAGTCAAAACCAGGGAAAGAAAAGCTGAAATAAGAGAACTAAACAGAAGTTTTCAAAGCAAAATATTATAACGAATTGTGCAAAGACCTAGAGTTAAAAAAGAAAAATGCTCAGCATTTCTCAAGCTGAAACAACTGGCAAACAAATTAGACCTTTAGTGGAAATGCTAAAGAATTCTATAGGCAAAATATTGAACAATTCAGGAAGCATCAAAGAAGAGAGAAGAAATACACAGTTACTAAAAAAAAATGAATTGGTTGACAGTAAACCATTTCAGAGAGTTCAGGCTGCACTGAAGGCATTGGCAAAAATTAAGGTCCTAAGAATTTATGGAATACCAATTGACATATTTCAACAAAAAGATACAACACTTTATGTGCTCACTATTCCAAGAAATTTGCAATATAGCTTGCCTGGCCAATTATGAGATCTGTATTTGTTCACATTCCATAAAAAAGTTATGCAATGGAATATGAAGTCATCTAACAGCATTATTAATATCACATGAAAGTTAAACCTTCCTGAAGATTAATTAAAAATGGCTGGAACAGTACAAAAACAGGGAACTGACAGATGTTCAAGCTGGAATCAAAAGGGACCAGGGATATAATTGCTGATCAAATGGATCTTGGCTGAGAGCAAAGAATACTAGAAAGATGTTTCATTCTGTTTTCTTGACTTTGTAAAGGCCTTTGATTGTGTGAATAATAACAAATTGTTGCTAACTTTGAGAAGACTGGAAATCCCAGAATTCTTCAGTCAATATCCATTGACAGCAGTCAAGAAATTCAAAGATGTATTGGGCAAATTGTCAAGGACTTCCCCAAAGTGCTATAATAGTTTAAAGATTAACAAGATAACAGTTTAAGATGTGACTGGGCCAAGTCATGGTGTGTGGTTCTTTTTTTAACTTCTGTATTACTTTGTTTTCTTTCCAAGAACTTTCTTTCCAAGTAGAGCTGACCCCTTTATTTCTCCTCAGGATCTCCACCAACATTCCTCCCCCTCCAATCGTTTTTAATTACATCCTGTGCTTCTGAAAGTTGGGCAACAAATAAGGAGGATCAAGGAAGAATGGACACAGTTGAATTGTGGTGTTGGATAAGACCATTGTATGTACCATAAATTGCCAAATAGGGAGCTCTGGTGTCCTAGTGGTAAGGAGTTGTGCTGCTAGTCCAAAAGCACATCCTTTGAATCCACCAATTGCTCCTCATGAGAAAAACAGGCGGTCTTCTCCTGTGTGACTTATAGCCTCTAAAAACCCACTGGAGGATCAGCTATGAGTCAGTTCACTTAGCAGCACATAGCAATAGATTTCCAAAAGAACAAAGAAATCTTTCTTAGCCCAAGTGCAACCAGAGTCCTCTACAGAGGCAAGGATGGTGAAACTTTGTCTTACACACTTTGGACATAGTATCAGGAGGAGCTAGTCTTTGGAAAATTATATCATGCTGGTGCAAGTGGAGGGTCCAGAGAAAGAGAAGAAAACCCTCAACAAAATGGATCTATGCAGCAACTATAACAATGGAGAGAAGCATTGAAGAGATCTTAAGGATGATAAAAGATAGAGCAAGATTTTGATCTGTCGTTCATAGGATCACTATGAGTTGTAGCTGACTGAACAACACATAACAACAACCACAGAAGCTGACTGAATCGTTGGCTCATGTCTCACTTCCATGCCTGACCTCTACCATTACATCTTCTCTGTCACCCCCCTGCCTCCCTCTTGTGAATATATTTGGGATTTTATTGAATATATAGGTAGTCCCAAGATATTTTCATCTCAATACTTTTCTTGGTATTGTTGTGTGCCATCAAGTCAGAACCGACCCATAGAAGACTCTCCACTAAGTTTTCAGAAACAGTAAAACACAAAGGAGGAGAGTGCCCATTATTCTCCTGCAGTGCAGCTGGTGGATTTGAACCATGTGTCTTTGGAATTGCAGTGCACCTTACCATTAGGTGCCATCAAGTTTCAAAGCATAACAACTCTATGTACTACAGAACTAGACAACTAATGGATCTTCCCCTTTTCTCTGAATAACCTTCAGATCAATGTATTTTACCCCTGACTCTTCCTTTAGGGCTAATGCCTGCCATCAGCTATTATCAACCTCTAACCTTTACCCATCTTGTCATTTAACTGTCAGTGTGGTCATTCTTCCTTTCTCATTGAAACTTTGATCCCTGGCTCATCTGTATACTATGTCATTTTACTACCTGAAAACTATTCACTTGAAACTTTAATTCAAATACACCACTCTAGGACTTTTATCTTCCTTTCAATTATTTTCTCTTCACTCCTATTACATCAATGTAATATCAGAGTAATGCCCTTTGATCCCCCTCACCCTTGACTGTTTATCAGTTCCTTTCACCTTAACTTCCTTCCCTATCCATTTCAGACATTCTTGTACAGTGTCTTCAGTTCTCATGCTTTATTTCCTAGGGTGATATCATCTGACAGAACTCCTAACTAGGATTCTTGGATTCTAGTATTAGGATTACCACATACATTGATGTATGAGCACCCTCAAAGGGAATAAATGGGACTCATTCCAACCTCTACTCGTACTAAGGTAAATTATTACCAAAAGATGCGCATTCTAACAAAATCTGCCACATATTCTAGTGTGGAGGGGCATAAACTCTAGATCCAACGGGCAAAACCTACCTGTTGCCTGTTTTGTATAAATTGCCTATACGCCAACTTTTTACATTTTTTTGATGGTTGGAAAAAAATTAAGTGAAAGATAATGTTTTGTGACATAAGGAAACTATACTTGATTCAAATTTATGGGTTCATTAATAAAATTTTGTTAGTACAAAGCATACACATTATTTACATTTCCTATGGTGATTTCATACTATAATGGCAGAGCTGAATAGCTGTGAGAGACATTGTATGACCTGCAAATACTTACATATTTGTTCTCTGGCTCTTTAGAGGAAAAATTTGCCTACGCTTTCTCTAACAAGTCTGCCTTCTGTGTTTTACTGTCTGAGTAGTTAATCCCAACTGGAAACTCAGCTTTCCCTGGAAATCCTTCTAATTTCCCTTGTGAGATTTTTCTTTTTTTCTTCATCCTTTCACTGTTTCGTTGTTGTTGGGTTTTGTTTTGGTTTTTTGTTTGTTTGTTTGTTTGTTTGCTTTTTTTGTCTGAGAAACTAAGAGTTTCTCCAAGTCACTTCAGATAATTCTCTTTGTAGCAAAGTATGTTTGTTGTTGTTGATAAGTGCCATCCAGTTGAGCACGACTCATAGGGACCCTACGAACGAAAGACCTGAATCCTGTTCTATAACTATTGTTGTTTCTCTAAGTTTATAGTTTCCGGAGGCATGTTGTTTAGGAAGTAGATTCCACTCCTACTTCCAAGCCTGTCTTAATCTGTAGCTCCACCAAACACTGTCCACTGTGGGTGACCATAATGACATTTAACATACAGTGGCACAGCATTCAAAATCACAGCAACCCCAAATTACCTCAGTAGAGTGAACTGACAGACCAGGTAGCACAGTATAAAAAACAAACAAATTTGACAAGCACTGTGGCAATTGGACAATTAAAACAGACATTCGAGGGGTGGGGGGGGGAG
>NW_006399956.1:1406864-1407407 GCF_000299155.1 Elephantulus edwardii
CCATCCATACTGATGCTGCCAATTGGCCCAGTGGTGAGAATCTTTGTTTTCTTGATGTTGAGCTTCAATCCATTTAGGAGGCTGCAGTCCTTGACCCTCTGCAGCAAGGGCTTCAGGTCCTCCTCAGTTTTAGCAAGCCAGGTTGTGTCATCTGCATAATGCATGTTGTTGATGACTCTTCCAACAATCCTGATGCCACATTCCTCTTCGTACAGCTCTGCGTCTCTGATGATCTGTTCTGCATACAGATTGAAAATGCTGTAGGCAAAAGTAGGAAGGGATGGTGGTGGAGTAAGGAAGCGTGGGTGGGCAGCAACATTGAATCTATCAGTCATTGCTATAACTGGGCAATTGTCTTTCATCTGCTCTTTTCTGTGGAATGCTTGTCTGTCAGACACTGAGACAGATTGAGACAGACTAGGAAGAAGGATTGGCCATCCACTTCCAAAAAAAAACAGGCCTTCAAAAACCCTATGTACAATAGAGCACACTTAGACTATCGCTTGGACTAGCAGACATGGCAATTGAGACTGAGATCTTAGA
>NW_006399956.1:1407833-1410638 GCF_000299155.1 Elephantulus edwardii
CTGTAAATGTTCATTAAAACTAATAAAATTTAATAATAATATTTAAAAAAACCCCAAACAAACAAAAGAACTGAGGGGGTGAGGAAATATTTCTTAGCATTTGATTACTTAAAAAATTTTACAATTAAAAAGTAGAAACGTGCGCTGTAGTTATTAAATGAAAGAAAACGGAATAGACCCAACACACATATACATATGTACCCATGATTGTGTTTGGTGTTGTGTAAAGTCGAGTTGGAATCGACCCATAGCTGGCCCTCGGGCGAGTTGTCAGAAACAGTTAATCACACAAGAAGAGATTGCCCATCTTTCTCCCACAGATGGAGCAGCTGGTGGATTCAAACCACCAGCCTTCAGGATTGCAGCGTAGCTTCTTCAGTAAATATTTTAACTTGTGTATGTGTTTGAAAGGTTCACATACTGCTTATAAAACTGGTACCATTGTTTTATTCCTTTCAACTTAAAATTGAAAGTATAAATCAGAATATCTTATATTAAAATCAAAGACTGATTTATTATGTATTTGGTATACCAAATGCCCTTAATCATTAAAAATAGCAAAATACCAGAAAGAGCTTTTTTCTCGACTTAACACAAAATACTAAAGATATGGTTTCCATCCGCTTCATAATTTTAAAATGTACTTCTTTTAAAAAATTTTTATAAGAAGTGTATCTTTGGAAGGGTTATAATTTCTGTGTATATTGGAATGACATTGTAATAAATTATAGTCTCTGAATTTAGCCTAAAAATTACTTTGGTCTACAGATTGTTGTTGCTGTGTGCCATTAAGTCAGAACTGACTCATAGCTGACCCTCCAGTGGATTTTCAGAATAGTAGTAATAATAATAACAATAATAATCATCATCATCATCACACTGCCATTGTGTTAGTCACACAAGCGAGGACACTGTTCATCCTTCTCCTGTAGACCAACCAGCTAGTATACATCTTGGAATTTAGCCTAAGAATTATTTTGGTCTATAGGTTACATTTATTATTAATGTTTTCAAGGTTGGAAGAAATGAGGGAAACATCCCTATTTTTACTAGATAAAAGCTAGTAATATTTAAAAAAAAAACTCAGAAAACTACTTGATGCTGTGTTCATTGTGGGTTCTCATTCCTGGCAACCCCATTTACAACAGAAAGAAACACTGTCCATTCCTACACCATCCTAAAAATCACCAGTGTGTTTTAGGCTGCTATTTCACCCATACTGTCAGCACATCTTGGTAAGGTTTTTCTCTGACTAATCCTCTACTTTACCAAGTATAATGTCCTTCTCTAGAAACTGACCACTCCTTATAACTTATCCAAAAGATACAAAATGAAGTCTTGCTTCCTTCATTCAAAGGAACTTTATGACTGCACATCTTCCAAGATTATTTTTTTTTCTTTTGGCATTCATGGTATATTGAATGTTCTTCACCAACACCTAATTCAAATGCATTAATTCTTCACCTATCTATTAATTATCCAGTTTTCACTTGCATGTAGGTGATAGAAAATATATAGCTTGAGTCCTACCTAGTACTCCAAGTGACATCTTCACTTTTTAACACTTTTTTATTATTATTAAATTTTATTAGTTTTAATGAACATTTATAGAGATTTTGGGTTCTCATTCATTCATTGTTGCACTGTTTTCTTTACCCTCCTCCCCAGTTCATTCTTTCCCCTCCCCCAAATGTCTGTTTTAATTGTCCAATTACCACAGTGCTTGTCAAAGCCAGTTCTGATTAATCTCCTTTGTCAGTGTGTCCTTTGCTATTCCCTATCACTCCTCCCTGAGAGAGACTTCACCCTGATTCATAAGGAAAAGGGGATGGCGTATTCTCTTAGCTACTTCCTGCTGAAAAGGGACGCTGTAGATTTCAGAGTGAAGATCTTCTCTCACTACTCTAAAGGGCCCCCTTGGCAGTAGGAAACACATAGACTATTATGGAGATTGATTTTGGAATTTAGATGCACTGTTATCAATTGTGCTTAGCCGTACATGTTCATATCCTTGAAGATGTATCATGGAAGTGTTGCAGCCTAGAAGACACAAATTTAACTAACAAGTTAAAAGTACATGAGTCAAAAATTAAAAAGCAATAATATTCCAAGTGACTCTCCTTCATAGGGTCACTATGAGTTGCCTGCGACTCGACGGCACTTAACAACAACAACAACAATATTCCAAGTAGAGGTTATAATAGTGGCATAAATCAAGTTACAGAGGGAAGGTGGTTCTTACAATAAAAGGCCTATTGACTAGCACTTTGTCTATTATAGTGTAGAGGTTAGGAACCATAAGATGTAGAGGCTCAGCTATGTCATTTACTCACTCTTTAACACTTTTAACAGTTTTACTCAGTGCAAATGTGTCCTTTGATTTATTGACTTCTGCTTCCACAAGTGTTGATCATGGATCCAGGAAAAATGTAAACTTTTTTCCCCTCCAGTTATCAAGATGTTGCTCATTGGTCTAGTGGTGAGGATTTTTGCTTTTTTTAAAATTTTTTATATTTTTATTTTAAAATGCAATTTATATTGAAGACCATAGTCTATGATATTCATCATAACTAATTCAAGTCTTTATTTTCAGCCAGCAAAGTTATGACATTTGCATATTACAGGCTGTTAATGAGTCTTTCTCCAATCTTGATGCAAAGTCCTTCTTTATATAATCCAGTTTCTCAGATTTTTTGCTCAGTACATAGATTGAATAAGTTTAGTGAAAGGATTCAATCCTGAATTACCTTTTCCCTAATTTTATTTTTTTTGGTTCTATTTTATTTTTATTTTTTTCTATATTTT
>NW_006399956.1:1411145-1419313 GCF_000299155.1 Elephantulus edwardii
TCGCTCTAGTCTCCTGTGATGACAGAAATACCTAGTTATATATCTCTTTTAAACAGTTTTCTCCCTCCTCTGTTTCAGTGCAGTATACATTATTCCCCACAGGTGGGGAATTTGGCCTAATTTTAAACGTTATATTCTTTTCTAAAGTCTGCATCTTGGTCTATGTATAGTTTTTACATGAGTACAGTTATGCACCTGGCTTTAATATCTGGCAGTTCTTTGTCAATATATTGCTGCAACTGTTTTTTTAAATTATCTTCAGCAAAATTTTACTTGCAAGTAATATTGTTCAAATTGAATAATATCCACATTGAATAGCCTTGCCTTTCTTTGAAATGGGCACATACAGGAGTTTCTATCAATCAGTAGCTCAAGTAGATGTCTTCAGTTGATAGGCCAAGTACCTGACAAATAGCTAGGTTGTATTTCTTGATATAGACAAGTGAGCCAGCATCATTTGTTAAAAAGGCTGTCTTTCCCCCCACCTGAGTGGAAAAACTGCCATTCCTATACTAATTTGGCACACAGCAAGTACATTGACTGTTTCTACAGCCATTTGCATAGCAACATTACTATCCCAAATCCCAAAAACTCTCACCTGTCATCAAGTTGGTCCCAACTAATGGAGACCCTCTATTGGGTTTCAGAGTCTGTGAATCTTAACACAAGATTGGCCAGCAGATCTTTCTCCAGCAGATCCAAACCTTGTACCCTTGGGTTGGCTGCACAATACACTACAGACTATACCAACAGAACTCATTATTCTAGCCCACACTTCGCTGTTTAAGATATTTTCAAAATACCTCTGCTGAGGCCTCTTTATAAAGGAAGATAGGGCTTGGCTGAGGGAATTTTCTCTACACTTACCCAGTACTTTTGACTTCTACTATTTCACTCTTTGCTTCTATTTGCATAAAAAAACAGGTGGCTTTTGAGGGGACTCCTTGGCAGAGAAATAATTTTCTCTTATTTGCTCAAAATGTCATTTAACTATTGCCCGGTACCTTTCTGTGGAGAAAAAGGAATCACTGGGGAGTTAGCACCTTTTTTTTTTCTTCCATTTTCCTTTTGCCTGTCTTGTCATTGTTTTTAGATGCTATCGAGTTGAGTACGATGCAGAGTGACACTATGGACAAAAGATCTGAACCTTGTTCTGTCTTGAGCCATCTTCACACTTTCTGACACACAAGAGTCCATTGCAGCAGTCACTGTGTCAGTACACCTAGTTGAGGGTCTTCCTCTCCTTTGCTGACCTGCCACTCTTCCCGGCACTATGTCCTTCTGCAAGGAATAGCAAACCTCCTATCAACACACCCAAAGCATCTGAGGTGAAGTCTCATCATTCCTGCCTCCAAAGAACACTCTGAATGCATCCTCTCCAAGACATATCTGTTCATTCTCTTGGCCTCCCATGAGGTGTTCAGTGCTCTTCTCTAACACCACAGCTCAAAAGGTTGTCTTCTTTTTCTGTCATCCTTATTTATTGTCCAGCTCTCAGATGCATAGCAACTAATTGGAAAGACCATGGCCTGAATGAAATGCATCTTAGTCCTCAAACTGATATCAGTACATTTCAGTTATTTGGAGAGGCACTAACTGCAGATTTTTCCAGTGCGATGCATCTCCTTATTTCCTGACTGCTGGTACCAAGGGTGTTAATTAGGGATTTAAGCAAGATTAAGCTGTTGACAGTTTCAATCTCCTATCTATCCATCATTATGTTGCTTATTGGTCCAGTGGCAAGAATCTTTTTCTTAATATTGAGATGCAGTCCATACTGAAAGATGCACTCCTTGAGCTTCTGCAACAAGTGCTTCAAGTAATCCTCACTTTCAGCAAGTAGTGTCATCTGCATAAAGCAGGTTATTGATAAGTCTCCCTCTAATCTTGATGCAACACTCCTCTTCATAGAATCCAGCTTCTCATATAATTTGTTTAGCATACAGATTGAATAGGTATTGAGAGAGAATATAACCCTGCAAACTCCCTTCTCAGTTTTAAACCATGCTGTGCTCCCCTACTCTGTTTGCATAACAGCCTCCTGGTCCAGCAGTATGTTCTGCATGAGCACAATCAAGTACCCTGGGATTCCTATTCTTTTCAATGTCAGCCACAACTTACTATGATGCAAAGAGTCAAATGCCTTTGCTTATTTAATGAAGCATAAGTATACATTTTTTTCTGGTATTCTTTAATTTCAGCCAGAATCCATCTGACATCAGCAATGATATCCCTGGTGCCAGGGCCTCTTCCAAATCCTGCTTGAACTCCTATGTATGTACTGTTCTAGCCATTTTTGAATGATATTAGCAGTATTTTGCTTACATGTGATATTAAATATATTGTCTGATGTTTTCCACATTCAGTTGGATCACAGTTTTTGGGGGGAATGGGAGCAAATATAGACTTCTTCCAATCTGTTGGCCAGAGAGCTGTCCTCCAAATTTCCTGGCATAGACTGGTGCACACATCCAAGGCTGCATCTGTTAATTGAAATTAGTCAGTTAGTAGCCCATCAATTCCTGGGGCCTTATTTTTTCCTATGTGTTCAGTACACCTACTTCCTCCGTCATTACCATTGGCCCTTATTCATATGGTACTTCCTGAAATTTTTCAGTGTCAATCAATTCTTTCTGGTATAGTGATTCTGTGTATTTCTTCCAGCTTCTTTTGATGCTTTCTGAGTCATTCAATATATTGCCCATTGCATCTTTCAATATTGCGACACAAGGCTTAAATTTGTTTTTCAGTTCTTTCAGCTTGAGAAATGCAGCGTGAGTTCTTCTCTTTTTATCCTCCAAGTTCAGCTCTCTGCACTTTCCTTTCCTAAGTGAATAAAGGCTTGATAGTTACTTTTCCTTTTGGCTCATGGTTCTAATTGCCTCCATTAATATCAGACTGCTAGATACAGTTTTCATATTGTCTTTTAATTGCACCTAGTTTCACAGCCAATGCTGCATATTGCAAGAATTTGTTATGACTGAGCCCCATCATTGCTATCAATTTCTGCTTGATTTTCTATTGCTGAGTACCAAATTACTCTAAAACATACTTATTTTCTCTTGATTTATGTTAGTTGGTTCTTCTATCAATGTGATATTCACTAAGGTTACTCCAAAATCTAGAGGTCTGAGACTAAAGGACTTGAAATATCAGAGCTTTGTGCCTGCAGGTAATACATTATTTCTTCAGTAGTGAATATCTAATGCTAATTATGCAGAAGAATTGAAAAACTTAACAAATGCACTAAAGAGGGGAAATAGTGCACTTATAAAGTCATCTGGATCTCTGATATGTAGGACTCTCAAAACCACTGATTAGGGTCAAAGACACTGTTATATGATAATAAGAAGGCTCCAAATAAATGTGACTATTTTTTTTTCATTCTAAACTATTTAATGAGCCATTTCTAATGAGAGCAAAGACCGTGTTTTTCTTGTTTGTGTGTACCTAGCACAGCGTTAGGAACATTGGGTAATTATTAAACATTGGTAGAATCTTACAAGATTAAAAGTAAAGCAAAAATGCTAAACATGGCACGAGTGTTTTCCAGAATCTGAGAATCCTGTAATTAACTCCTTTTTGCCATAAATTCTTTTTAATATCAGCATTCAGTCTAATTTAGTATTGTTGCTGTTATGTGCTGTGAAGTCTCTTCCAACTCTCAGCAGCCCTATGTGCAATGGAATGAAACATTGCTTGAATCGGCAGACTTCCTACATTTGTTGCTGTGCTTAAGATCGTTGTTTCAGCCACTGCTGCAATCCATTTCTTTGAGGATCTTCTTCTTTTTCACTGACTCTGATACTTTTTCAAGCATGTTATCTTTCTCCAGGGCTTGGTCCTTCTTAATAATAGGTCCAAAGTATGTGAGACGCCATATCATCATCCTTGTAAGGAGTATTCTTGGTATATTTCTTCCCAAACAGATTTGTTTTCTCTTCTGGAAGTCTATGGTATATTCAGTGTCCCTTACAACAAGTTGTGGGACAAAACTGAGGAGATCATACATGGAGAAGTCAATCATTAAAAAGAGGAAAGATTGGCATAACACTCAAGAAAAGGAAGACATGAAGAGGTGCACAAGAATTATAAACAACAATGTTGTTGTTACCATGTGCCATTGAGTCACCTGCAACTCACATCAACCCTGCACCCTGCCCGATCTACCATCTTCACCATCTCTGATGTGCTAAAGTCCTTTGTTAAAATCACTTCCTTGTTTTCACTGATCCTCTACTTATTCCAGTATATTGTCTTTTTCTAAGCACTAGCCCCTCCTGACAATACACCCAAAGTATGTGAGACAAAGATTCACTGTCCTTGCCTTCTAAGAGTCAATCTGGTTGCACTTCCTCCAAAATAAACTTACTCTTTGGCAGTCTGTGGGATATTTGACACTTTTCTCCAACACCACAATTCAGAGGCATTGAGTCTTCTTCCGTCATCTTTATTCAACGTCCAACTTTCAGATGCAAAGGTAGTAATTGGAAAGACCATGGCTTAGATCAGGTGCACCTTGGTCTTTAAAATAGTCAATATGTATGACAACAATCTGGAACAAAATGAGTATTGCAAAGTGAACTAGGGGAAGGAAAGGAAAGGGAGGGAGGAAAAATGTACAACAGTGAGTGAATGAAAAGCCAGCCTTTCTGTAAATCTTTGTTAAAATAATAATTTAAAAAGAAAATAGTCAACATGTATTCAGCAGAAGGGAAAATTCCACTTAATAAATAGGAAAAGGAAACAAAAAGCCCAAGTCACCCCTATTTATTTACTTAGTATTATCTATATTAATAGATGAAAATATTTTATTCTACTATTACAGATAAAAAATTTTAGAAAACAGTTATTACTTACATATGTAAGAAGAGTTGAGGCCTTATATGGACTAACCCATACAATCTCTGTTAATTTTACAAAGAGGAACGGCCCCCTCAGCAATATCCATAATACAGAACCAATTCTCATATGGTCAGACATGGCCTCCATGCTCCTGAACCTACTTCTACTAATTTTAACAGCAACTATACCTCCTAGGGTTCTCACTGCTCTTCTGCTTGCTTCAAAATATGTTGCAACGACCATACAGATCTCATAGAACCATACTGAGAGTTGTGGACTTTGTTAGGGAAGTTAACAGGTTGCAATTCAGCTTGGCAAGAGGCTATAATTCCTCAGTTAGTATGGCTTCTCAAGTGTGCTCAGAGGTCTTTTGAATTGGTCCATACAGTTTAGGTCAGTGTTACAAAGTTAATTATAGCATCTCTCACTCCTGCTCCGACCCCTAGTCCTCCAGCAAGCTTGGATGATGGCCCCTTGACTCTGGCCCCTTAGAGAAGCAGTCCCAAGTCTGTTCTGTCTCATTTTGGTCTTGGGTTCTGACTGGTACAAGAAACTCTGACCTCAAATGCTAAGTACTGCATTCTCTACTTCTCCTTCCTTTCTGGTAGATATTCCAATCTTCTGCTCAATTTAAACCTGATGGGATGGAACAGTAGCCAATCCCATCACAAGTCATTTATACACATGCTATTTCCTGTTTCCACCCAGCCATATGGTGAAACCAAAGATGATGGCTAGAAAAGCTATTTCAAACAACAAACCCAATTACACTACACATGTGAAATTGTTTCATTTAAGCATGCAGTTCAAATTCACCAGCTGCTCCCCTGGAGAAGGATGAGCAATCTCTCCTGCAATGTGATTTACTGCCTCTGAAAACTCACTGGAGGGTCAGCTATGGGTTGATTCTGACTATGGCACACAAGAACAACATTACCAAACTAAAATATAAAGATCAGAAAAAGAAAAATCTAGCCATTTAAAACTTTTTAAAAAGAATGCTGAAATTTTAAATATGGGATATTATAGAATTATTATTTGTCTTAATGGTGATAATCTATTTATGTGGAATAATGTTTTTAAGCTGGAGATGTGTGCTGAATGTTGTTGTGTGCCACTGAGTTTAAATCAACTAATGTCTGCTCCTCTACAGGATTTTAGGAGACTATAAATCACAATTTACCCATCTTTCTCCCAAGAAGCAGCTGGTGGATTCGAATCACCTGCCTTATTTTTGTAGAACTCATTACCCACTAGAGCTCCCTGCATGCTGAAACAACAAGGGGTAAATTTTTATATTTATGTATAAGTAACTTTAAAACTGCTCAGAAAAAAGCCCCCATCTATAAATAAAGAAAAATAAACCAATTTGGTAAAGTATAGCAATTAATGGTTGTTGAACTGCCAAGAAAGCAAATAGGTCTGTCTTGTTGAGCGTGAAAGCAAGTTCCTCCTTGGAGGCAAGGATTTTGAACCGCTGTCTCACATACTTTAGGCATGTGACCAGGAGGGACTGATCCTTTGAGAAGGACATCATGCTTGGAAGGGAGGATAATGCAGGAGAGGAAGACCCTGGATAAGATGGATTGGAAAAGGTGGGTAGGTGTATCAGTGTCAGTGAGACTGGCTCAGGAGAGAACAGGCTTCAGAGCTATTGGACATAGGGTTGCTGTGAGTTGCAGGCGACTTGACAGCATATCTGAAGTTAGATGAAGCGTGTTTGAGTTATATTATTTGTTTTCAACTTTTCCGTGTGTTTGAAAATTTTGATATTAAATTGGCAGAACAGATAAGGAAATGTTTATGATCATTATCTGTGGTGTTAGCTTGAAAGTTGGCTTTTCTGGCTATTACATTAGCCCTTCCTAGTCTCCAGCTACCTTAACTGCAGACACACTTTTTTCTTTTTTTTTAGAGTAACCATAACTCTGTGATGTTGTTAGTTACTTGTGGGGAAGAAGAAATAAGAATGAACTGGAAAAGCTTCAAGTGCAGAATGTTTAGGGTGCATAAAAAAAGATCCGAACAAATAATGGTGAAAGTTAATATATGTTAAACCTGGCTAATGTATATACGTTTGGAAGCGAGAGTGGCATCCACTTCCTAAACAACTTGCCTCCAGAAACTCACTTTGATAAATGTCAATAGTTGTGGAGGGCTTCAGGCCTTTTTTTATAGGGTCACTATGAGTCATGCTTGACTTGAAGGCAATCACCACCACCACCACCACAATGTATATATATGTAATTGTTTGCTGTGTTATTCTTAGTACTCCTCAGTATCACCACTTCACTTTAAAAAAGTATAATTGCTTACATCCCAGCTCTTTTAAAAGGCTTTCTGATTTAAAAATGTTTTTCGTTTGAATCATGCATAGTTAATTTTTTTTTTTTTTGCGTGAGTCTACAAGAGAGTGAAAGGGTAAAAGAAAAGGCTAAATCCAAGACTGAGAGTCAAGAAAAAGAAGAGAATGGTGTTGGAAATAGACAAGATTTGCTTAATGTGGCTAATGCAAAATATTTGATAAGGGGCAGGGTGGGAGCAGAGGGCTGAGGATGGGCGGGGTGGGAGGTGATAATCATAAGGCCACACAATTTGATAGGTGGAGGGAGGTGGGGGTGAAGGAAATGGAAAAATCTGGTGTGAAAAGTAATGTGTATGAACTTTGTAAATAAACCAGTATAAAATAAAAAACCAGGACGAACAAAAAACCCCAAACATCATCAGAAAAAAAAAAATTATAAAGAGGGCAATAATGACTCTTTCAGAGACCATAAAACCACAGTCAATTATATAAGTACTGTAAGTGCTTTTCATATTGACACATGATTTCAGTTTATATGGCAACATAATCTGTTTTAGGACTACTTTCTTAGCTTCATTCATTACCATATGAAAAGGATATGTCCTCAGAGTTTGTATCCTTGGGAACCTTCCCGGTTGCTAGGTAGACCAATAATAACCCTGAGATTCACACTGAGTTGTCCATGACTGTTACCAAGCTGAAAAGAATCAAAGGAAAGTAACAGAAGATCTCACATATTCTGACTGGGTTAGTGAAGTTCTCTTGAATGTTCAGCCTTCAGAGACAACACCCTAGTAAGCTCCTAGAAGAACCCTGACAGACACAGAACATAGTTACTTCTCTTGAAAAAGTTCCATTTTAGTTTATGTACTCAAAAAACATTAATAAGAGAAGTATAAAATATGCAATAAACATGACATTCAGAGGTAGAAAAAACTTCACTTTGAAATAAGCTGGCTCACCACAACAAGATAAAGGTAAATAATCCAATAGAAAAATGGGCACAGGATATGAACAG
>NW_006399956.1:1420504-1425678 GCF_000299155.1 Elephantulus edwardii
AAAATATAATTATAGAAAAAAAAGAAATAAGCTGGCTAATGAGATTTAAGTAGGAAAATGAGACTTGAGATGAAAATTCAAGGGTGAGACCAAGTCACATAAGGAAGTAATTCTGATAAGGATGAGGAATTCTGGAATCATGAAGAATACCTTTGCTTGAATACTACAACTGAGCCCAAAATGAGTTCAGTTTTAAAGAATCAGGGTAAAAAGAGCAAGAGCTGCATGGGAACGACCATATCTGCCCTTTTCCACCTTCACAAAGGAGAACATTCCCTGTCAGCAATATCAGTAGCACAACCCCAATTTCTGTGAGGTCAGACATGTCCCCCATGCTCCCACATCTCTTTGTACTCACCCCAATACCAAACTTAGTGCTTTACCGAGTCCAAAATCTGATGTGATAGCTCACAGGCCACACAGAACCATATTGAGGAAGTCAAAAGGCTATAATTATGTTAGTAATTATACTCAGGACAGCTTCTGAAATGCTAATAGGCATCTTACTCAGCCTTAAGCCTCATGGGCCAGTGTTCTAAAGTTCTCAGTCCTGCCAATGATAGCTGTTTTCCCTCCCCACCACCTAGTAAACTTGTGCAAAGGCTCTTCTTAGCTCTGGTTTTGTTATGGGTAACAGTCCCAGAGTCAGCTCTGTCTCATTTCAGGTCTCTGGTCCTCTTTGTTCCAGCTGTGCTACCACTGCTCTAAGTCTAGCTTACACAAGAACCTCTAGTCCTGAAGGGTGCCCACTGCATGCCTGCTTCTCTTTTACTGCTAGTGAGACTCTCCAATTCTGCTCCTGGATCCACTGAATTTAATGGTGAGACTACCCAATTCCCATATGGATTTGTGAGACTAGCCAGTTCCCTTGTGGATAGGCTGTTACACCCTATTCATATATTCCTGTTCATCCACACAACAAATTAAGTTAATGGGTAGGGAAGCTATTTTCAAAAGTAATCTTTTAACATCACAGACCACCTTCTGGCTTTTCTAACCATTAACTTTTATATTTGAAGAATTAACTTTCCCCTTATAATATAAAATGGTCATGAAAGTGTGTAAAGTAGCAACTCAAGTCTCATGCCGTAGTATCTCCATTTTGTTTTTATTGCTATGTGCCATGGAGTTGCTTGTGACTCATAGCAACCCTATACACACCAACTCTGCAACCTACTCTATCTTATGCCAACTTTACTGTCTGTGACACACCTATCCTCATTACCCATCACTGTATCAATCCATCTCATCAATGGCTTCCCTCTCTTTCTCTGCCCCTCTGCCCTTCCAAGGACCAGTCCCTCTTTGCAACATACCGAAAGTGTATCAGACAAAACTTCAGAATCCTTGCCTTCAAGGAGCAGCCTGGCTTCCCCCTCTCCATGATGAATCTGTTTGTTCTCCTGGCAGTCCATAGTATAGTCAACACTCTTCACCAGCACATATCAAAGGCATCAATTCTCTTTTTATCATCCCTAGTCATTGTCCAGATCTCTGATGTATAGCAAGCAATTGTGAAGACTATGGCTTGGATTAGGTACACCTTAGTCTCCAGACTGACCTCATTGCTCTTCAGTACTCTGGAGAGGTCCCTGACAGAAGACTTTCCCAGTGCAATCATCTCTTGATTTCCTGGCTTCCAAGAGTGTTGATTGTGGAGCCAACCAAACTAAAGATGTTAATTAACAATCTCAATATTTTTACCATCTATTATAATGCTGCCAATCAGCCCAGTGTTCCCATTTTAGATGTTCTTGTTGTTCTTGATTGTCATTGAGTCAACCACAACTCACATCAATCCTATGAACAAGGGGCCTGAAGCCTTTTTATATTGATTGTTATTTATAAAAGTTTATAGAGGCAAGTTGTTTAGGAAGTGGATGCCACTCCTGCTTTCAGATAGCCAATTTCTAATTCCAATCCTTATCAAACTAGTACTCTGAAGAAACAAGTATGTCCCTTTCTCTGAAGAAGCTTTTGTTTCCATTTAGAAATTGAGTATCTGTATCCATCCATAAGCAAAGTCCAGTTCAGAGCAAGCCATGAGGTTGCAACAATCACAGAATGGAACATCTTATCTTCATCTGCTTTGGTTCTATTCAACTCATGTCCAGCCATCCCTGGCTAGGTTCAAATGGGAATCAGCTGCAAACTCAGGAATCCACAAGGATGGTGTTCCTGTTGTTATGTACTGTCAAATAGAACTATGATTCATAGAGACTCTGAACAAAACCTCTGAACCCTGCCCTCTCTGAGTCAATCTCACTGTCTCTGACACATCTGATCTCAATGCCACAGTTGCTGTGTCACTTCATCTCATCCAGGGTGTCTCTCTCTCTCTCTTTCTCTCTCTCTCTCTCCTCTCCACCAAACTGCCTTTTAGAATTCTACCATTTTACAATCCCACCAACAATGTATAAAAGTTCCTTTTCCTCTCTTGTATTGACCTTTCACCCATCCAAGCATGATGCCCTTCTCCAAGGACTGGTCCCTCCTGGCAACATGCTCAAAATATGTGAGACAGAGTTTCAGAATTCTTGTCACCAAGGAGCAACCTGGCTTTACTCTCTCCAGGACAGACTTGTTTTTTATCTTGGTGGTCCATGGTATATCCAATACTCTTCTCCAGTACCACAACTCAAAGGCATTGATTATTCTTCTGTCCTCTTTAGCCATTGCCTAGCTCTCAGATGCATAACAAATAATTGTGAAGACCACAGCTTGGATCAGATGCACCTTAATCTCTAGACTAATATAATTTCTCCTTAGCACTCTGGAGAGGTCCCTGACATCAGACTTTCCCAAAGATTGCCCATTCTTCTCCCACAGATTATAGTACAACTTCTTGCCACTACTGCTCCCTAACTTTGTCATGTTATTGTTGTTTCTGTCGAGTCAGAACTGACCCACAGCTGACCCTCCAGTGGGTTTTCAGAGGCAGTTAATTGTGCAGGATGAGATTGCCCATCTTTCTGCAAAGTAGCTGATGGATTTGAACTGTGTGCCTTTGAGTCACAGCACAGTTCCTTACCACTAGGCCACCAGAGCTTCCTAACTTTGTCAAAATTGCCCTGGTAGTGTTTGATAATTTCCACATTCTGTTGTACCACCTTTTTTGGGATTAGGAGCGATTATCTCTTTCAGTGAGTTGTCCAGGTAGGTGTCCTCCAAGTGTACTGGCACAGACTGTTGAGTGCATCTAGGGCAGTATCTGTTAAGTTGAAAATGTCAGTTGAGAATCCATTGATTCCTGGGGCCTTGTTTTTTGCCAGTGCCTTCAGTGCAGCTTCCTTCACTACCACTGACTCTTGTTTATGTAGTACTCAATGAAATTGTTTCAGTGTCAATCAGTTCTTTTTGGACAGTGACTCTGTTTATTTCTTCTATCGTCTTTTGATGCTTCCCAGATCATTCAAGATTTTGCCCATAGCACCTTTCTATATTGCAACTCAAGGTAAGGAACTTAACCAGATGGGTTGACACAATGACTGTACCAGTGATCTTGAGTTTATTAGAGATAATAAGGATGGCACAGGATAGGGCAGGGTTCAGATTCATTATTCATAGTTTCTTTATAAGTTATAGTCAACTTTAAAGCAACTAATAACAATATTCTGGATAAACCAAGGAGATATTAAAAAGAGGAGAAACAGCTTTATCACAGAAATCAAAACTTAACTCCTTAAAGGTTAAACTTAAAAATGACTTTCTGTATTAAAAAAAAATTAATCACATGAAACATACACAAATGTAGAGAGAATAACGTAATGAAATCTTGTAGATAACAATATCTGGTTTTAAAATTTATTGGTCGTTTGCCATACTTTCTTCACTAGTTGTCTTCCTCGTTTTTATTTTTTTAAGATAAAAAGTAAAGATAGATTTATTAGAAAGTTACATCTCAAAAGAATCTCCCTTGTTGAAAGGATATAATGAAGAGGGCTTTTTTGTTGTTTGGTTTTTGTTGCTAATGTCTTTTAAAGAAAATCCAGGACCTCTTGAGACTTCATCCTATTCTACTGATTTTAATTGAATTATTAAGTTGTTAACAGGAAACAGGATATTGCAGGAAGTATCTAAGGAGGTGCTAAGTGTGGCAATTAATCTTTTCTCATTTAATCAGAGACAGCAGCAAGGCACTACTTATATCAATTATATTTTGATCCTGATATATTTTGAAATCAAGAAAACAATTTTAGGTATTTTTAAGTCCTCACTTCTATTTTCCTTCCTCTTGTCATAGTTCCTATTAGCAACCAGTTACTTCTTAGAACTCCAGAGCCCTTCTTGCTGTTGGTATATACCATCAAGTTGAGTATGACTCATAGTGACTCCTGTGAACAACATATCTGAACCCTGTCCTATCCTGAGCCATCCTTATTGTCTCTGTGCTTGAACCTATTCCTGCTGTCACTGTGTCAACCCATCTCATTAAGGGTATTCATCTCTTTCACAGTATTTTCAACCACATGAAGTATAAATGTAGGAAAATTGGTCATTATGAAAAATGAAAAAAAAGAAATATGTATAATGATTGGCTTGACCCCTTAGTAACTATGATATATGTAAATCGTATAAGCAAGGGATATTAGCAAGGTCCTAGGTTCCAAAAATTGTTAATTTCACAGCAAAATTCTAAATCTTTTGTCAGAGAAATCTTCATGGCATTTAGAACTATTATCCTAGTGGTAAAAGCTATGCTGCTGACCCAAAGGTGCGTGGCTCGAATCCATGGCAGCTCTATGAAAGAAAGTGGAACAACTTCCTCCTGTGCAGTTTACTGCCTCTAAAAAGCTTCTGGGGAGGGGTGGAGGAGTCACCTGTGAGTTGACTCCAACTCAACAGAACATACCAACAACATATGTCAAAATGATTCTGTGTACTTATTAATATTTAAAAGAAGTTTTATTAATTTTACAAGTTTCAATATTTGGTATCTGGTGTCTCTCTGAAGACTAAGGTCCTCCTGATACAGGCCATGGTTTTTGCAACCACTTGTTATGCATCAGAGAGTTGAACAATGACTAGGGAGGATAGAAGGAGAGTTGACGCCTTTGAGCTGTGGTGCTGGAGAAGAGGATTGAATGTACCATGGACTGCCAAGAAAACAAACAGATTCATCCTAGAGAGGGTTAAACCAGGCTACTCCTTGGAGGCAAGGATTCTGGGGCTTT
>NW_006399956.1:1426807-1436861 GCF_000299155.1 Elephantulus edwardii
CCAAAATCTCTGTAAATGTTTATGAAAATTAATAAAATATAATTATAGAAAAAAAAATAAATTTTTTTAGCCACTTCATACTTGGAAAAATAAGAGATTGTCAGAGTCAAAATAATCCGATCCCTAACTCCGTGCCACAAGGAAGAATGCTGTCTTCGCTTTTTCCATTTCAACCTCCCAACCATTCCCCTACACTAGGCCGTCCCTCCCAGAGGGTTTCAATAGACTTCCAAGATGCAGGATTCATAAAAAGAAAGAGAAGACATAAAACTGAACTAGGGTAATTTGAAAAATAACTAGTCGAGTGCAGTTTAGAGAACGCCAAACAGAAAAAGGAAAAGTAGCTGAGAAAAGGGAAGTGAGATTTTTGGAGTGTGGTTTGTAAGTCAGGAACTACAAAAATATTAGTTTACAGATAGGAAGGGGAAGGGGTATGGAAATGCCACTCTTATTTATGAATCTTAGTCCAATAACTATCTTAGAAATAAGCCAAGTAAATTATTATGAGTTTTTTTAGTAGTTTTATGTTTAGCGTGGGTTCTGCCTCTCCTCTCGTTTTTTTGTTTTTTTTGTTTTTGTTTTTGTTTGGTTTTTTATTTTATTATTTTTGTGTGCGTGTACCGTCAAATCAGATCTGACTGGTACAGGAGGAGATTGCCCCTCCTTCCCCGGCAGAGCATCTGGTGGATTCGAACCGTGCACCCCTGGGATTGTAGTTGCAGCTTCTTGCCACTAGGTAACCAGAGCTCCCCTAAGGACGCATGCCTCCCCGTCGGGAATCGAACCCCAGTCTCTCGCGTGACAGGCGGGGATACTCACCACTATACTAACGAGGACGGCTCCTCTCGTTTTTAAAAATGCTTATGGTTTGCACAAAAGTTTACAGAACAGCTTGGTATTCTTTTCAACTACTCATACATATTTTGTTTTGTGACCTTGATTAAAATTCCCACAGTGTATCATCACGTTTCCACTATCTGTGATTCTTCCCATTCATCTGCCAACTTCTCCCTTCCTTTCTTTTGAGTTATATCCTTGTACAAATGCTGCCCTTGAGAGCTTTATAGTTGTGCAACAGGCAAGAACTGCATTAAAATATGAACATAGTATTTTTAAAAGATAATTTTGTAGAAAACTTATCAAGTTGAAATATTTTTGTTTACCTCTCCACCCTGCAATCTACAGTTGAGCTTCATGTTCGTCTGTTAACGTAACAATAGGACCTTTTGACCTAAAAAATGACCCTTTCAGAGTTGTTATTATGTGAGTTCAGTACAGCTAAGAGCTATCCTATGAACAATATCTCTGAATCTTGTCCTTTCCTGCTCCATCTTTAAAACATGCTAAAATGAGAGTTCTCTTCAGCACTCACTATTATTTTCCGTAAGGAGGTGAGTCGAGGTGACTGTAGTTGAATGAACTGACACAACATACAGTGGCAATTTAGCAAAACAAGTGAAAGACATCAATTCTTCTTCTGTCATCCTTATTCATTGTCCAACTTCCAAGATGCATAGAAAGTAACTGGAGAAACCATGTCTAGGGTCAAGCTCACTTTAGTCTTTAAACTGGCATACTTGTTCTTAAGCACTTTGGAGGGTTCCTTGACAGCAGATTTTCACAATGCAACGTGTCTTTTGATTTGCCTGTTCCTGCCATGAATATTAGTTATTGATCTGAGTAAAATGAAATTGTTGACAATTTCTGTATTCTATCAAGATATTGCCTATTGGTCCAGTGGTGAAGCTTTTGTTTTCTTGATGTTGAAACGTAATCTATATTAAAGACTGTCGTCTATGAAATTCTGCAGCAAGTATTTCAAATCCTCTTCACTTTCAGCAAAAAATTACAGGTCAGACAAAATTTCCTTTTTTCAAGAGAAACCAGTAATCTTTAAAAATTACTTTGCATTTATCTCTTAAAAGGAATCTTTGATAGGTAATCTCTTAATTACCCCCAATCTCTTTAGTATTTCCTTTCTGTCTTAGTTATCTGCTGTTGTTTTTGTCATGTGCTATTGAGTTTAAACTAACTCAAGCATGGATTTACAGAGTCTATGAATCTCACAGGATAAATTGACCCATCTTGCTTCTGTGGTATAGCAGGTGGAATCAAACCACCTATCTTTGGTTTAGCAGTACAATTTACTCACTACTACAAGCAAGTGACTTCAACAAACAAATTTATTTTCTTTTCCTTTTTGAAATTTATTTTCATAGTATTTAGGGGAATTCTTGTTGTTATGTGCCATCGAGTCGCTTGCAATTCATCGCAACCCTATGTAGAAAAGCCCTAAACGTTGTTCTATCCTGTGCCAACCTCGCCGTCTCAAACACAGTCATTCCCACCACTTCACTCACAGAATCGATCCATCTCATCGAGGATCTTCCTCTCCTGCGCCATCCCTCCACTCTCCCAAATATGATGCCCTCTCCAAGGACCAATGCCTCCTTGCAACATGCCCAAAGTACGTCAGACTAAGCTTCAGAATCCTTGACTCCAGGGAGCATTCTGGCTTCACCCTCTCCACAACAAACCTGTTTGTTCTCCCAGCAGCCCATGGTATATTCAACACTCTACTCCAGCACCACAGCTCAAAGGCATCTATTCTCTTTCTATCACTCTATTCACTGTCCAACTCTCCAATGCATAGCACATAATTGCAAAGACCATAGCCTGGATCAGGCGCACCTTAGTCTCCGGGCTGCCGCCGTTGCTTTTCAGTACTCTTGAGGGGACTAGAAGTCTGAAGTCTAGAGACAAGGGCCTTTTCTATAACTGAGGGAAGAATTTCTTTTTCTTTTGGTTCTGAAGGAAAGGTTTTGTCTCTTTTCAACTTCTCCTTTTTAGTTTTTTGGTGGGTGTTAAGGGTTTATTGTCCAATATGGCTATGCTACACCTTACTTTACCATGTGAGTGGTTGGAAATTTGTGACTAGAGTATGCTAGGCTATCCACAAGACAATTGGCTAATCTCACCAATCCATAAGGGGATTGACTTGTCTTGCCATTAAATAATGGATCCAGCAGCAGCAGAGGAAAAACTTCATCATAAGCAAAGAAAAAGCAAGAGAATTAAAATGTCCTTTATGGCCAGAAAGTCTTGTGCTAGCCAGACTGGGGCCTACTGGAGTAACAGCCACAGCAGCCACAGTAGAGAACCATACACCTGGCATGAGATGGAGAAGACCTTGGGCCTTTCACACCACTGAACCTGGTGGGGGAGAGCCAATATTGCAATGACTGAGAACTTTGTAACACTTATGTAAAGCCACAAAGCTCAAGCCTGCGAGCATGTTTTATAAACTTTCCTGACTGTATTCTCCTGCTGCTGCTGTTGTTGTTGTTATGTGTCATCAAGTTGTCTGTAGCTCATAGCAATACTGTGTACATTAGTGCTGAACCCTGCCCTATCCTGAGCCAATCTCATTGTCTTTGACAAACCTAATTCCATTTCTCCAGTCACTGAGACAATACATCTATCTTGAGTCTTCCTCTCCTGTGCTGTACCTCCCCCCTTCCAAGCAGGACTGATCCCTCCTGGCCATGTGCCCAAATTGTGTGAGACAAAGCTAAAAATTCTTGCCTCCTGAGAGTAGCTTGGTTTCATTCTCTCTAGGACAGACGTGTTTGTTTTCTTGGCAATCCATGTATGTTCAACACTCTTCTCCAGCACCAAAGCTCAAAGGCATCAATCCTTCTTCTATCATCTTTAGTTATTGTTCAGCTTTCTGATTCATGGCAAGTAATTAAGAAGACCATGTCCTGTATCAGGCACACCTTAGACTCTAGTCTGACATCATTGCTCTTCAGCATTCTGGAGAGATCTCTGACAGCAGATTTTCCTAAAGCAATTTGTCTTTGACTTTCTAACTGCTGGTGCCAAGTGTGTTGATTGTGGGACCAATCAAGCGGAAATTGTTAAGAATCTCAATCTCTATGTATAATGGTGCTGACAGTGAGCCCAGTGGTGAGAATCATTATTTTCTTGATTTTGAGCTTCAATCCATATTGCAAACTACAGTTCTTGACACACTGCAGCAAATGCTTTAGACCCTTCTTAGTTTCAGCAAGTCAGCATCTGCATAACGCAGGTTGTTGATGAGTCTTCCTACAATCCTGATGCCATATTCCTCCTCATTTAAGTCAAGCCTCCCTAATGATCTGTTCTGCATATTGATTGAAAAGGTATAGAGATAGAAGGAATCCCTGAAACACACCTTGCCTGATTCTCAACCATGCAGTGTTTTCCTGCTCTGTTCTGACTACTGCTTCCTGGTCCAAGTATAGGTTTTGAATGAGCACAGATAAGTGTTCTGTGATCGCCATTTTTCTCATGATTAGCCACAATATGTTGTGATACATACAGTCAAATGCCTTTGCATAGTCAATGAAACACAGGTAGGTATTCCTTCGGTGCTCTATGCTTTTGGCCAAGATCCATCCAATGTTGGCTTTGATGTCCCTAGTGCCACGGCCTCTTCTCAACCCACCTTGCACTTGTGGCAATTCTCTGCTATGTACTGTTCCAGTCATTTTTGGATAATCTTCAGCAGGATCTTGCTTGTGTGTAATATTAGTGATATTGTTTGATAAATTTTACACTCTATTGGGTCCCTTATTTTTTTGGAATAAGAACAAATATAGATCTCTTTCATTCAGTTGGCCAGCTAGTTGTTCTCCAGATTTCTTGGCACAACCTGGAAATAATCCATCATTGGATTGATGGATTACCAATTGGCATAGTATTCTGCTACTAATCTGAATTATACTGAGTCACTTCTGCAGTATGGTTCTGTATGGGCTGTCAGCAATTGCATCATATTTTGGACCCAGTAAAGCAGTACAGTTGGTGTTGGCATGATTAGAAAGAGATGTGGGAGTGTGGAGGACATGTATGATCTCATGGGAATTGGTTTTTTTGTTGTTGATGGGGACAGTTTCCCTTTGTGATGTTAGTAAAGGTCAGATATGGCCATCCCAACATTACCCTTCTATTTTTACACTTGGTGATCTTACGTGGCTTACCATCTATCTTCCCCTCTCTCTGCTTTCTTGCTGCTTGCTTAATCTGACCTATATATTAAAAAGACACACCAAAAGAATCATAACAACAGAAACCAATAACAAAGAATCTAGTTTACATACACAAAACACTAACATTGCTACATTAAAATAACAGAGAAATTCTATTCATAACTTGGAATATAATTACACATAGAGTAGAATTTACAACACTTATTTTTGGAGACTATATTCAATGAGGGAAGCACTGGAGGCTTAGTGGTAAAGAGTTGTGCTACCAATACAAATCAGACAGGTAGAATCCACCAGGATAAAGATGATCAATCTTTTCATATTCAACTTAAAGTCTCTGAAAACCTGCTAGAGATTGAGTTTTGAATCAGTTGTCAGTCAGTACATGATAACAACAAGAGCAATGAGGGAACTGGCAACCTAAAGGCAGATGGTTCCAATTCATAGGCTGTTCCTTGAGAGAAAGGTAGGTAGTCTCTCTTCCCATGAGATCTGGAGTGTGTGAAACCCACTTGGAGGGTCAGGTATAAGTCACTTCCAACTCAAGGACAATGAATTTGTGTTTAGAGGTTTTTAAAATTCAATGAATAGCACCTTGCTTCTTTCCCTCTCTATTTCTCTCTTCTATCTTTCTCACATTTTTTTTTTAGTAAAGCTCTTTAACATGTATATACTGGAATAAATTTTAAAGGCACAAAAGCAAATAATTATCCACTGTTGATGGTAATCTTGACCACTTTTAGTATTGATGAAGGAATTAATTGACTTATAGTCTCTATCCAACCCAATTTATCCTATTGTGTTTTGCAGGAACATAAAAATAAAATGAATAAATCTTTTTTTTTTTTTGAATAAATCTTTTGAAAATGGCTTTAAAATATCTGAAAGTAGTTATTCTTTTCTATGCACCAAAGAACCGTGGTGACTTTCTGCAAGCAATCTTTTGAAGGTTCCACTAACGAGTTATCCCTCTTTGAATATGCTATTTGCTTATTCTCTTTGAATAGACAGCATAATTTCAGAGATGGACTAGGTATCATTTGTAAAACTACAACTAAAAAGAATTATGCCTATGTTGAAAATACCCTAAAGCAATGTATCCACACAACCATCACTTCACATTGTTGAGTTTTAGCCAAAGTTAGGATTTTTATTTTCCTCCTGCTTGAAGAGAGCTGTGCATTTCATCCTGGTTTTCTCTCACAAGGTGGTTATGAAGATTAATGGCATCTTGTAAAATGTATATAATATTTCCTGGAATAAAGTTCCATAAGCATAAATTATATGTTATTAATGAACATATTACTTTACTTGTTTTGGGTTTTTTTATTTTATTATTTTTGTGTGCGTGTACCGTCAAATCAGATCTGACTGGTACAGGAGGAGATTGTCCCTCCTTACCCGGCAGAGCATCTGGTGGATTCGAACTGTTTGCCTCTGGGATTGTAGTTGCAGCTCCTTGCCACTAGGCCACCAGAGCTCCCCTTAATGAATATATTACTTTAGCTCCAAGGAGGCACAGATATAATCAGCCTAGGTTTTCCAGTTATATTTATCTACTCCCTCATTAAAAGAGTCTTTCTCTTTTGTCTTTTGTTTAATGATATTATAGACAAAGATCATGTCTATAAATAAGTTCTAATTTAAACTGAGTTCAGTATGACTATTATTTTCTCAGATCAGGGATATTCATTTTGGTTATAGAACCTTGCTTGCTAAAAGTAAGGAGAACTTGAAATGAATGCTACAGAAGTTCAAAGACTATAGCCATCAATATATATTGCATCTCAACATCAGGAAGTCAGAAATCCTCACCACTGGACCAATAAGCAACATCATTATAGATAAAGGAAAGTTTGAAGTTGTCAATGATTTCATATTACTTGGGTCCACAATCAACCCCCTTGCTACTAGGAGTCAGGACATGTATTGCATTGGGCAAGTCTTCTGTCAGAGACCTCTCCAAATTACAGATGTCATTTTGAAGACTAAGGTACACCTTATTCAGATCATTGTCTTTTCAGTCACCTATTATGCATCTGAGACTGTACAATGAATATGGATGACAGAAGAATTGATATCTTTAAGCTATGATGTTGGAGAAAAGGGCTAAATTACCCGTGGGTGGTGTGAAAAGTGCAAGAGCCACCTTGGAATGGTCATATATGATCCTTTACCAACTTTACAAAGGGGAGCTCTTCCTTTAAACAACATTAACAACACAAAACCAATTCCAGTGATGCCCCCCCCATGCTCCCACATCTCTTTCTATTTATCCCAACACCAATCTTACTACCACACAGACCAATATCATGCCAGTCAAAAAGCTATAGCAGAATACAGTCTGGACAGCTTCTAAAATGTGCTTGCAGGCACATCAGCCTTGAACTTCACAGCTTTAGGCGAGTGTTACAAAGCACTCAGTCTTACTAATATTGACTAGCCTCCTCACCCCCAATTCTCCAACAAACTAGAGCAAAACACTCTTAGCTCTGGTTCAATGGTGTAGCCATTCCAGGGTCTGCTCCACCACATGCCAAGTCTCTGATTCTCTGCTGTGGCTTGCTATGGCTTTAGCTCCTGTAGGTCCTAGTCTAACTGGCACAGGAATCTCTGGTCCCAATGGATTTGTGCATTTTTTGCTTCTTCTTTGTTGGCGGTGAGGTTTCTCTCCTCTGTTGCTGGATCCAGTTAATTCAAAGGCAAGGCTAGCCAATTACCTTGTGAATAGGTTAAGACAACTATTCTAATATTCCTGCCCATCCACATGGCAAAATCAAATGGCTAGGGAAGCCATTTGAAACAATAAACCCTTAGCACCACAGACTGGAAACAAACAAACAAACAAACAAACAAAAAAACCCAAACAAACCCCAAACAGATATGTCTTGGATAAAGTGCAGCCAGAATGCTTCTTGGAGGAAAGGATGACAAAGCTTATCTCAGATACTTTGGCCATGTTGCTAGAAGAGGCTATTTCTTAGAGAGGGATATCATGCTTGAAAAAGTTAAGGAGAGGAAAACCCTTGACAAGATGGATGGAGGCAATGATTGCAGCAGTGGGATAAAGTGTATCAGAGATGATGAGGATGGCACAGGATAGCACAGGGTTCAGCTCTATTGTTCAGAGAGTCACCATGAGTAATTTTCAATTCTATGGCACCTAACAACAATAAGAAAGTGATGTATGTGCTATGGTTCTGAGGTTAGATAATGAATAGAGATAGCAGAAGAATTGACACCTTTGAGCTCTGGTGTTGAGATTACATAATATCCCATGGACTGCCAAAACCCAAACATATATCTTAGAGAAAGTACAATCTTGCTCTTCAAGAGGCAAGGACAACAAAGCATTAACTCACATATATCCAGAATTTTGTTAGAAGAGGCTATTCCTTTGCCAAGGACATCATGCTTGGAAAGGTGAAATGTTGGTGAAAGAGAGGGAGACCCTCAATCAAATGGATAGACACAGTGCCTACTGCAGTGGGCTTATGTATGCCAGACATGATGAGGATGGCATAGGATAGGACAGGATAGGATTCAGAGCTGTTGTTCACTGGGTTAATTAGATAGCACCAAGCAACAGCAACAAAGACAGGAATTGATTTACATTAGAACTTCTTGTTGTTGTTGTTATGTGCTGTCGAGTCACCTGTGACTCATAGCAAGCCTATGTATGACGGCCCTAAATTCTGCCCTATCCTGTGCCAATCTCACCATCTCTGACACACCTGCCCCCATTATTACCCCAGTCACTGAATCACTCTATCTCATCGAGGGTCTTCCTCTCCTGTGCTGTCCCTCCACCCTCCTAAGCATAACATCTCTCTCCAAGGACTAGTCCCTCCTTGCAACATGTCCAAAGTGTGTCAGATGACACCTCCAAGGAACAGACCAGTTTCACCCTCTCCAGAACAAACCTGTTCATTTTCCTAGCAGTCCATGGTATATTTAATACTCTTCTCCAACACCATAGCTCAAAGGCATCAATTTTCCTTCTATCATCCCTAGTCATTGTCCAACTCTCCGATGCATAGCAAGTGATTGCAAAGATCATGGCATGTATCAGGTGCATCTTAGTCTCCAGACTGACATCTCTGTACTTCAGCATATAATATTATTCTCTATCATTTCAAAGGTTCTACACAAGCAGGTGATGCTGGAGTGGCTTTATAGCACTGAGGATCTTCAGCCAATGCTTACATAGGTCATGGCAGAGATGGTAATTACAGCTCTGGTGGCCTAGTGGCAAGAATCTGCACTCCCAAAGGCATATTCTACAGAAGACGAATGGGCAATCTTTTCCTGTGCAGTTAACTGCTTCTTAAAACCCGCCAGAGGCTCAGCTGTGGGGTGGTTCCAACTCTACAGTACAAAACAAAAACAACAATCACCTCATATGATACTGAGAAACACCATTATGTATCAAAAAGAAAGAAATCTTTAATGTATTTAATGTATTGTGATTCTTTGGAAATACTCTTAAACTATACGATAATAAAGTAAACATGCCAATTTTTACATTCTTTTTAAAATTTTTTTATTATTATTAATTTTAATGAAAATTTACAGAGACTTTGGATTTCCATTCATTCATTGTTGCACTTTTCTCTCTGCTCACCCTTCCCCTCCCCAGTACACTCTTCTCTTTGAAAAGTAGAAAAATAATTCTTTCATTGTTTTACAATCCTTCCCCCCAGATCCCTCCACTATGCAGCCTTCATTCTGGACTCCTGTCATGACAATAATACCTAATCACATATCCCTTTTAAACAGTTCTCCCTCATCTGTTTCAATGCAGTATATATTATTTATCCCATCTTTCTGTCTCCCCCAAACTCCGATGTCAGTCCTGTTTTACGACAGTGGCACCATGCAGTATTTGTCTTTTGTGACTGAGATATTTTACTCAGCATAATGTCCAGAGTCACCCATTTTGAATAATATTGCATGAGTTCCTTGTTTTTCAATGCAGCATAGTATTCCATTGTGTGAATATACCACAGCTTCTCTAT
>NW_006399956.1:1436961-1451853 GCF_000299155.1 Elephantulus edwardii
GCATAATGTCCTGCACGGTCATTCATTTTGAATAACATTGTATGAGTTCCTTGTTTTTCAATGCAGCATAGTATTCCATTGTGTGAATATACCACAGCTTCTCTATCCATTCATTTGTTGATGGGCACTTACGTTGTTTCAACATGTCAAATTTTCTGTAAAAAATTTTTATATTGGTTTCCATACAAAATCTATATACATTGTGTTTCACACTATCCTTCATTGACATATTTCATACAATCATTTCCCATTCACTGTGTTTATAAAGTTAATCACAGTTGAACTATGTCTACTGTTATCCTGTCTTTTCTGATCTCTGCCAGATTTTCCTAATTTTCTTTATTCCCTCCCTCTGTCTACCAAATTGTGCAAGCCAATGATTTCCCTCTGCCCATCTTGACCCCTCTGCTCCCATCCCTTCCCCCTTAAACACCTATACGCATTTTATTACTTCTTGTTGTTGTATGCTGGCAAGTCAAAACCAACTCATAATTGATCCTCCAGCAGGTTTTCAGACAGCTACTCTTTGTTTTTTACAATAATGGTCATCTGCAGTGTTTTTCCTTAAGAGACTGAGTCAGTTCACTCAGCATAATGCTCTCTAGTTCCTCCCAAGTTATGCAATAATTTAAAAAATCACTACTCCTGAGTGCTGCATAGTATTCCATGTGTAAAAATATCACAGTTTCTCAATCCATTCAATTGTGGTTGGATACTTGGGCTGTTTCTGTCTTCTTGCTATTGTGAAAACACTGCTAAGAACGTTGGTGTAGAAATCTCCATTTATGTTTCATTTCTAATTTCCTAGGGAGATTGTGACTTACATTGAGAAGAATGGAAATTCCAGAGCACTGGATTGTGCTCATGTAGAACCTATACCTGGTCCAGTAGAAGGCTGCTGTGGAACAGAGCTGGGGAGCACTCTATTGTTTGGAATTGGGAAGGGAGTGCACCAAATTTGTATTCTCTCTCCATACCTATTCAATCTGTATGCTAAGCAAATTATCTGAGAAACTGGACTCTGTGAGGAGGTGTGTAACATCAGGACTGGAGAGAGAGACTCACAAATAACTTGTGTTATGCAGATGATACAATCTTGCTTCCTGAAAGTAAGGAGGACTTGAAACACATGTTGCAGAAGATCAAGGAATGAAGCCTTCTGTATGGATTGCATCTCAATGTCAGGAAAACAAACCTTCTTACCACTGGACTGATAGGCAGCATCATTATGGATAGAGTAAAGACAAACTATCAACAGCTTCATCTTGCTTGGATCCACAGCTAACACCCTTAGTATTAGCAATCAGGAAATAAATAGATGCATTGCCCTGGGAAAATCACAGTTAAGGATCTCTCCAAATTATTAAAGAGTAGTGATGTCAGTTTGAGGACTAAATTGTGTGATTCAGGCCATAGTCTTTCCAATTACTAGCTATGCATCCAAGACCTGGACAATGAATAAAGATTTGATGCCTTTGAGATGTGGTGTTAGAGAAGAGCACAGAACATCCCATGAACAGCCAAGAGAACAAACAAATATATCTTGGAGATGGTGCAGCTGAAGTACTCTTTGGAGGCAAGAATGATGAGGCTTCACCTCACATACTTTGAACATGTTACTTGGTGGTGTTATTCCTGGGTGAAGGACATGATGCTGACCGGGAAGGGCAGAGAGTAGGCGAAGGAGAGGAAGGCCCTCAATCAGGTGGATTGACATGATGATTGCTACAATGGGCTCTTGTGTGTCAGCAATCATGAGGATGGTGCAAGATAGAACATAGTTCAGATCTTTTGTTCATAGGGTCACTCTGAGTCTTGCTACCTCGACGGCATCTGACAACAACAACATATTCCTAGCAGTAGAGTAGCTGGGTCATGTGGAATTTCTATGTTCAGCTTTTTGAGGAAACTCCAACCTGCCTTCTAGAGTGGTTGTACCATTTTACAAAACTACCAATAGTGTATAAGAGTTCCTATCTCTCCACCTCCTCTTCAACATTTATTGCTTTTTGTTCTGTTAAGTTTTGTCACTTCTACTGGGGTGAAATGGTATCTCATTGTGATTTTGACTTGCATCTCTCTGATTCCAAGAGATTTTGAGCATTTCTTCAAGTGGCTGTTAGTCTTACAAATGTCTTCATCTGAGAAAAATCTTTCCATGTCTTTTGCACATTTTGTAGTTGTGTTATGAGCCTTTTTTCTTGTGGAGGCCCTGTAGTATTCTGTAAACGTTTGTTATGAGACCCCTGCCTGAGATGGTATTGCCAATTGCTTTTTCCTAGTCAGTAGATTTTTCTATTGGGAAATTTTTTTCCTATTTTTTATCCTTTCATTTTTTATTTTTTATTGATATTTTAATGAAAATTTATAAAGAACATGGGTTTCCAATTATTCATTGTTACACATTTCCCTCCCTGGCCACCCTCCCCTCCAGATCACTTTTTTCCTTGGGGAAAAAAGTTCTTTTATTGTTATACAGTCCCCAGACCCCCCAGACTACTTTACTATGCAGCTCTAATTCTGACTCTTGTCATGCCAACAATACCTAATTATATATTTCTTTTATACAGTTCTTTCCCTCATCTGTTTCAATGCCACATAGATTATTTATCCCCTCTTCTCTCAGTTTTCCTGCAACCCCCATGTCAGTCCTATTTTATAACAGTGTTATTATGCCATATTTGTCTTTTTTGTGACTGAGATATTTCACTCAGCATAATGTCTTCCAGGGTCATCTATTTTGAATAATAATTCATCAGTTTCTTGTTTTTCAATGCAGCATAGTATTCCATTGTGTGAATGTACCAGAGATTCTCTTTTTTGTTGATGGGCCCTTGGGTTGTTTCCAACTCTTTGCTATTGTGAACAAAGTTGCAATAAACATGGGTGTGCATATATCTACTTGGGTGGCAGTTATGGTTTCTTTACCCTGTAGTGGAATTCCCTGTAGTGGAATTGCTGGGTCAAATGGTATTTCTATTTCCAACTTTTTGAGAAAGTGCCATACTGCTTTCCATATTGGTTGTACCATTTTACACTCCCACCAACAGTGAATAAGGGTTCCAGTTTCTCCACAACCTCACCAGCATTTGATGTTTGCTGTTCTGTTAAATTTTGCTATTCTGACTGGGTGAGATGATATCTTATAGTTGTTTTGATTTGCATCTCTCTTAGAGCTAGGGATTTTAAACATTTCTTCATGTGTTTGTTGGCTATCTGAATGTCTTCTTTGGTGAAGTGTCAGTCATATCCTGTGCCCATTTTTCAATTGGATTGTTTACCCTTATCTTGTTGTGGTGCTCAAGAACTTTATAAATTCTAGATATAAATCCCTTATCTGACATGTCATTTCCAAATATTTTTCCTAATCTGTAGTTTCCCTTTTTACTCTGCTGGAAAAGTTTTTTGATGTACATAGGGATTTGATTCTTAGAAGGTCCCATTCATCTATTTTCTCTTATCCTGGTTGTGGGTTTTTCAGGATGCTTGGAAGACTTATGTTGTGGATTAGGGCTTCCAGGGTTCTTCCAACCTTTTCTCTAATGAAATTTATAGTCCTTGGTTTTAGTCTTAGGTTCTTGATCCACTTTGAGGTTTGTGTGTGTGTGTGTGTGTGTGTGTAGTGTGGTGTGGGTCTTGCTTGAGTTTTCTGCAGATGGTTTTCCAATTTTGCCAATACCCTTTGTTAAAAAGGCTGTAGTTTCTCCACTTAACTGATTTCATCTCCTTATCAAAAAACAGTTGATCATAGGTAGATTGGCTGAAATCTAGGTTCTCAATTCTATTCCATTGATCTATGTGTCTGTCATTGTACCAGTAAAATGCTGTCTTCACCACCACGGCAGTTTAGTAGGATTTGGTATCAGGGAATGAAATGCCTCCTTGTTTCTCTTTTTAAGGAGTACTCTGCTTATTTGGGACCTCTTTCCATTCCAAATGAAATTGGAGATTACCTTTTTCCATCTAGTTGAATAATGGAATTGGTATTTTTATTGGAATTGCATTGAATGTATAGATTGCCTTTGGTAGGATTGTCATTTTCACAATATTGAGTTTCCTATCCATGAGCAAGTTATATTCTTTCGTTTTTCCAGGTCTCTTTTTGTTTCTTGTAGAATCTGGGAAATTTTTTTTATGCACACAGGGATTTAATCTTTAGAAGATCCCATTCATTAATTTTTTTTCCTCTCCTGCTTAAGCATTTCTGCCTGTATTTGTCAGCCTCTTTATACCATAAGCTAGTCCTTCTACGCTTGGTCCCAGTTTTCTCTCTTATGATTTTTATGGTTGGGGGCTTTACCTCTGGGTTTCTGATCGACTTTGATCTGATTTTTGTGCTTGGAGTGCGAGATGTGGATCCTGCTTTAGCTTTCTGCAAGTAGCAATCCAGTTTTGTAAGCACCATTTGTTAAAGAGGTTGTCATTTTCCTATTTGATAGGTTTTGCTTCCTTGTCAAATATTAATTGACTATAGATAGACAGGTTAATTTCTGGGTTCTCAATTCTGTTAGGTTGGTCTATGTGTCTGTCATTGGACCAGTACCATGCTGTTTTGGTTATTACAGGTGTGTAGTCAGTTTTTAGATCAGAGAGTACTATGCTTCCCACTTTATTTTTGTTTTTTTAAGTGTTTTGCTTATACAGGATCTCTTTCCCTTCCAACTTGCCAATTGTGTTTTTTATCTTCTTGAAAAAGAAATTTAGTATTTAGTATTTGGGATTTAGTTAAACATGTGGATTGCTTTTGGTAGAATTGTCATTTTTATTAAATTGAGTACCTTATCCATGAAAAGGGAACAGTTTTTAATTTATTTAGGTACTTTATAGTTTCTTGAAGAAGTGTTTTGTAGTTTTCTTTCTAAAACTCATTTGTGTCTCTAGTTAGGTTTACTCCTATATAGCTCAAGTTATGTTGGCTATTGTAAATGGAGGGACAGTGCAGGAGATGAAGATCCCAGGTGAGATGACTTGATACAGTAAAAGGTGGAGGGACAGCACAGAAGAGAAAGACACTGGATGAAATGGGTTGATGCAATAACTCAGGCAATGAGGGTTGGTGTGTCAGAATCAGTGAGGCTGGCTCTGGACAGGGCAGGGTTCAGAGCTGCTGTACATACTAGGGTCATTGTGGACCCCAGGCGACTTAATCACACATAACAACAACAACATTATAAATGTTATTGCTTTCTTATTTCCTGTGTAGCTATAGAGTAATCCCACTGATGTTTGTATATTGATCTTGCTGTATCCTACCACTCTACTCAGCTTTAATAGTTTTTTGGTTGAGTCCTTAGGGTTTTCCATGTACACTATCATATCATCTGCATATAGCAACAGTTTAGCAAGCTTTTGCCAACCTGGGTGTCTCCTACTTCCTTCTCTTGTCATAATGCCCTAGCAAATACTTCCAATACAATATTGAATAAGAGTGGTGGCAATGGACATCCTTGTCTGGTCTCTGTTCACATGGAAAATGCTCTTGGTTTTGCATATATACTTTTAACAATGTTGAGGAAATTCCCTTCTATTACTCTTTTGCTGAGTGTTTTAAACAGGAGTGTTGGATTTTTAAAAGCCATGCCAATTTTTGCTAAATTCTTCTAGCAGTTAGAAACCAAGAGATTTCAAAAACATCATAAATATCTTGTGTCTAAAAGGTTGTTAAATTGATTTTGCACTGGTACAAATTTTGAAAACATTTTCTTTTTGTTTGTGAAATTTGATCTTTACCTTGCCAAGTCAACAGAAATGAAGGCACCTCCATGTAACCAGACTTTTGAAGTGAAGATAATACAGCCATATCAATACCAGTGTCTTTCTATTTGAGATTCTGGAAGTTATCCCGCCGTAAATATTAACCTGAATAAATAATTTAGATTTACTCCTTTAATTATACTTTTCTTCTTGAAAAACTCATATTTGCCTCTCTACCTCTTTGAAGAATATTTCCATATATATTTAAGTATGTGCCGAGTTAAATGTCTATGACTATGAGAGGCAACATAAAACAAGGTTCAAATGGTGATTTTTTTGGAAAAAAATACTGTTTTTTTCACATTTAGTTGGAGAAGTTACACGTATTAAGCCTGCACTTGAGGTAGCATCTCAATAGACACAAGAGAACACGCAAGTGGTAGAATATTCTAAAGGCATAATAGTGTTAAGGACTTTTCATTTCCAAATATTTTATGAATCTATTTCATTATTTCAGCAGTCCTATATGCTGAACAGTAATACAAACAGTTAATGAGTTATTGAAGAAGTCACACTCGTGTAGAATTGCAAGCCTGAGGTCATATTCCATGGTGCAGCACACTCTCACGTTACTGGGAAATGAAGCTCTCTTAGCACTGTTCTTTGACTCTGCAGTAATAAAATGATCACAGCCTGAAGTAAATGAGGGATGTTTTTAAAAAAAACACGACTTAGATACATTATAACAATTGTGTCTGTGTCAGCAGTTTAATGAACAGTAAAGCCAATTATCACCTCTTTTAGATAAATCTTCTGTAGCATTATGAAAAACAGGGTCACACTAACCTAGAACATTCACTTAGCACTTTATGTTCATGAGCGTCAGTGAATTTCTTCAAAATGAGCTCATTTCCAAAATTAGCAGAATTAATTTCCAATTTTTAATGGATATGAATGGTTTATTTAATTCGTTAACTCAATCACATATTAAATGCTTTTTATGTCTCAGACTTTCCGCTAGGTAGGGGTTACAAAAACAAAATATATTTTTTCTATCCTTGAAGAACACAGATATTGCTAGGCAAATGAAACAGAAACAGCTAATTATAATAGATGATATAGAAATATATTACTTATGCCTTTACTCAAGGTGACATTTGTACTGGTCTTGAATATTAGTAGGAACTTTTCCAGGAAGCAAAGTGATGGAGTGACTTTAGATATTCATTCTATTGTCTGTGTTATGAATCACTAATCACAATTCCCAATGATAACTCCAGAATGACATAAAATTAAATGAGATAAGTAATATTATAGCATTATTACACTATCTTGATTACGCTTTATATACATTATTTTCTTCTGAGGTATCTTATATGATAAATAATATTCTTTCTTGATGTATACAATCTTTAAAATCTCTAAAACCTTTTTAAGTTCTTTTGCCAGAGAGGAAGACATCACTAGTTTAACATAAAGTCTCCGCATAATGTAAACATAAAGCTTAATTTCCTTTCTAGTAAGTTTATGTTCTATCAACATCCCTGACTCATTTCTTCATGACATCTCAGACAGATCCCATAACTTAAATAGTCATATTTAAAATTCAGTTTAGTTTGACATTCTGTCTACTTAACTACTCTTGAACCCTTCCATTGCCCTTCCTCCAACACCACTGTACATACGAGGTTTGCCAGTTTGTGACCTGAACGACTTAAATGGGAAAGCCATCTTTGTTCTTTAACTCCTTCTCAGACATCCTATCAGGTAGCTGTGGTAAGATCTTCATTAGAACAATAATGAAATAATGACTGTGGACTTTGCTGTTTGTTTACAGGAAGTCAATGAACCTGTTAACATTTTTATTATCTTTCCTTATCAGCTCAGGCTTTCCATGATGGATATCTTATGTGGACTCAGAATCAACATTTCACAATTTAGAACATGTGGTGGCCTCTTTATAACCTCACAGCATTGCTAATTCAAGACATATTTATTGATTTACCTCCCCTGGGTCAGACTGTGTTAGGTAGGACAAACTTGAAGCGTAAGAAAGAAAATTAATTTCATCTGGTTGTAACAAAAAGCTACACTGCAATCCTAAAGGCATTTGGTTTGAATCCACCAGCTGTTCTGAGGGAGAAAGATGGGCTTTCTCCTTATCTATGATTAACTGCCTCTGAAATCCTGCTGGAGGGTCAGCAATTGGTTGGTTCTGTTTCAGGGGCACAAAACAACATCCAAACCACAGTGCATGAGTCTCGTATCCCAAAAGAGCTCTGATAGCCTAGTGGCAAGAAACTGCATTGCAATTCCAAAGAAATGGCTCAAATCCATCAACTGCTCAGTGGGAGAAAGATGGGCAATCACCTCCCTAGTGCTGGTCTCTGACAAGCCACTGGAGGGTCAGCTATGGGTCAGTACCAACTTGACAGTACCTGCTAACAGTAATATCCCAAAAGTGAGCTCTGGTGGCCTTGTGGTAAGAAACTGCACTACCAATTCAAAGTCACATAGTTTGAATCTACTAGTTGCTCCTCAGGAGAAGGATGAATATTCTCCTCCCCTGTGAAAACCTGTCAGAGAGTCGAATACGAGGCAGTTCTAACTTGATAACACAGAACAACAGTAGTCCAAAAAGAAATTCTGTTGTTTTCGTTGCTGACCTTTTTGTGGTTCAAACCATTAGCTGCTCAGTGGAAGAACATGGTGGCCTGTTTCTGTAAAGATTTCCAATCTAGTAAAGCCTATGGAGAAGTCCTTCTCTGTTCTATAGAGTCCCCATGAATTGCAAACAACAATGGGATGATTTACAACAACAACAGTTCAAACAGGTTACTTTAACTGATAAAAATTCAACCGTCTATTATGTAGGTACTATGTGCAAAAAATACTTGTCATCTTCCTGTTCCAGCGAGAAAGTACTTAATCTTTCTCCACTGTGTTTGATACTGTGTTATCGTTAGCTGCTATTTAGTGGACCATAGCCCATAGTGATCCTATGAAAAACAGACTGAACTTTGCAATGCCATGCTTGATCCATTATCGAATTATTGATCCCGTTATTACAGTCACTGTGTCTATCCATTGCCTCTCTTTTGTTGTCTTTTCCACAGGCTGAGGCCTTTATCTAAGACCTCATTGCTTTTGATAATGTGCCTGAAATATGTGAGAAGACATTTCACCATCCTTGCCACTAACGGGGCACTCTGACAGTTTCAATCTTCATCTATCATGACGCTGAGATGCCATCCATATTGAAGGCTGCAGTTTGACATCCTGCAGCAGGTGCTTCAGGTCCTCACTTTCAGCAATCAAGGTTGTGTCACCCATATAATGAAGGTTATTGATGAGTCTTCCTCCAATCCTAATGCCATATTCTTCATAGAGTCCACCTTCCCAAATTATTTGCTCAGCATATAGATTAGATGGGTATGGAGAAAAAACACAGCCCTGACATACACTCCATTCCTAACTTTAAATTATAGTGTTCCCTTGTTCTGTTTGCACAACCGTCTTTTGGTCTAAGAATATAGCTTCAGTTTGCTTGGCTCTACAAGCAACACTCTTGGTACCAGCAGCCAGGAAATTAAAAGACATTGCAATGGGAAAGTCTGCTGTTAGGGACTTCTCCAAAGTACTGAAGAGGTGTCACTCTGGAGACTAAGGTGTGCCTGATACAGGCCATGATCTTTGCAATCACTTGCGATGCATTAGAGAGCTAGAAAATGACTAGGAAGGATAGAAGGAGAATTGATGCCTTTGACCTGTGATGCTGGAGAAGAGTATTGAATAAACCATGAACTGCTAGGAGAGCAAACCGGTTGCTCCTTAGAGGCAACAATTCTGAAGCTTTACCAGACATACTTTGGGCATGTTGCAAGAAGGGGCCAGTCCTTGAAGAGAGACATCATGCTTATGAAGGTGGAGGGACAGCACAAGTGAGGAAGACCCTCAATGAGATTGATTCAGTGACTGGAGTAATGGGGGTAGGTGTGTCAGAGACAATAAGGTTTGCTCAGAATAGAGCAAGGTTCAGAGGTGTTGTACATAGGGTCACTATGAGTTACAAACAACCTGAGGGTATGTAACAACAACAATTCTTTGTTTTCTAATTTTGCATTCCAATCACCAATTAATGTTGATTGCATTTCCCATCAGTATTGTTCTTTATACTTTGGTAGAATTTCTAAATTTCTTCATCTTTGGCTCTAGTGGTTGGTGAATGTATTTGTATAACAGATCTTCTCTGTATGAGTCTGGATAGTATGCTGTCACTCACAGCATTATATGGCAGGACAGTTTTTGAAATCTTTTTCACTATGAATATGACACCATTTCAATTTGTCATTCTCAGCTTAACAGATCATATGATGTTAGCTGTGAGTCTTTTCATAAATGCTCTTAATAATATTGAAGACTCTCACTTTTACTTTATTCAGTGCTTTTATCATGAAAAAAAATAGTAAATTTTGTCAAATGCTTTTATGCATTGAGAAAGATTATTAAACAATTACTTCTAGGGGAGCTCTGGTGGCGTAGTGGCAAGAAACTGAACTGCAATCCCAGAGGAACACGGTTCGAATCCACCAGACGCTTTGCCGGAGAAGGAGGTGCAATATCCTCCTGTACCAGTCAGATCTGATTTGACGGTACACGGACACAAAATTTAAAAAAAACAAAAACAAAAACAAAAAAAAACAAAAAAAAACAATTACTTCTGTACTGTACTTCTTTTTTTCCATTCTATCAATGAGATTTATTATATTAATCTTCTTACCTAAAACCACCTATGAATTCCTGGGATAAATTATCATTGATTGTGGTTTGTATTCCTTTCAATGGACTATTTTATTCCATTTGCTGGCAGTTTATTGAATATATTTGTAATTAATTCATAAATATTAGTGGTTTGTGGTTTTCCTTTCATGAATATCTTTGTCTTTGGTGTCAGAGTAATATTAGCTTTGTGAAATAAATCAAGGCGTTTTTCTCTCTCCTATTTTTGGAAGAGTTTAAGAAGAACAGGTGTCAAGTCTACATACTCTATTGTGACAAAGTAGCCTTGGCTGAAGGAAAAAAAGAAACCGATTTTGTAAGATCTGTGGTCCACTGAATGAACCCTGGTGGCATAGTGATCATCTTTATTGAAAAATGCCACATCTTCCTCTTACAAAACAGATGGTGAATTTGAACCAGCAACCTTTTGGTTAGAAGCTGAACTTAACCCTATACACTCTCTCTTTCTGTCATTGCTGTTGTGTCAGATTGACTTTACAGCATGGGTTTTCAGAGGCTATAAACTGCTTGAGAGGCGATTGCCCATCTCTCTCAAAATGACCAGTTGATGGATTCAAAGCACTTAATTTGTATTGACAGTTCCTTGTCACTATACCACTGGAACTCCCTTATTATTGTTGTTGAGTATTGTCTTATTGGAACTGACCTATAGTGTCCCTTTAGTGGGATTTCAGAGGAAGTAAATTGCAAGGGAAATTGTCCATCCTCCTGTGCAGCAGCTGGTAGATTCAAACTGTGTGCCTTTGGGATTGAAGTACAGCTTCTTACCAGTAGATCATCAGAGCTCCCCACTACATAGTGTTGTTGTTGTGTACCACTGAGTTAGGACCAACCCATAGCTAGCCTCTGGCTGGTTTTCAGAGACAGTTAATATCCCTAGGGGAGATTTCCCATCTTTCTTCCACAGAGCAGTTGGTGGACTCAAACTGTGTGCCTTTAGACTGCAGCGCTAGTCCTTCTTTTTCATTAATTCCCCTATTACCCAGTGCCACTGAGTGGGTTTTGACTCAAAGGGACCATATAGGGCATCCAAGGCTATAAATCTTCATAGAAGCAAAAAGCTTCCACTTTCTCCCTCCAGTCAGCTGGTGGATTCCAACCACATCCATTGTGTCATCTGGGATTCTAGTGCAGTTAATTAGGGCACTTGATATGGTTTAGATTTTTTTATCAATTTGCCTTTTACCCTTTGATCTCCCACCGCATTATTCTTTCTGAAAGTTTGCTTCTTACCCATCTCTTACATTCTTTGTTTCACACATACAGTTTGGGGTCAAGAAGGTAAAACTCAGTTTGCCTATTACTATTCCTGAACATTGAAGAAGTGTGGAGGGGAGTACAAACTCTTACTGGCTTTAGTAAAGTGTTCTATTCTTGTCACATATTCACCTCATCGTCTTTGAGTAGGAACTATCTCACAGCTGACCTTTCAGCAGGTTTTGAGACTGTAAGTCATACGGGAGATTGCCCATCTTTCTCCCACAGAGCTGCTGGTGATTTTGAACTGTCAGAGAGGTATGGCCTTATGTTAGCAGCACAACTCCCTAGTGATTGCACCACCAGAGTGCCACTGTCATATACTGTTGTTATTGTTATATGCTGTTGAGTCTAAACCAACACTTAGCTAACCCTCCAGGGGATTTTCAGGGGCAATAAATTGTACAGAAGGAGATAACCTGTCTTTCTCCTGCAGAGCAGCTGGTGTATTCGAACCACATGCCTTCAGGTTAGCAATGCAGCTCCTTACCACTAAGCTAATAGACTCCCCTTTTCATATATCAGTCTATTAAAAATATCTTCCATTTGTAGGCCCATTTAGTTTATTTCAGCAGTCTTGCTACTTTTAAGTGTTTGGTTAAGATATTCCTGTCATTTTTCCAAGATATGATACTAGATCATAAATTAGATGGTTCTAATATATAGATGAGAAGCAAGAACTACATTTTACCAAAGTCTGAATAGATTGAATCCTATGCTTTAAATTTTTTTAAAATTCATTGTTGTACATATTCTACCTCCTACTTCTTCTCCCTTTTCACCCCATCATGCAATGCACCCTTTGTTCTAGATTTTTGTCATACTTTTAATGCCTATGACTAATTATATATTCCTTTTGGATTGCTCTTCCCCTCATCTCTTCTAAAGCAGTGTTCATTACTATCTACTTTTTTGCCATTCTCTCCCCAACCTCCTGCTATCATCCTATTTTATAACAGTGGTCTTATGCAGTATTTGTTCTTTTGTGACTGAGATATTTCACTCAGCATAATGTTTTCCAGACTCCCTAATGTTGTGTAATGTTTTATGAGTTCATTGTTTTTCAATGCTGCATTATATTCTTCTAACCATTCATTTGTTGATAGGCATTTGGATTGCTTTCATCTCTTTGCTGTTGTGAGTGATGCAGCAATAAGCACATGGCTTTGCATAAATCTGTTTGAGTTGTAGCTCTGGTTTTTTTAGGGTATATTTAGGGTATATTCCTAGTAGCTGGGTCAAATACTACGTCTATTTCCAAATTTTTGAGAATATGCCAGACTGCCTCCTATAGTGGCTGCCCCGTTTTATACTCCCACCAGCAATGAATAAGAGTTCTAATCTCTCCACAACCTTGCCAGCATTTGTTTGCTGCCCTGTTGACCTTTTGTTGTCACTGGGGAGAGAGGATTTCTCATAGTTATTTTTATTTGCATCTCTCTAAAAGCTAGGGTGAATCCCATGTTTTCTCATTATCATCAATAACTTGACATCTGCACAAAAGTTAAGTAATTTGTACAGTAGCATTTGTTCTTTTAATGCCATTAGGATTTTGCTTCACTACATTTTAAGCCTTTCAGAATGGTTTTTACTGGATTGCTCAATAATTTGTTATCTAGTAGTTAGCTAGGCATTCTGACTTACCTGGTCAGCTAACAGGGCTTCTTTCTGTACATTATTATTAAAAACAACAATAACAACAACCAAAAGTAAACCAACAAAACCATGGCATCTCATTTAGCTTTTCAGTAATCTTCAAAGTTTTCATCTCAACAAATTCTCCAAAATAATGTTCAACTCCCCTCTATCTTCTACTTTTTTGTAACTTGCATGCATTATTACTGAGCCAGCAGTGTCATTAGATCTGTTGCTATTTTGCTCTCTTCTAGGTCATGTTACCCAGAGGAGCTTTAAAATATACAATGGGAAGAAAAGTTTGGTAACATGAGCAGATCTAGTGGCTTACAAAGGAGAGGAGAAAGTAAGTCCTTAGTATTTTCTTTTCCTCTTCCCTAAGGATATTCCTCTTTGGCTTCTACTTCATTTCTCCTAAGAAAGAAGAGAGAAGTAGTATTCTTAGTTACGTAAAAGGCAAAGCAAGAACTTAGTCCTGGGTTTAGCAGTCACGTCACTGAACTACAATATGGATATAGCAGTAGTCAGAAAGCCTTTTAACACTTTTCTGTTGTTTTTGTTCTTGCTATAGAGTTGATTATGACTTATAGTGACCCTATGCGATAGATTAGAAATGCTTCAACTAAAAAGAAAACAAAATAAACTCAAAAACAACAAGCAAAGCCTAAAAAACAACTATACACTTTAAATAAAATATAATTATGGCATGAGCTCTGGTTGCTTAGTGGTAATGAGTTGCACTGCTAACCCAAAGGCATGCAGTTTGAATCTAACAGCTGCTCCATGGGAGACAGATGGACAATCTCTTCTCATGCAATTGCTGCTTCTGACAACCTGCTTGAGGGCCAGCTATGAGTTGTTTCTAACTCAATGATACATGACAAAAATAGCAACAATTATGACTTACCATATTTAATTTGACAACTATTAAATAATACCTAAATTTGAGCCTTTCCTAGGACCAGAAATGATCATAAATACTTGGCAAACATTTATTTAGATTTTGACATCTCTACAAGATGAGATAATTGAGGTTTGGAGGTATTAGAGAAATTGTTCAGATAAACTACAAAACTAAAATTTAACTATCACACCTAACTCTTTTAAATCCTCTTCATTACCTCTCTCGGATTTGAATCATATGCTTTAAGGATCAAGTAAGCAACGCCATATTTTTTGGAGAAAAATTCACAATAATCTGAAACAGAAGAAAGCAGTCCTAGCTTGATGTCTCTTTTTCAGGTACTACAAGCTTTAGCCATTTGTAATTTCTATAAACATGTAACGGTTCTGAAATTCTCCTTTCAAAATATCAAAATATTATTGTGTTTGTTGTTGTTATGTGCCGTCGAGTCGTTTGCGACTCATAGCGACCCTATGCACAACAGCCCTAAACCCTGCTCTATCCTGTGCCAACCGCACTGCCTCTGACACACCCATCCCGATTACCCAAGTCACCGAGTCAATCCATCTCATAGAGGGTCTTCCCCTCCTGCACCGTCTCTC
>NW_006399956.1:1453868-1465621 GCF_000299155.1 Elephantulus edwardii
TCTGATTCCTATGCATACCATCAGGTGAAGTCCATGTATATAACCTGCGTTTGTGTCTCTTATAAAATGTATTTGCAATTGCAAAATATTATAGTCTTTCAAATACTCTTTATGAAGTGCCAAATTGGCTTATTTTTGAAGCAATGAAAGTAAAATTTAGATATTAGTGTTAAAATAATTAGGACCATTTAGAAAAAAGTTGGGTTAGCAGCAAAAATTACACAATTATTACTTCATTCTGTATATTTTGGGAGTTTAAAAAACTATAATGCAGAACATATTTAGAATGTAATATTTATCCATTCAACAAATAATTCTTAGATACTACTAAATCATTGGCCAAATCCTGGAAAAAATCGACTAACACAGTATTTAAACAGGCTAAAAATCAGAGGGTTTTTTTTTTGCCCCATGTTTTTAAAATTTGTATTTGTAGCTGTTATTTATATAGAACTGATGTGAGGTATTAATTGGCACCCGTTATCTTTTTTTATTAACATTTTTTAAATAGCTGTTTCCCCCTATGATTTACTTTGTAAGATTTAGTATTTGGTAAGCCTCTTTAATTACTCATATAAGGATTTACAAAATGTTAGGTAATTAAAATTAAGAACAGTTTAATATATTTATCTCATTAAATCCATAATTACAACTTATCAGATGCTAATTTAGACGTATGGACTTGAAGACAGAAATGATACCAGAAATAGAATTATATAAATTTTTATGTTCAATGATTAAGAGCAATTATCTTTTTTAAGAGAAAAACACCCAAAACAAAGTACAACTTTATACATGGACCTCACCTGATGGGCTGCACAACAAACAGACTGACTACAACTATGGAAAGAATTATTGGAGAAGCTCATCAGCAGCAGTCAAAACCAATCCAGGTATAAAATCATTGTAGATGAGTATGAGGACCAAGGAAGGGGAGGGTGGAAGCAGAGGAGTGAGGATGGGCAAGCGGGTGGGTGTTAATCATAGGCTTGCACAATTCGATGGGGTGTGTGTGAAAAAATGGGAAAGATCTTTTGTGAAAAGCTATGTATTCAAACTTTAGAAATAAATCAGTATAAAATAAAACTTAAAAACCAAATAAAACAAAAAACCCAGTCCAGGTTCTGACTGGAAAAGATCTTCAGTTAATAACAACTCTGACCATGGCCTGAATCAGATGCACTTTAATCTTCAAACTGACTATATTGCTCTTCAATAATTTGGAGAGGTCCCTGACTGCAGATGTTCCCAGAGCACTACATCCTTCAATATTGATTCTATCTCAACATCAAGAAAACAAAAATAGTTACAAATCAAATGGGCTAATAGACAACATTGTTATGGATGAAGAAAGATTGAAACTGTCAATTACTTCATCGTACTTGAATTCACAAACAACACCCTTGTTACCACCATTCAGGAGATCAGAAGGCATACTGCACAGGGAAAATCTGCAGTCGAGGAAGTCTCCAAATTACTGAGGAAATGATGCCCTTTTGAAGACTAAGACATGCCTGATTCAGGCCATGATTTTTTCAGTTACTTGTTACACCTCTGAGAGTTGAGCTATAACTGAGGATGACAGAAGAAGAATTGATGCCTTTGAGCTGTTGGAAGAGTATGGAATATCCCAAGAACAGCCAAAAGAATAAACAGATATATCTTGGAGATAGTGCAGTCTGAGTGGTCTGTGGATTCAAGGATGACTAAGCTTCATTTCACATACTTTGGGCATGATACCAGGAAAAACTCTTCCTTGGAGAGGGACATCAATCTTCTTTCAGACAGTAGAAAGAGAGGAAGTCCCTCAACCAGATGGATTGACACAGTGACTATAGCAGTGGGTGTCACTGTGCAGCAGTGACACATCTCATGTGTGTCGTAGATGATGAGGATGGCACAGGACTGGACAGAGTTCAGATCTTTGTTCATAGGGTTGCTATGAGTGGCGGCCAACTCCACAGCACCTAACAACTAATCAAGACATTTTCAATCTTTCAAGACATTGCCTTGAAACTGTGGCAGATATAAAAAGAAAAGGGTAGACTTCTTGCCTTGAAGAAAGTAACCTAATGTATGAAATAGTAATAATCCGATCCAAGGAGGAGAAAGGGCAAGCTAGGGCAAGCATCAGTAAACATCTTGTATAGAATTAAATATTTATTAGCTCTTATAATTGGGTGTATATATAACTAGCACAACTTGTGCTAGATATTTAATGTAGTTTTATAGACTAGAGTACCAACTACTGCCTTAGGCTATCTTAAAGTTGTAAATTGCAGAATAGGTGCAGATTGAGTTTGATGTATCAAAACCTTATTATCTTGGAGCCAGACTCCTAGCTCTTCCCCACAGGGGTTTTCAGAGGCTGTAAATAATTTGTTAAGATATTGCCTATCTTTACTGATTTCCTGGTGCATTCCAAGAACATTTGGGATTCTGCCTTTTGGGTTAGTTGTAAAACTTGCTACCCACTAGAACTCCAGAGAAAAATCAAGTGCCTTTCCTTTGCCTGCTTTTTTTCTCCCCTCCCCCCTTTCACTGCGTGGGTGTTGGGGGAGAGGGTGAATGCATGTCCTTGAATGCCAAGTATCGCAGATGTTTTGAAATGACAAAGATGTTAACTCTGACTTTTAAGTATGCAAAAGTAATTTCATTTTAAACGTAATGCTGCTAGGCAGGGACAGAGGAACTTGCTTCACACCATATTCTTTTCTGGAAATACTTTAGGTTGTTAAAATCTGGCAACTGAAGCTAACTTCACTGCAATTAAAGCATTTCTGACCAATGACTCTAGATTTATATTCATTGACTCTTACATCCCTTTATACAAAATGCTCTTCAGGGTGTTATGATGCAGAAATTGTTGGTTATGATGCAGAAATTGTTGCAGCTCTGAGCTGGGCGAGTCTCCCTGTCTCCAACATACCTACCCCCCCCCCATTACTCCACGTCACTACTGTCAATCTAACTCATCTGGAGTCTTCCTCTCTTTTACTGTCCCTCCACCCTTCCAAGCATGATGACCTTCTCCAAGGTCTGGTCCCTCCTGGCCACCTAAAGTATGTGAGACAGAGATTAAAAATCCTTGCCTCCATGGAGCAGGCTGGTTTCACTCTCTCCAGGACAGACCTGTTTGTTCTTTTGGTGGTCTGTAGTATGGTCAATTCTTTTCTCCAGCATCACAACTCAAAGGCATTCATTCTTCTTCTGTCATTCTTACATTTTGTCCAACTTTTTTATGTATAGCAAGTAATTGCAAAGACCATGCCCTGAATCAGGTGCACCTTAGTCTCTAGGTTGACATCGTTAATCTTTTGTACTTTGGAGAGGTCCTTGACAGCAAATTTCCCCAATATAATTTGTCTTTTGGTTTCCTGACTGCTGGTGCCAAGAGTGTTGATTGTAGAGAGCAAGCTGAAATTGTTAACAAGCTCAATCACTTTCTGGCCCAGTGGTGAGAATCTTTGTCTTCTTTTTTTTTTTAATCTTTGTCTTCTTGATGTTGAGCTTCAATCCATATTTAAGACTACAGTCCTTGACCTTCTGCAGCAAATACTTCAGGTCCTCCTCAGTTTCAGCCAACACTGTTGTGTCATCTGCATAACATAGGTTGTTGATGACTCTTCCACCATTCCTGACACCACATTTCTTCTCATAAAGTCCAGTCTAATGAATGATCTGTTCTGCATAAAGATTCATCAGATACGGAGAAAAGCCCATCCCTAATGCACTCCTTTCCTGATTTTGAACCATGCAGTGTTTCCTTGCTCTGTTCTAAGGATTGCTTTCTGGTCAGAGTATAGGTTTCACATCACCATAATCAAGTGTTCTGGGTTTCCCATTCTTCTCAAGGTTAAACACAATTTGTTGTAATATACATGGTCAAATGCCTTTGCACAGTCAAGTAAACAAAGACATTCTTCATGTATTCTCTGCTTCAGCCAAGATCTTGGTGATATCCCTAGTGCCATAGTCTCTTCTAAACCCGGCTTGTGTTTATGGTAGTTTTCTGTCAATGTAATGTTTCAGTAATTTTTGGATAATCTTTAGCAAGATTTTGCTTGCATGTGATATTAGTCATGATATTGCCTGGTAATTACCACACACTGTCAAATTATTCTTTTTTGAAATGGGAATAAATATGGACCTCTTCCAGTCCATTGGTCATGGAGTTGTCCTCCAGATTTTCTGGCACAACCTGCTGAAAATGTCCAGGGCCGCATCTTTTTGTTGAAATTGTTAGATGTTCAAAAAAGAAACTTTAAAAAAGGGAAATTTAGATTTGGCCCAGGAAAATCCAGAAAGGCCCCAGGATGGGGATAGCTGGAGAATTAAACTCTGAAATATAAGGAGGATTTCAGAAAGGGGAGATCAGAAGAAAGGTTCTGCCAGTGATTAAAGGACCTTAATGTCATGTTAAATACAGGAAGGGGACTTAAATGTATTTCATAATGATATTACATCCTCATAATTTTCCTTTATCCTCTAGAAGAAGGATGGTGCAAGGAGGCATTGAACAGTTTTGCTGACCTCCTGTTAATTCATTCCAAATGCAAATGCAACTAGTGGACTGACTGGTAAAGTTCAACTCCATGCAGTAGTTGGGTAATACTACCCCTGATTGTCAAGTTTTTTCAGTTTCATTCCAACTGACCCTAAACTGACTCTCCAGTAATTTTCCGAGGTATCAATTGCAAAGTGAGACATTGCTCATTTTTCTTCCCCTCAAGGAGGAGCAGTCAATGTATTACAACTGCCAGAGAGGTGTTGCCTTTGGATTAGAGGCACAATTCCCTCAACAAGATAGATTGCACAGAAACTTCAACAGTGGACTGGAATGAGGTGGAGATCATCAGCAAGGTTCCTAGGATGTGTTGTTTATAGAGGCTTTATGAGTCATAGCCTGCTTGATGGTACCTGACAACAACAATCCCTAAATGAGTTTCTCACAGGAGTATCTTAACCCACAAATGAGATTGTTAGGGTTTCAGAGGATAATTTCTAGACATTGTTCAAAGCAGTGAAAGTGCCATGACAGGGTGAACTGGCCTTGCTCCCTGGGTGCTAATTATGCTGGTACAAAAATGGGTACTAAAGATATATAAATACATAAATTTCAGTGGTAAGTGATACACACATACACACACACACACACACACACGTTACTATGATGAAGGAATGAGAAATCTGGACAATGTTGAATCACTTACCTTGCTGCAGGTTTAAATCATATTTCTATGGGACATTGATATTAAAGGTTTTAAGGTAGTAGTCTCCTATGACCAGTGGGAGATACCCTGATACCCTGACACTGTCACAGATGAACTGTATCTTTGAGCCTCACTTCTAGTTTTTCTTCCTTTACGTCTTCATCCCAGACTCTCATCTCTTCTTTTTAGCCTTGCACGGTTCTCAGTATAAGCAACCATCTGATTTTGGAAACAATTCTTGTTTTCTCACTCAAATATCTTAACTAAATTTGTCCAAAATACCATAATCTCGGTATACCGTTAACGGGAATTTAGTTGCTAACTCAATTGTGTGGTCCATAGTGCACCGGAGATCCGGGATCAAACCGATCCAGTTAATCCAGCTTGAAGTCTCAAGCCAAGTTCAAGGGCTGATCTCTGGGTTATTTCAGGACATGTCTTTTTACATCCCAGATAAAATTCAGCTTCATATGAAAGCCCAGAAATGAAGAGCCCCAACGACCCTCCCAACCTGGTGGGTTAAAAGCTTCAGTGCTTTTGTAGGTCTTGGTACATTTCAGTCTGGTGGTTCTGCAGGAACTGGAATGAGCAGCACCAAGGCGCTTTTCAGAAGTGCAGATCCAAGGTTCGGCCTTGGTTACTCTTTGGTAACCAAACAGTAACTGAGAGCGAAAGCCCCAGCCCATTGTGCCAAGGGCTGGAAACTCAGCCTTGACTCATGACGCAAACGGAGGCCCCGCCCCTGAGTGACGCTGCCGTCAGGCCAGTCCCAGCATGCTCTGCGGCGGCCGGTGGCGGAGCGCAGGCGAGAGGAATTTTCCCTGTGTGCTCCCCCGGCTCAGTTCAGTTGCTGTCCACACTTGGGTCGGCGAGAGTGTCGGCTCCAGCTCTTCTTCTCCAGCTCGCCCGCCAGTCTGAGCGCCCCCAGCCCTCCGGCGAGGGCGCCCCGGGACGGAAGGATCCAGCAGCCTGTCGGCGCCCGCCGTTCTCGTGGTCGCCGTCGCCGTCGTCGTTGTGGTCGTCTCTGCCGTAGCCTGGGCCATGGCCAATTACATCCACGTCCCACCCGGCTCCCCGGAGGTGCCCAAGCTGAATGTTACAGTTCAGGATCAGGAGGAGCAGCGTTGCCGGGAGGGCGCCTTGAGCCTCCTGCAACACCTGCGGCCGCACTGGGACCCCCAGGAGGTGACCCTACAGGTAACGCCCACACCGCAGCCCTGGCTTTCTCCACGCAATCAGCCCGTTTCCCCGATGACCCAGGAGGACCTACAGGCATGTCTCATCCCTGAATCTTTTGGGAAGTGATCCAGTATTTGATCCGAGATGCCTGGGAAGGTCACTCTCCCCTCGTTTACAGTGCTGATGATGTCCTGAGGCTTAATTTTCCCTTTCTGGAAGCGACTACGTATGTGACGCACCCGCTACACACCGGGAAGATTCCTGTTGATAGTTGCACCTCCTCCCATTCCCCTGCTCGTTTTAACTGCGGAGGGAACCCCGTTTTACTCCTCTGGGGTGGTCCTCGCTCACAGGCCCAAGCAGCCTCTCCACTTGCACAAATACTGTAATAATTAATCCTCTCTGATCTTTCCCTTCCCGTCCCATCCCCCCTTGGTTTACTCTCATTGATGCCTCACCCAGTGTTTTTATTTTCTCAGCTCCTCGGATCTCCCGGAGTACTCGATTTCAGAGTCATGACCAGGGCCCATGCGCTGCTGGATTGGGTTCAATCCACTGCACACGTTATTTAAATCAACATCTCAGGAATTTTTAATTGTACGACTAAAATGAACAATACTTGATGTTAGAACGAACGGCGACTTTTATGAATATTTCCTTTCTTCTGTGTCACTGTATTCACTTGTACAGTTTTTTGTATAGACAGAAAATTGAGAGAGAGAGAGAGAAAAAAAAAATACACAAGAACCCATGAATTGCCTAATTTGAAAGTTATGATTGGCCATGCAAGAAATTTGTTTTGAATTCCACTGTAGGGTGTTTTGTTACATTATTTTGGTTTTGTGGTGTTTGTTTTTTTCCCCCGGATTTGTGAAACTCCACGTGCTTTTTCCTCCTTACCCTTACAAACTAACACAGTATAATTTTTAAAAATGTGTTGTATTTAAGTGAAAGTTTATAAAGTATATTGGTTTTACAGTCAATCTTTCCTGCATGTTTTGTTCCATAATCTTAATTACAATATCCACAATGCCTTATCATCTAAATTCCATCCATACTGTCTTTCGTTTCACTCTTCTTCATAAGTATTTATTAATTTTCTATTCCTTTCCCTTCCCTTGCTGTCCTGGTAATTATACTAGACCTTTCCACAAAGTAATTTTAAATGCTGATATGTTTAGGATTTATTTTGATTTTGAGTAATACTACAGTAACCTTTAGTTTATATCAAGTACAGAAATCGTTGGCCTTATTTTGCTGTTCAGTAATTTTTTATTGTCTTAACTTAGATTCTTTGCTAAACTAGCCACCTAGTACAAAGATGAATAAAACATGAGTATTGGCCCAGAATAGTTGCTAACACTTAAGCTTTCATAGTTTCAGATTTCAACAGATTAAAAGAACCCATTTGTTTGGGGAAAGAAATTGAAAATTTTTAAGCGAGTGTTTTTCAATTCCCTATTTAGGATAGTAATCCAAAATAATTTCCATATAAAATTAAAAATATTAATATGGAATTTATAGTTTAATGAAAGAAATGTGGAAATATGTCATCAGAATGGAAACTCTGGATTTTTTAAGCTTATATTTTGTTATTATAGATTTTTAAAAATGTATTAAAATTTTTTGTTATTGACATTTCTTATTACAGATAGTACCTCTTTCTGCTCAACTTTGTTACTTTTTAAGCAGTGATTTTAAAGTTTGAAACCTTGGAAGACTAATTTCTTTCAATATACTGCCTCCAGAACAATATTAATAATACTGCATGCCAGACTGTGGATTAAATAGTGTTTTATTATTTAATCCCCTCAACAACCCTAATTAGTAATTACCACATTTTTGGATAAAACTCAGGTAAAAATAGACAAAATAACAATGTTGGTTTTGATCGTTGGGAAGGAATTGTCTGGATTTAAATTTTAGCTTCTGTGTAGCATTTTTTTTTTTTAAATTAATGATCTTTGGATATTTAATCTGAATTTCTAATATACCTTTTCCTTAATGGAAATACTGTTTTGCCTTTTTAAGGATAATTAGTTAGAAATACACTTTCTATATGCAAGCAAAATTTGATTCAAAGCTTAACTTGATGAATTTGCCTCTTCATAAAGCTGATCTTGACAGTTCATATTTTGAACATCACAGACTACATTAAAAATCATGCCTCACATTTCAGAGGGGAAAGTATGTATCCATAGAGTCACCAATGATAGCATAATTTTAAAATGCTTGAATAAAAGTAATGTAGCTCATTTTCCCCTTTAGTGTGTTTGCATTTCTAAAATCTTGATGTGATTGAAAATGTTTGAAACACACCTTTAATACTTTACTAGATTTACGTGCATAGGGGATTAATTAGAAAATATCAGAAAACCCACCAGCAAACCAAGAAAACTAGTATAGTCAAAATAATAGCTAGTGTAGTTAAAATTTACAAGTACATGGAAGAATTGGTCTCATTGTAGATAGACTTCTAACAAGTTTAAGTATTTGATTTTTGTCTTTACCAGATTATATCTCATGTAATTGCTGTTGAGTTGAAATCAATTCTTAACTGATCCTTGTTTTCAGAGGCTGACTATAAATCACATGGGAGGAGATTACCCATCTTTCTTCAGAGAGTATCTTATAGATGCATACTGGCAGAGAGAGTCATCACTTTTGGGCTAGCAGTGCAACTCTCTGTTCACTAATCTGGTCTCTTTTACAAGATTATTTGGTGATGCTTGGTGCTGTCAAGTTGACTACAACTCATAGTTACTCTTTGAATAACAGATCTGAACCTTGACTATCCTGAGTCATCCTCATGATCTCTGACATGCTCATGCCTGCTGTTAGAGTTGTGTCCATCCATCTTGTCGAGAATAGTTTTTTATTTCTCTGATTGTTGTATGCCACAGAGTCAGAACTGACTCATATCTAACCCTATATCAGTTTTTCAGAGGGAGCTAATCACAAATGAGTAGATTGTCCAACCTTCTCTCCTGTGGAACAATAGGTAGATTCAAACTGAGTGCCTTTGTGATTGCAGTGCAGCTTCTTACTACTAGACCACTTTAGAAGAGTAAAATATAAAGGGGATGGTGAGTGTTTTGGAGTCTATTCCGATTGTCTGTCCATGATTTGAATCAGACTTGAGTGACATCATGTGTGTCAGAGTAGCACTGTACACCTGACGATGTTGAGTGGCTGCTGTTTTGTTTTTTGTGTGTTTGTGTGTGTGTGTGTGTGTGTGTGTGTACTGTCAAATCGGATCTGACTGGTACAGGAGGAGATGGCCCCTCCTTCTCCAGCAGAGCATCTGGTGGATTCGAACCACATATCTCTGGGATTGCAGTGCAGCTTCTTGCCACTAGGCCACCAGAGCTCCCCTGTTTTTTTTAGACTCATTTTTCGAGTTATTTTTGGGTCGCTTTCAGCCCTTTGGCTGGCAGTCAAGTGGTTTAACATTTTTGTATTACCCAGGGCTGCTGACAAAGTTAAAATTCACTAAAATCATTAAGTCTGATGTATATTTGATTTTTAGGAATAGTGTGAATTTTTAGCACCATTTGTTTTTAAACTCACTATAATACCAGGTAGGCATAAAAGAATGCAGGCGGGAAGAATTTGCAAAGGAAGGGAACACTGATATATGAAGGAAAGATGGAAAGTTGATCAGATGGAAAAGAGAAACATTTTCAGCCAAAGATAACTTCCACCATAATGTAAAAAGTAGACTATGAGTATTTTTTGACAGAGTAGTACCTCAGCTCATTACCATCAAGCCAGAACTGACTCAACTGAGTCTCTATTGGTTTCTGAGGCTTTAAATTGCACTGCAGAATATTATCCATCTTAACTCCTGCAGGAGTGGCATCCACTTCCGTAAATAGCTTGCCTCTGGAAACCCTATGAACCCAGAGCAAGGATGGAAGTCATGCAAGTATTGGGGACTTTCGTTATAGGGTGGCTATGAGTCGCCTATGACTTGATGGCACTTAACAACATAGAGGCCAATTGGCCTAGTGGACCAAAAGCGAGGCTACCAAGTCAATGGTGGATGACTCTAATCCGCAGCCCTAAGGCCTGTCTAATTCTTTTTCGTGAAACATTCTTCCAGGTCGTATAGCCCTGGTGTGTCCATTTGCTGTACAGAGGTAACTTGTGACCATTGTTAAGCTGAACACTGTGACACTGATATGTCAAATGTGATAATGGTTACCCATGGTGGACAGTGTTTGGTGGTGCTCCCTGGTTAAAACAAACTTAGAAGCAGGAGTAACATCTACTTCCGTAAATAGCTTTCCCCCCGAAGCCCTATGAACCCTTGGCAAGGATGAAAGTCATGCAAGAGTCGAGGACTTTGGTTCATAGGGTCACTATGTGACTCGACGGCACTTAACAACAACTCCTTCAGAGCTGCTGGTGAATTGAGAACTACTGGTGATTTTAAATTGCCAAAGAAGGGCCTGCCACCTTTGTGTTGGCACTGCAACTGCCTGTGGACTATGTCACCAGAGCTCCTTAGGCAAAACAGTTGCTTTTGGGGTTTGAACCAACTCATAGCTGACCCTTCAAGTGGGTTTTCAGAGGCAGTAAATCAGATGGGGGGAAATTGCCCACATTTCTCCTGTGCAGCAGAGAGTGGCTTTAAACCACACATCAGTAGGCAGTATAGTTCCTTTAACAAAATTCCACCAGAGAGAGTTCCCTAGGCAGAATAGAGGAGTGAATTTGAGGTTAGATATGAAAATTCTATGTACTCTTAGGAAATTGATGTTTTTGTCTTCTAGGTTGTAATAGGAATCCATTGAAGATTTCTAAACAGTTACATCATGCAATGTTTGGAACTTAGGGCATATGTGATGATTTATTTAGATAAGCAGTTTTGAAATTGGAGATCATCACATACTACACACACACACACATCAGTACAATTTTAAAAAGATGAATAGAATCTTATAAATAATACTGTGAAATTTTTTTTATGTAAAATATATAAGTACTAAGTCAAATAATCTATTTTTGTGGATTATATTTCCAAAAGTTCAAAATAATATTAACCTTGGAAGGATAGTAATTCTTGATAAGAGGTGATGGACAATAGTACACTGGCTTTGGATATGGGAATAAGGGACAGATTTGACATACAGAAACTAAATGTGGAAGATTGTTAATTACGATAGGGTCATAAATACAGACGTAAGGAACCAAAAGTTATATTTTTCTTATTTTTATTTGTCTTATATTGACTTATTTGATATTTTATTCTTCGATAAGCTATAAGTAGGTACATTTTTAGTACTTTTAAAAATTGTGAAATATGGGGAGCTCTGGTTGCCTAGTGGCAAGGAGCTGCAACTGCAATCCCAGAGG
>NW_006399956.1:1466151-1479039 GCF_000299155.1 Elephantulus edwardii
GAGCTCTGGTGGCCTAGTGGCAAGATGCTGCACTGCAATCCCAGAGGTGTGCGGTTCAAATCCACCAGATGCTTTGCTGGAAAAGGAGGAACAATCTCCACACACTAAAAAAAAAGAAATAGCAAAGGAGCTCAGACCATCTCCATTTGATTTTTATTCCTAACTCTCTCTCTCCCCCTAGTGGCAATTATGCTAATATTTTTCTTTCTTTACTAAGTGAAAAAAAAAAGCATTGAAGTTACTTTTTGCGAAGTAAATTCTCTTGAGAAAATAGTACAGGTAGCGGATAGTTCCAAACTTATGATGGGATTCTAGTCTATGACTCATAATTTGTTCTGATCAAAATAGATTTTCACTCACCTTCAAGTTTTCATTATTAATTAGCTTTTTGTACTGGCATCTTGATAAGCCTGCTGTTTTAGTTTTTCAAGGGATTTGGAAACATTACACATAAGCTTAATATATCTAACTTAGATATATAAACTCAGATATATTAACTTAGATCTATAAACTTAGATATAGATTATGGAAGTATATCAAAGTTGTATTTAAGAAAATTTTAAGGCAAGTTAGTTATGTATACAAAAGAAGTGGAATCATTGGGTAGTACAGATAATTCATTCACTCAGCATTAAAGGTTAGAAGTCTGAATCTGCCCACATGTGCTTTGGGAGAAAGGTTTAATGATTTGTTTTCCCCAAACCAACGTTAAAAATTCCATGATTCAGAAATTCTATATCTGGTACTTGTGGGTTTGCCATTAGTTGGAATTGACTGATTATCAACTTTTGTTTTCCGGTAACCGCCATTATGTCATTTATGTGTGGACAAGTTGTTAGGTGCTGACTTCGATTCATAAGTCAAAGAAGTAGAAGGTAATAAAAACGAAAAGTTGGGGTTTTTGTTTTTGTTTAACTAGCATATAGATAACAGGAAATGGGATTTAGTAATGTCAGGATTGGTGGAAGATTCATCAACAACCTGCGTTATGCAGATAACACAACCCTGCTTGCCCAAACTGAGGAGGACCTGAAGCACTTGCTGCAGAAGATCTAGGACTGCAGCCTTCAATATGGATTGAAGCTCAACATCAAGAAAGCAAAGATTCTCATCACTGGGCCAATTGGCAGCATCAGTATGGATGGTGAAGAGATTGAGATTGTTAACAGTTTTAGGTTACTTTTCCCACAGTCAACACTCCTGGTACCAGCAGCCAGGTGAAGAAATCAAGGATTTTGAAGCTTCATCTGACATACTTTGGGCCTGTTGCAAGGAGGGACCAGTCCTTGGAGAGGGAAATCATGTTTGGGAGAGTGGAGGGATAACACAGGAGAGGAAGACCTTCAATGAGATGGATTGATTCAGTGATTGGAGTGGTGGGAGTGGGTGTGTCAGAAACAGTGAGGTTGGCACAGGATAGAGCAGGATTTAGGGCTCTTGTACATAGGGTCGCTATGAGTCTCAAGCAACAATACATCATAGTAACTTTTTTCCATGTTATCTTTTATAAAAGGAACTTGATGCATTTAACATAGGTTGTCTCCAATTTATAATGTAAATAGTTATGATGAATTAAGATTGGTTATGATGTATTACAATTAGGAGTTTTTTGGGATTACATTTTGTTAATAGAGTATGTAATACAATGTTATGCTGGACAAATTGCTAGTGTTACCCATCTCAGATACTTACTTGCATATGTTCAAAGATTTGCTTTATATAGATATCGATATGATTATAAAAGATAATACTAATAAAAATCTAAAAAATTGAAATATTTTCGACTTAGAACTAACTTACCAGAATTATCAAAACAGAATCCAGACATAACTCTGAGACCTGTACCTCTGCTTTTTCTATTTTTCATTAATCTTGTTTCTCTGCTTCTCCCTAACTTCTCATCTTTATTTTTTAGTTAATGTTGAATGATTGGTCTTATATACTTGATTATTTAAGGGAACAGAGCACCATGAGTGATATTGCTTATTTTACAAGCAAATTTATTTGGATGAAGGATGACCTGTGGGAATGACTTCAGCCCTTTATTTTATAACAGCACTGAATTTCTTTCTGCTTTTTGGCTATTAAATACCAAATTGAAGTGAAAAATTTCAATACATATATTTTTTGAAACATTTTGAAATCTGTCCATAAAATAAATTCCTATTTAAAAAACCCAGTTGTTTTTGAGTCAAAACTGGCTCTCCAGTGAGTTTTCAATCTGTAAGTCGCATGAGACTTGACCATCGTTTCCCCTGTATTTAATGGGGATTTGAGCTGTATGCCTCAGGGTTGGCCGTACAATTTCTTATGCACTAGGCCACCAGGACTCTCTAAATTTCTATTATTACTGTTATGTACCGTAAGTTGGAATAAACCCACAGCTGATCTTCCATCCCAGAAGTTATCCCACACAAAAACTCAAGAGGCACAGATGGGTTAATCTCATTAGATGGGAGTAAAAGCACTAGTTGTTTTGACAGGAGTTACTCGGTAGAATATAGGGCTTCAGTTTCCCAGTCTTCTATACTTATGTCATAAGGAACTGGGCTACCAATGTAAAGGTACATGGTTTGAATCCATCAGCTGCCCCGTGAGAGAAAGATGGACAGCCGCCTCCTGTGTAATTCACTGCCTCTGAAAACTTGCTGGAGGGCAACTATAGGTTGGTTTAGACTTCATGGTATACAGTGACAATATGTCTCAAAAAACGACTGGAATAGTACGCTGAAGAGGCCATGGCACCAGGGATATCACTACTGATGTTAGATACTGGGTGAAAGCAGAGAATACCAGAAGAAAGACTGTCTATGTTTTATTGACTGTGGAAAGGCATTTGGCTGTGTGGATGGATCATAACAAACTATGGCTAGAATTGAGGAAAATAGGAATCTCAGAACACTTAATTATGCTCATATGAAATCTATTCTAGAATAAGAACCTGTTGCCCAAACAGAACAAGGGAACACTGCATGGCTTAAAATCAGGAAGGGTGTCTGTCAAGGTTGTATACTTCTCCATACGTATTTAGTCTGTATGGTGATTTGAGAAGCTAGACTCTTTGAAGAGGAATGCAGCATCAGGATTGGAGGAAGACTGATCAGCAGCCTGGATTATGCAGATGATACAACCTCACTTGTTAAAACTGAGGAGGACCTGAAACATTTGCTGTAGAAGATCAAGGACTTCAGCCTTTCTTATGGATTATTGCTCAACATCAAGAAAACAAAAGTTCTTATCACTGGGCCAGTAAGTAAGATCATTTTAGATGGAGACTTGAAATCTAGTGATAGCTTGCTTGGATTAACAATCAAGGAGATCAGGAGGCATATTGCTTTGGTAAGTCTGCTGTCAGGGATTCTCCAGAATACTAAAGAGCAATGTCAATTTGAAGACTAGAGTGCATCTGATTTAGGCTGTGATCTTTTCAGTCACTTGTGTATCTGAGAGCTGGGCACTGAATAAGGATGATAAGAATTGAAGCCTTTGAGTTGTGGTGGTGGAGAGAAGTTCTGAATATCCCATGGATTGCCAAAAGAATGAACAGATATGTCTTAGAAAAAGTTCAGCCAAGGGTACTCCTTTGAGGAAAGGATGATGAAGCTTTATCTTTAATACTTTTGACATGTTGCTAGAAGAGCTATTCTTTGGAAAGATAAGGAAAGGTCGACAAAGGAGAGGAAGACAATGAGATGGATTGGCATCGCGACCAACGGCCTATGTACTATTCTAGCCGTTTTTGAATGATCCTCAGCAATATTTTGCCTATAATGATTTTAATGATACTTGATAATTTCCACATTTTGTACGATCACTTTTTTTGGGAATGGAAGCAAGTATCTGTCTCTTCCAGTCAGTTGACCAGGTAATTGTCTTCCAAATTTCCTGGCACAGATTGGTGAGCCTATCCAGTGCTGCATCTGTTTGTTGAAACATATCATTTGATATCTCATTATTTCCTGGGACTTTATTTTTGTAAAATAAAATTTTTATTTTATACCGATTTACTTACAAAGTTCATATACCTTATTTTTCGCAACAGATCTTTCCCATTTCCTTTACTCACTACTCCCTCTACTCATCAAATTGTGTAAGCCTATGATTACCCCCTGCCCATTCTCACCCCTCTGCTCTTGCCCTCCCCCTCCTTGGATCCTCATACACATTATACTTAGTTCTACTTCTAAAATAATGGTCTTCTACAATATTTGTTCTTATGGGACTGAGTTCACTTAGCATTATGCTCTCAAGTTGCTCCCAAGTTAGGCAGTGATTTTCAAAATCATTACTCCTGCTTGCTGCATAGTATTCCATCATGTGAATGTACCACAATTTCTCAGTCCATTCATTTTGCTAATGCCTTCAGTGCAGCCTTTTCACCACCTCATTTCATTAACTGTTTCACTCATATAGTCTGGTAAAGAATATTCAATCACCTTATAAAACAGATATAACATCTGTTTCAAGTTTTCAGTTTGCATCTAATTTTTTTTTCCTATTAAAAGTAGATTTTAAACATCACAATTTAACTGGTATTATTTTTAGGGTCCCACACATATGTCAAGATTGAAAAAAGTTTATTTTCCACATTCTGTTGTTTTATAAAGGCCTCCAGCCCCAGCTACAAAGAGTTGGACCAGTCAGCATCACTCTTGCTTCATTATTCATTACTTTGTCATTAATGTGCCAAGTAGCTGGTGGATTTTTTTTTTTCTTTTCCTCAGATCTTTCTGTAATTGTGAATGTTGGGTAATGAGGTAGGTGATACATGAAGGATAACTATCGTTTTGCCTCTAATTTTTTATTTTATTTTATTTTTTGTGTGTGTAGCGTCAAATTGGATCTGACTGGTATAGGAGGAGATGGTCCCTCCTTCTCCAGCAGAGCATCTGGTGGATTCGAACTGTGTACCTCTGAGATTGCAATACAGCTTCTTGCCACTAGACCACCAGAGCTCCCTGCCTCTGATTTTTTTAAAATGGGGTCATATTATACTTGGGTTTTTTCCCCCTGGCTTTTGCCTAAATTCTGTTTGAGAGAGATATTTGTAGTGTGTATACTTATTGTTTATTTTTATGGTTTTGGATGTGAGAATATACCTCAATTAATGTATCTTTTACTATAGGTGGAGGAAGCTCTGGTAATATTCAAATTTGTGCTCTGTGCTGAAAGGCTCTGCCACTCTGGCAGTTCGAATACATCATTTGTTTTTCTGAAGAAAGATGGGAAGTCTCCTATGCTATCTGCAGTCTTTGAAAATCCTCTAGAGAGTCAGCTATGAGTTGGTTCCAAATTGACAGCAGTGACTGATTGTTAATGGATACTTAGGTGGTTTTCATTTTTAGCTATTATAAATTATGCTACTACGAATAATCTTACGTTTTTTGATTCGTGTCATGTACTTTTCAGTTAGGTAAATACTTAGTAGTAGACTTGCGGTGTCACATGATGTCTGTATGTTCTACCCATGTTTATTGCAGCTTTGTTCACAATAGCAAGGAGTTGGAAACAACCTAAATGCCCATCAACAAATGAATGGATAGAGAAACTGGTATATTCACATAGTGGAATACTACGCTGCATTGAAAAACAAGGAACTCATGCAATATTCAAAATGGGTAACTTGAGGACATTATGCTGAATGAAGTATCTCAGTCACAAAAGGACAAATACTGCCAGGTGCCACTGTTGTAAAACAGGACTGACATTGGGATTGGGGGGAGACTGAGAAAGATGGGTTCAATAATGTATACTGCATTGAAACAGATGAAAGAGAAAACTGTTTAAAAGGGATATGTGATTAGGTATTTTTGTCATGACAGGAGTCCAGAGCGAAGGCTGCATAGCAGAGTGGACCTGGGGGAGGTTTTGTAAAACAATGAAAGAATTTTTCTTTTACTTTTCCAAGAGAGTACTGTACTAGGAGGGAGGGTTGGGAGGGGAGAAAAGTGCAACAATGAATGAATGGAAATCCAGAGTCTCTGTAAATTTTCAATAAAATTAATAATAAATTAAAAAAAAATACTTTTAATGAACGTTTACCGAGACCTTGGATTTCCTGCCCACCCCTCCCCACCAGTTCACTCCTCTCCTTGAAAAGTACAAGAAAAATTCTTTTATTGGTATACCTTCCTCCCCTTCCCCCGCACCCCCTCCCCCAGTACACTCCTCTATGCAACCTTCATTCTGGACTCCTGTCATAACCATAATACCCAATCATATATTGCTTTTAAACAGTTCTCTCACTCATCTATTTCAATGCAGTACACATAGTTTATGCATGCAGTCTTTCTCAGTCTCACCCCCACCCTGATATCAGTCCTGTTCTATAACAGTGGCACTATGCAGTATTTGTCTTTTTTGTGACTGAGATATTTCACTCAGCATAATGTCCTCAGAGTCACCCATTTTGAATAATGTTGCGTGAGTTCCTTGTTTTGCAATGCAGCATAGTATTCCATGATGTGACTATACCTGCTCTTCTTTATCCATTTGTTTGTTGATGGGCACTGAGGTTGTTTCCAACTCTTTGCTATTGTGAACAAAGCCACAATAAACATGGCTGTGCATATAATTGCCTTGGTGGCAGTTATGGTTTCTTTAGGGTATATTCCCAGTAATGGAATTGTTGGGTCAAATGGTATTTCAGTTTGCAACTTTTTGAGAAAGCGCCATACAGCCTTCCATAGTGGTTGCACTATTTTACACTTGCACCAACAGTGAATAAGAGTTCCAGTTTCTCTGCAACCTCACCAGCATTTGTTGTTTGCTGCACTGTTAAATTTTGCTGTTCTTACTAGGGTAAGATGATATCTCATAGTTGTTTTGATTTGCATCTCTCTTAGAGCTAGGGATTTTGAATATTTCTTCATGTGCTTGTTGGCCATCTGAATGTCTTCTTTAGTGAAGTGTCTGTTCCTATCCTGTGTCCATTTTTCAATTGGGTTATTTATCTTGTTTTGATGCTCAAGTATTATCTATACATCTGATAACAGTGTATAGGTGATTCAGTTCTGCTACATTGTGACCCATTTTCATTTAGTTATTTTGGTGGTATTATGGATATCCTATTGTAAATTTAATTTGTATTTTGATAACTAATGAGGGATCTCTGGTTGCATAGTTGTTAGAGGGTTGTGCTGCTATGCTAAATGTCATGCCTCTGGCAGTTTTAATCTATGGTACCACTCTGCTAGTGAAAGTGGACAAATCTCTCACCTTGGATTTTACGGCCTTAGTAAATCCACTAGTGGATCAGCTATAATTTGTTTGTTACTAGATGAAATGAGCAAGTGAGTGATAATGAAGTTATATATCGTGCATTCGTTATGTGAGGTGTTTATTCATCTTTTTTTTTTTAAAATTTTTATTTATTTATTATTTTTGTGTGCGTGTACCGTCAAATCAGATCTGACTGGTACAGGAGGAGATTGTCCCTCCTTCCCCGGCAGAGCATCTGGTGGATTCGAACAGTGCGCCTCTGGGATTGTAGTTGCAGCTCCTTACCACTAGGCCACCAGAGCTCCCCTGTTCATGTCTTGCTGATTACACTGTTGTCTAATTTTTTTTCTTGATTCGTAAAAGTTCTTCTAGATTTGAGTCTTTTCCTAGATACAGATATTATCTCCTTCCAATTTATTTTCATTCCTTATGATGTCTTTTGATAGTATTTAAAACAAGTATCTTTTTTTTTTATGTTTTGTTTAAGTGATCTTTTTGTACCTCAGAGTCATAATTTTATTCCACTCTAATGTACTTTGGTCATGTTGTAAGGAGAGACCGACCAGTCCTTGGAGAAGGACATAATGCTTGGGAGGGTGGAGGGCAGGCGCAGGAGGGGAAGGCCCTCTGGGAGATGGATTGATTGGTGACTGGGGCATTCGGGATGAGTGTGTCGGAGACAGTGAGATTGGCACAGGACAGAGCTGAGTTTAGGGCTGTTGTACATAGGGTCACTATGAGTTAGAAGCGACTTAATGGCATATAACAACAACAATATATTTTATGCTTTTTCTGTTTTAGGTTAGTGGCATCTGGCACGAGACCAGTTGTGAGGGTTTATAGTTTGGGGCTCAAATAAATTTCTGTTGGAATTTCCAACTTTTCTGGACTTTCTGAATTAGCTTCAGAAATTTTGAAGTTCTTAACTAAGCTAGTTTCTTAGCTTTTTTGTATTTTGCACTATAAATTCAATGATGTAAGAAGAATAATAACTGTACGGATGTATTTACTAGTGAGAGATTCTTCAAAGCTAATTCCACTTTCTCAAGAGACACACTCTGCCTAAAATTTTACAAGATTCTTTCTGTGATCTAGAATCTTTAAACACCCATCAAGGCCACACTCTGCATTATCTCCAGGTAGAGACACTACTGTCCATTATTTGAATTTCTTTTTTTAGTATTCTAATAGTCACAGTTTGGCTGTGTTGTGGCTTAATAGTATTAAAGTACTCACCATCTCCCTAGTTTTTTTAATTTGATTGTACACGCAACAGACATGTTTTTATTCTGCAATTATGCTTCTAACCCAAGAAGATTTGCTTAGGCCATATTTCTCCTTATAGTCCCAGCAGATTTGTTTAGGCCATATTCCTGCTCCATGCATTGGATATCCTATATCCCATATCCCTGCATTGACAGGACCAGATAAATTATATTCTTCAGTTTTGTTCGCAAGTGATGGTCCCTTCTGCTTCTTTAATCTATGAAGGTTTCTGTACCACCTAGTAGTTGTGTGTTGTCAAACTGGAACCAATCCATAGCACATCCTGCAGCAGGTTTTCAGAGGCCACAAATTGCACAGGAAGAGATTGCCCATCTTTCCCACAAAGCAGCTAGTGGATTTGAACTGCATCCTTTAAGCTAGCACAGTTCCTTACCACTAAGCCACTAGAGTAGCATATAATGAAATGAGCTGAAAAAGGCACGTAAAACATACTTGGGCAGCCATCACCTAGTTAATCCTGGTCTTATCAGAAGACAACGATGTTGGTCTTTGGTTTCTTACCCAGTGGCTATAGTTCATCTCTAAAATCAAAGGCTCAAATGAAGATGTTTCATAAGAGAGCCAGTTACAGTGTCCAGGAATAATGTTTAAATTTTTTTTTTTCCATTGGCTTTCATTTCAATATTCCTCATTTACAATTTCATGTGTCCCACTAAGCCTTTTGTCTTTAAATTTGTTTCCTGTATGCATAAATAGTTTGTCTAGAATATCACAGCTGGGATATAATGCTGAAACCGCCCTATGCAGACTATTTTTAGGTCTGTATGTATACTCTAGTTTTGTATTTTATAGACTTGATTTTTAACTTAGTTTGATTTTTCTTGTCTTAGGCAAAAAAGTAGGATGTATACAAGTAATAAAAGGTCATGTAATAAAATATATGAAAATTAAAAGATAGATAGGATTGTTGGTCTGTTTTAGTTTCACTGTACATGGATTTTAAGCTACATGGTCACTCATAGTGCTCAAAATGTTAATTCAGATTCTATAGCAAGAATCATGGTAGGAGGTACTAGTACCTGTAGAATGTATTTTCTTCAGTATTGCATGCTTCACACTTATCTGGCATCAACCTGGATAATACACACCCTATTGCAGTCTGCAGGGATGCTAGTGCAGTCACCCCAGTACACTGAGAAAGGAGCAAGCCTCCATTGCTACCCCTGTGACACTGGATAACTCATTCCCAGTTACTGGCATATCAGTATCTCTTGGGACATACGTCTTATTTTTCTCTTTCCTGAAGGAACTGATTATAATACTGTTAGTAGTATCTGTAATGAATTCTAGTGCCATTAAGTTGATTTTAACTCATGATGACCCAATATTTGTCATAATAGAATTGTACTCCAGAGTTTTCAGTTGCCGTAATCTTACAGCAGTAAAGAGGCCAGGTTTTTCTTTCCTTGATACTGTTAACAGATTGGACCATCCAGGCTGCCACTTGGCCAAACTTAAAGAGATGTACATACATACATTTGAATGGGAAATGTTTTAGTTTATTGGTCATGAAAGCAAGCAACTCCAGGACTGAAACAGTTATTCATCTAGGTGAACTCAAGTTATGAGTTTATAGGAAAGGAATCATACGTAGATAACTTGGAAAAAATATGATTTTCTTTAGGATGGGAGGTCTTTGGAGTATGTGCATTTATTGTGCTAAATATTATAAAAAAGAATTGAGTCTTTAGCATCATCAAAGGAGGAGAAAGAAGGATATTTAATGAGAAACATACCATTAGGCCATTCTATAGGCACTGAGCTGAGTCTTTGTGCATGTCTGGGGAGCCAATTCCAGATTAAATTACTTGAAGCTGTCAAAGCTTGTCAACTGCTGAGACCTTTTTTTTCTTCTTTAACTTGGTCTCCAGACTTGGAAGCATGCATTTTATAAAATAATCTTAGAAAGGCTGGGGATGCTTGCCATGATTCCGAATTCACTTAAGAATAGTGTGGACAACTGCTGTTTCCAGGTTTCCCCTTCCCCTTTTTACATTTTTTTGTTCCTAGTCTTTCCTTTCCCATACTGTCCCCATTGGCTATTCTTTTTCTAGTTTGTTGAGCTAAATAAAATCTTAGGTCATTATTTTTATTAAATATATATTCTATATTCCACAAGCACAACTTTTAACTGCTTTCCACTTGTGTGTTGAATACTTGTGTCTTCAAGATATTTTTCTAATTATTGTAGATTTGCTTCAGTACATGAATTATTTAGGTATACATTGCTTCATGTCTAAAAGATTGGAATTTAAAGCTTGTTTTTGGTATAATTATGTGTATTATTGATATCTAGCTTGTATCTATACTGTAGTTTGAGAAAATACTCTGAAGGTTAGTGTAGATTTGAAAAGGACCTGTATTAGGTATAATACTTGTCTGGGAGTTTGCTGTATGGGGTGACTTGCCTATTTCTTTGGTGCTGGAAGCTATACCACCAGTATTTAAAATACCAGCAGTATTAGCCATGGTGGATAGGTTTCAATCGAACTTCCAAGCTAAAAACTAAGAAGCTATACTTACCTGCAGGGGAGATACCATGATCACGAAGGTGGTTTTCCCAGGGCGAGGCTTATCCATTGCACTTCAGATGTGCTGACCCCTGCGATTTCCCCAAATGTGGGAAACTCGACTGCATAATTTGTGGTAGGAAAAAAAACAAAAAAACAAAACAAAACTAAGAAGCTAGATTGCTCAACTACCAAAATCAGTCTCAAAAAAAAACTGTGAATAATAGAGGAACATTGTTTGATAGTACCATGTAGAGCCCCTCAGATTGGAAGACACTAAAAAAGCCAAGAAAAACATCTGCATCCATCCATTAATAATTGGAACATAGAATGTATGAAGTATATGAATTAAGGACAATTGGAAGTAGTCAGAAGTGAAGCGGATTGGATAAAGATTGACATCCTAGGCACAGGTGAGTTGAGATGAACTGTTATTTGCCACTTTGAATTAGACAGTCTTATGATGTACTATGCCAAGAATGACAAATTGAAGAGGAATGATGTTTCATTCATTGTCAAAAAGAACATTTCAGATCTATCCTGAAGTCCAATGACATAATTCTAACTAATTATAATAACTAACATAATAATAACTAACGCTTACAAAGAAGATACATTAATACAGTTATTACTTAAATATACACACCAGCTGCTAAAGCTAGAGATGATGAAATTGAGAGCTTCCACCAACTTTTACAGTCTGAAATGGATTGAAAATGCAATCAAGATCAATTAATAATAATTGGCAATTGGAATGCATACGTTGAAAACAAAGAAGGAATTGGAGTTGGAAAATGCAGCCTTTGCCACAGAAATGAGTGTGGACATCGAATGATAGAATTTAGTACAATGAATGATTTAGTCATTGAGAATACTAAAAAAGAAAACCCCAACAACTGTACACATAGATCTCACATGATGGATTAAACTAAAAACCAGTTGACTGCATATTTGGAAAGAATCTTTAGAGAACTTGTGTCAGCAGTCAAAAATAGGCCAAAGACTGAATGGAACTGACCATCAGTTACTCATCTGCAAGTTCAAATTGAAGCTGACAGAAATGAAAATGAGTCCACGAGAACGCAATATTGAGTCTATCACAGTTGAATTTAAAAACCATCTCAAAAAATACATCTGATGCTTTGAATGCTAATGACCAAGACCAGATGATTGTAGGATATCAAGGTTATCCAAGAAGAGAGCAAAAGGTTATTACAGAGATAGAGGAGTAAAAAAAAGACCAAAACTGAACACTGGCCATAGAAAAGGCCGGGACTTGAAGATAAGGTAGCTTGGTTTAGCCGGCTTGGGATAGCATCAGTTTTTATTCCTAGTGCAGGAGTAGCTCGTGAGTGCAGTACGTTTTCTGATGAGATTAATATTTGAATTGGGACTTCTGTTGGTAAGACTACTCGATTATCAACTTCTAAAAGGCGTAGTCCTCCTGGTGTTAGCTCATTAGTTGGAATTAGGTAGGAATCAAAGCTCAAATCAGTGTAATCTGTATATTCATAACTTCAGTATCATTGGTGATAACCATTTTAACGGTTGTAATAGGATTATTAATTTTATCTACTGTATAGAGAATTCGTAGTGACAGAAGGGCAATGTTGTTGCAACAACATATAGAGAATTCGTAGTGACGGAAGGGCAATGAGAATAAGAATAATGGCTGGTAAGATAGTTCAAATTGTTTCTACTTCTTGTGTGTCTATTGTACTGGTGTGTGTAAATTTGGTGGTTTTTTGTTGTTATGTGTCATTGAATTGCTTGTGACTTTAGTGACCCTATGTACATTCTATCCTGTGCCAACCTAGCCACCTCAAACACACTCACTCCCACCACTCCACTCACAGAATCGATCCATCTC